>NC_064631.1:590764620-591071495 GCF_023864275.1 Schistocerca cancellata | reverse complement strand
AGAGGAACTGTGTGTGGTCATTCACTACGAAGCTTGGTTTGAAGGACACGTGTTTATTAATTTCTGTTACTTCACGATAGTCCATCTTCCTCTCTTCCTGTTTCACCTTGTAGCTACGGCCTTCTTTGAGCAAGTGGTCTGCGAGAGTAGAGTCTCTTTCTCTAAGTTTTCAACTTCTATGGTGTTCTTTCAACTGGGTACATACTGTCCGGCCGTCCGTAGTGGCCGAGCGGTTCTAGGCGCTACAGTCTGGAACTGCGCGACCGGTACGGCCGCAGGTTCGAATCCTGCCTCGGGCATGGATGTGTGTGATGTCCTTAGGTTAGTTAGGTTTAAGTAGTTCTAAGTTCTAGGGGACTGATGACCACAGATGTTAAGTCCCAAAGTGCTCAGAGCCATTTGAAACATTTTTGAACATACTGTCCTGTCAGTCTGACCTATGTGCAATTTTCCACAGTTACAAGCAATTTTATATGTTCCACTCTTTTTCTAAGCTGAAGAGCTGTCTTTACCATTGGGCAAAAGTGTTCATCACTGTTGTGCACATAAAATTATGCATTTACGTTCCTAGTTTTAATCTTTCTGGCTTCATCCAATGATACTTTGGAATTGTACACCATTTACTGCGTTCTTGAAGTGTTGGGCCAAAGACAGGCTAAAGAACATAGTTCACTTGTTATTACTGCTTTTTGTGGATTATTGAGTCCACTAAAGTAGAAGGATAGCCATTATTTGATGCTATTTGTTTCATTGCATTTAATTCCATTTGGATGCTGTCTTCTCCCGTGGAGATGAAAATTAGGCGATGTGTCATTGCATGAAAGGTAGCATTATTATGGGTCACTGGGTGTTGAGAACTGGCGCGTGGGAAAAAGGAACACCTAAATGTTTCCGTTTTAGCTCTAATTTCTCTTATTTTATTATAATGATCATTTCTCCCTACCTATGTGGGTGTCAACAAGATATTTTCGCATTCGGAAGAGAAAGTTGGTTTTTGAAATTTCGTAAATATATCTCGCCGCAAAGAAAACAGCCTTTGTTTCAGTGCCTGCCACCCCAACTCGCGTATCATATCAGTGACACTCTCACCCCTATTGCGAGATAACACGAAACGAGCTGTCCTTCTTTGCACTTTTCGATGTCCTCCGTCAATCCTACCTGGTAAGGATCCCACACCGCGCAGCAATATTCCAGCAGAGGACGTACAAGTGTAATGTAGGCTGTCTCTTTAGTGCGTTTGTCGAATCTTCTAAGTGTTCTGCCAACAAAGCGCAGTCTCTGTTTCGCCTTCCCCACAATATTATCTATGTGGTCTTTCCAATTTAAGTTGCTCGTAATTGTAATTTCTAGGTATTTAGTCGAACTGACAGCCCTTAGATTTGTGCGATTTATCGTATACCCAAAATTTATCGGATTTCTTTTAGTACCCATGTGGATGACCCCGCACTTTTCTTTGTTGAGTGCCAATTGCCACTTTTCGCACCATAAAGAAATTCTCACTAGATCATTTTGCAATTGGAATTGATCGTCTGATGATTTTACTAGACGGTAAACTACAGCGTCATCTGCAAACAATCTAAGGGGGCTGTTCAGATTATCACCTAGATCATTTATGTAAATCAGGAACAGCAGAGGGCCTATGACACTTGCGGAACACCAGATATCACTTCTGTTCTACTCGATGGTTTACTGTCTGTCACTACGAATTGTGGTCTCTCCGAGAGGAAATGACGAATCCAATCACAAAAGTCAGACGATACTCCATATGCACGCAATTTTCTTAATAGTCGCTTGTGGGGAACGGTATCAAAAGTCTTCTGGAAATATAGGAATATGGAATCGATCAGAGATCCCTTGTAGACAGCACTCATTACTTCATGGGAATAACGAGCTAGCTGTGTTGCACAAGAACGATATTTTCTGAATCCGTGATGGTTATGTATCAATAAGTCATTTTCTTCAAGGTGATTCATAATGATCGAGTACAGTATATGCTCCAAAATCCTACTGCAAATTGAGGTCAGTGATATGGTTCTGTAATGCAATGGGTTATTCCTATTTCCCTTCTTGAATATTGGTGTGACCTGTGCTACTTTCCAGTCTTTAGGAACAGGCCTTTCGCCAAGTGAGCGGTTGTATATGATCGCTAAGAAAGGCGCTATTGTGTCTGCATATTCTGAGAGGAACCTGATTGTTATATCATCTGGACCGGAAGACTTGCCTTTCTTAAGTGATTTGAGTTGTTTCGGAACCCCCAAGATATCTACTTTTATGTCACTCATGCTAACAACTGTTCTGGTTTCAAATTCTGGAATATTTACTTCGTCTTATTTCGTGAAGGAATTAGGGAAAACTGTATTTAGTAACTCCACTTTAGTGGTACCATCATAGGTAACATTTCATCGCTATCACGCAGTGACGGTATTGACTGCCATTGGTGTACTTTACGTACGACCAGAATCTCTTCGGGTTTTCTACCATATTTTGAGACAATGTTTCATTGTAGAAACTATTAAAAGCATCTCGGATTGATGTTTGCACTAAATTTCGAGCTTCCGTGAAACTTAGCCAGTCTTGGAGATTTTGCTTTCTTCTGAATTTGCCATGCTTTTTGTCGTTGCTTCTACAACAGTGTTCCAACGTGTTTTATGTACCACGGTGGATCAGTCCCATCTCTTATTAACTTATGCGGTATGAATCTATCTATTGTTGTCGATACTGTATCTTTGAATTTGAGTCCTATCTGGTCTACACTTACATAATTAGCTTCGAAGGAATTGAGACTCTCTCTTAGGATGGCATCAAGCCGATTTTTAGCTGCTGTTTTAAATAGATATATTTTGCGTTTATTTATAGTGGTTTTGGTAGACATGGTTTTGAGCCTCGCTACAATGACCTTGTGTACACTAATCCCTGTATCGGTCATGACGCTCCGTATTAGATCAGGATTATTTGTGGCTAAGAGGTCAAGTGTGTTTTCGCAAGGTGCTTGTAACTGAAGCTTAGAAAAACAGGTAGAACCTGACCTCGGGAAAGATAAGTTACAGTTACACAGAAACGTAAGAACAAATGAGGGAATACTAGCCGTGCAGTTTATCTTAGAAAATAGGTTAAAGAGAGACAAACCCACATTTATAGAATTTGTTGATTTAGACAAAGATTTTGAGGTTTTTTATCTGAAATGCGCTCTTTAAAACTCAGAACGTAACAATCATGAAATAAGGGTAACGAAATGTTGTCTATAACTTGTACAAAATGAAGCGTGCAGCTATAAGAGTCAAAGGACATGAAGGGAAGAGAGTAGTTGAGAAGGGAGGAGATGCATTTGCAGCCTATCCTCCATGCTACTTGATCTGCAACTGTCAGTAAGCTGTGAAAGAAACCAAGGAAAAATTTGGAATAGGAACTAAATTTCAGGGGAAAAAAGCAGAAACTTTAAGATTTGACAGTGAATTACAATTCTGTCAGAGACGCCAAAGGATTTGGAAGACCAGCTGAACAGAGTGGATAGTGCATTGAAACGATATTAGAACACGAACGTCAATAAAAGTAAAACAAGGATAAGGGAATGCTAAGGGAATTACACTAGGAAATGAGAAACTGAAAGTAGTAGATGAATTTTTCTATTTGTCCAGAAAAACAGCTGATGATGGCCAAAGTACAGAGGATACGAAATGCATACTGATAATAAAAAGAATAGCATTCCCGGAAGAGAACAGTATTTTTAACATGTAACATATCTTGAAATTTTAGGAAGTATTTTATGAAGAAATTTGTGTGTGTTGTTCCATTGTACGGAAGTGAGACGTGAGCGATAAGAGTTCGGTCAAGAACAGAATAGAATCATCCAAAATATGAGATAAGGAGAATGATTAAGATTAGATGAGTAGATAGAATAACTAAAGAGGAAGCACTGAATCCAACTGTGAAAAGAAAGAAAAATTGTTGAAATGTGTGTGAAATCTTATGGGACTTAACTGCTAAGGTCATCAGCCCCTAAGCTTACACACTACTTAACCTAAATTATCCTAAGTACAAACACACACACCCATGCTCGAGGAAGGACTCGAACCTCCGCCGGGACCAGCCGCACAGTCCATGACTGCAGTGCCCCAGACCGCTCGGCTAATCCCGCGCGGCTGTGAAAAGAAAAAAATTGAAATTTATGCCCTAACAGAACTAAAAGAAAAGAAAGGATCGACTGACAGGGCACATCCTAAGGCACCAGGTAATCATCAGTTTGGTAATGGAGGAAAAAATGAGGAGGGTTGTGTAAATATGTAGAAGCAGACCAAGGACTGAAAAGGATGCGGATTGGTGTAGGTTTGCAGACGTGAAGAGATGTGATCCGAAAAGCTTTCTCGCCGTGCATCCTGGACAGCAATACTTCATCTTCTGCTATTGCGACTGTTAACAGTATAACCTTCTTCAAGGCATGTTGGTGGCTGAACTAAAACCACCTGAGACAAAGAGAAAAAGTGTGGAGTATATTCCCATGCGTTACAGATATAAGATCGACACAAAAAAGTAATGCTTCTAAGAATAAAACACAACAAGCGCAGAATCAGTTATGTGGCTAGTTGTTAAAATTTATGGCAGGTTGCAATGCCAGGGAGCGTAGACTCGGAACACCAATTCCTCTGAGAGAACAAATGTGAAATGAATGTTTTCCATGAATTGTCGAGCTGGAAATCATCGTCTCGGTTAAACAGCTTGCCTGTCAGTTGCGCTTCCATAGTTTTCTCGAAGATGAAGAGGCAAACTGAGAACTGACTAGCGTGGAAATTTGCATCAAATCAGTCTTTGCACTGAAGACTGCAACAGTAACAAGACAGGAGACAAGAGCTGAACGAAGACATATAGTTATATGAAGAATTTATTTTATTTTTTGTTTGTCAAATGGTATTGTTAGGAAAATTTAGAGAGCTGTGAAAAGGTACACATCCTGCGCCTGTCTGAGCACCACATAACGATAGGGTTAGATAATTTACACATAAAAGATTGCAGTTTACTCATGCAGCAGTAACATGGGGAAAAGAGATATTACATACATTAAGACAGAACACAAGTCAAAGACATTGATACAAGTAGGTTTTGTAATGATCAGCACCTAGAAGTGTCAGCTTGTGAATTAATGCCGACAAATAGTTCACTTTTAATTGTAACCGTATATAGATACCAACTGGGAAATTATGTAATATTTATGAGGAATCTGGATTCCTTACTGTACTATCTGTCAGACAGCGGCACGCAGTTAATAGTTTGTGGTGACTTCCGTGTGATTTTCCAAAGGGTTCGGATAAGAAAAGTAATCTGGAAACCCTATCTGGATCCTGCAATTTGGTCTCAGTAATTATCTTTCCAACACGGGTCGAAAGGACAGGACACTAATTGATATCGTTTTATTTGATGAAGTTCAAAGCAAGAAAATAACTGTTTGCCCCCTAACAAGTGCTCTCTATCATCATGGCGCACAGTTAGGATAAATAACATAGTGCCTTACAGTATGGACAGTGAGACACTGACATTGGACTACACTCCTGGAAATGGAAAAAAGAACACATTGACACCGGTGTGTCAGACCCACCATACTTGCTCCGGACACTGCGAGAGGGCTGTACAAGCAATGATCACACGCACGGCACAGCGGACACACCAGGAACCGCGGTGTTGGCCGTCGAATGGCGCTAGCTGCGCAGCATTTGTGCACGGCCGCCGTCAGTGTCAGCCAGTTTGCCGTGGCATACGGAGCTCCATCGCAGTCTTTAACACTGGTAACATGCCGCGACAGCGTGGACGTGAACCGTATGTGCAGTTGACGGACTTTGAGCGAGGGCGTATAGTGGGCATGCGGGAGGCCGGGTGGACGTACCGCCGAATTGCTCAACACGTGGGGCGTGAGGTCTCCACAGTACATCGATGTTGTCGCCAGTGGTCGGCGGAAGGTGCACGTGCCCGTCGACCTGGGACCGGACCGCAGCGACGCACGGATGCACGCCAAGACCATAGGATCCTACGCAGTGCCGTAGGGGACCGCACCGTCACTTCCCAGCAAATTAGGGACACTGTTGCTCCTGGGGTATCGGCGAGGACCATTCGCAACCGTCTCCATGAAGCTGGGCTACGGTCCCGCACACCGTTAGGCCGTCTTCCGCTCACGCCCCAACATCGTGCAGCCCGCCTCCAGTGGTGTCGCGACAGGCGTGAATGGAGGGACGAATGGAGACGTGTCGTCTTCAGCGATGAGAGTCGCTTCTGCCTTGGTGCCAATGATGGTCGTATGCGTGTTTGGCGCCGTGCAGGTGAGCGCCACAATCAGGACTGCATACGACCGAGGCACACAGGGCCAACACCCGGCATCATGGTGTGGGGAGCGATCTCCTACACTGGCCGTACACCACTGGTGATCGTCGAGGGGACACTGAATAGTGCACGGTACATCCAAACCGTCATCGAACCCATCGTTCTACCATTCCTAGACCGGCAAGGGAACTTGCTGTTCCAACAATACACGTCCGCATGTATCCCGTGCCACCCAACGTGCTCTAGAAGGTGTAAGTCAACTACCCTGGCCAGCAAGATCTCCGGATCTGTCCCCCATTGAGCATGTTTGGGACTGGATGAAGCGTCGTCTCACGCGGTCTGCACGTCCAGCACGAACGCTGCTCCAACTGAGGCGCCAGGTGGAAATGGCATGGCAAGCCGTTCCACAGGACTACATCCAGCATCTCTACGATCGTCTCCATGGGAGAATAGCAGCCTGCATTGCTGCGAAAGGTGGATATACACTGTACTAGTGCCGACATTGTGCATGCTCTGTTGCCTGTGTCTATGTGCCTGTGGTTCTGTCAGTGTGATCATGTGATGTATCTGACCCCAGGAATGTGTCAATAAAGTTTCCCATTCCTGGGACAATGAATTCACGGTGTTCTTATTTCAATTTCCAGGAGTGTATTTTGGACGTATTTGGACGTACTATATTGGACGTACTTACGTACGTGTATTTTGCGAGCTCGGTTGCTGTCAGCTCTCCATAAGTTTATCTTTGTGACGAATCTTACGTATAAAGCAGAAGTATCCAGCCGGTTGTCTCCAGTCTCCAGTGGGAACTGAATTTGGAAATTCCTATGATGGTGGGAGGTCTAGCAACTGTCATCACGTGTTTTACATTCCTTCTTTCTTCCGGGAGGCCATGACGCATATCTGGAGTTCCAGATGGTCAAGATTCTTCAGAGTGTGCAAGCCATGGCGGTTGTTCCCACCAAACTAGAGCAGATTGGATTTGATTTCCAAGAGTTCCCTGTGTAAGGTGATCCGCTGGGTTATTTCCACGACAATTACTACACTGACTAGGGACGAGGGTGTAAAGATATCTGTCACTTTATTACAGATTCGCATCACTGCGTATCCAGCCTAAGGTCAATGCAGCGCCCGCCCACAACACTGAATGAGTAATGACGTACCCTGTAGCTGTGCAAGAGTATCTTAGTAATCGTGCTCCCACAAGTGCACCTAAAACATCGAGACGTGGCAGTGTTATCCTTTTGACAAGTGCAAGTCTGCTCTTGCTTCAGGCCAAGTGACCCATTGTGTTGCCGTGTAAAACACTACCGACGTACAGACATAAATGTAAATGACGTGTGCTTAGGGCCTCCCGTCGGGTAGACCGTTCGCCGCGTGCAAGTCTTTCGATTTGACGCCACTTCGGGGACTTGCGTGTCGATGGGGATGATATGATGATGATTAGGACAACACAACACCCAGTCCGTGAGCGGAGAAAATCTCCGACCCAGCCGGGAATGTGCCGTACGCTCTTTCCGAAGCGTCACAAAATACGTGAATCTGGACGTTACGATCTTTGGTAGTTGATATCCATCGTGGGGTACCAATGCAAGACAATGGAGGTAAATTGGACACCTAAGTATTCCACTGTGTTGCCAGGTTTATGCACAGCAATTCACTCCAGTCAATACCACAACACCAGATTTCCTAGAACAATAGTTTTGCCGTGACTGACACAGTAGAGAACATTCCTAGAGGATCGCAAAATTTACCTACAGTTTGGAATAATACATGGAAGAATCCTGGAGATACTAGAAGTTATCAGATAGATTATATAATGGTAAGACAGAGATTTAGGAACCAGGTTTTAAATTGTAAGACATTTCCAGGGGCAGATGTGGACTCTGACCACAATCTATTGGTTATGAACTGTAGATTAAAACTCAAGAAACTGCAAAAAGGTGGGAATTTAAGGAGATGGGACCTAAATAAACTAACTAAATCAGAGGTTGTACAGAGTTTCAGGGAGAGCATAATGGAACAATTGAGGATCAAGTAGGTAAAAAGACGAGGGCTAGTAGAAATCCTTGGGTAACAGAAGAAATAATGAATTTAATTGATGAAAGGAGAAAATATAAAAACGCAGTAAATGGAGCAGGCAAAAAGGAATACAAACGTCTCCAAAATGAGATGGACAGGAAGTGCAAAATGGCTAAGCAGGAATAGCTGGAGGACAAATGTAAGGATGTAGATGCTTATCTCACTAGGGGTAAGGTAGATACTGCCTACTGGAAAATTAAAGAGACCTTTGGAGAAAAGAGAGCCACTTGAATGACTATCAAGAGCTCAGATGGAAACCCAGTTCTAAGCAAAAAAGGGAAAGCAGAAAGGTGGAAGGAGTATATAGAGGGTCTATACAAGGGCGATGTACTTGAGGACAATATTATGGAAATGGAAGAGGATGTAGATGAAGATCAAATGGGAGGTACGATACTGCGTGAAGAGTTTGACAGAGCACTGAAAGATCTAAGTCGAAACAAGGCCCCGGGAGTAGAGAAAATTCCATTAGAACTACGGACGACCTTCGGAGAGCCAGTCCTGACAAAACTTTACCATCTGGTGGGCCAGATGTATGAGACAGGTGAAATACTCTCAGACTTCAAGAAGAATATAATAATTTCATTCCAAAGAAAGCAGGTGTTGACAGATGTGAAAATTACCGAACTATCAGTTTAATAGGTCACAGCTGCAAAATACTAACTCGAATTCTTTACAGACGAATGGAAAAACTGGTAGAAGCCGACCTCGGGGAAGATCAGTTTGGATTCCGCAGAAATTTTGGAACACGTGAGGCAATACTGACCCTACGACTTAGCTTATAAAATAGATTAAGGAAAGGCAAACTTACATTTCTAGCATTTGTAGACTTAGAGAAAGCTTTTGACAATGTTCACTGGAATATTCTCTTTCAAATTCTAAAGGTGGCAGGGGTAAAATACAGGGAGCGAAAGGCTATTTACAATTTGTACAGAAACCAGATGGCAGTTATAAGATTCGAGGGGAATGAAAGGGAAGCAGCGGTTGGGAAGGGAGTGAGACAGGGTTATAGCCTGTCCCCGCTGTAATTCAATCTGTATATTGAGCAAGCAGTAAAGGAAACAAAACAAAAAAAAATTTTCAGGGTAGGTATTAAAATCCATGGAGAAGAAATAAAAACTTTGAGGTTCGCCGATGACATTGTAATTCTGTCAGAGACAGCAAAGGACTTGGAAGAGTTGTTCAACGGAATGGACAGTGTCTTGAAAGGAGGATATAAGATGAATGTCAACAAAAGCAAAACGAGGATTATGAAATGTAGTCGAATTAAGTCGGGTGATGCTGAGGGATTTAGATTAGGAAATGAGACACTTAAAGTAGTTGAGGAGTTTTGCTATTTGGGGAGCAAAATAACTGATGATGGTCGAAGTAGACAGGATATAAAATGTAGACTGACAATGGCGAGGAAAGCATTTCTGAAGAACAGAAATTTGTTAACATCGAGTATAGATTTAAGTGTCAGGAAATCGTTTCTGAAAGTATTTTTATGGAGTGTAGCCATGTATGGAAGTGAAACATGGACGATAAATAGTTTGGACAAGAAGAGAATAGAAGCTTTCGAAATGTGGTGCTACAGAAGAATGCTGAAGATTAGATGGGTAGATCACCTAACGAATGAGGAGGTATTGAATAGAATTGGGGAGAAGAGGAGTTTATGGCACAACTTGACAAGAAGAAGGGACCGGTTGGTAGGACATGTTCTGAGGCATCAAGGGATCACAAATTTACCATTGGAGGGCAGCGTGGAGGGTAAAATCGTAGAGGGAGACCAAGAGATGAATACACTAAGCAGATTCAGAAGGATGTAGGTGCAGTAAGTACTGGGAGATGAAGAAGCTTGCACTGGATAGAGTAGCATGGAGAGCTGCATCAAACCAGTCTCAGAACTGAAGACAACTACAACAGTTTGGAATAGCTTCTTTTTGGTACTAGGTTCATCAGATAATTTTTCTGTGACATCATCAGTGTTAATGTAGATGATGTCCGTTGCTGTATTCCACTATACGCCTAAAACGTGAATAGATGTAGTAATCTCTCGTCCTTCGGTTCTCCATATGTCCTGTAACTGATCTGAAGTAGTGGCCCATTTCGTAAATCGAAAGTTCAATAGTTTCGTAAGGGCCGCTGGTTCGTAACACATAGCGATAGCCTCATTGCCGTCATCTGCACCAAACGCGAAGTCATCCATGAAAACACTGGTGGCTAGTATCTGTGCGGCGACGGGAAATGCGGTCTCGTGTCTAGAAGCACGATCTTTCAGCGTTGCCGAAAGCAGGAATGGACTGCATGTCAGGCCCAATAGAAGTCTAGCGAAACAGTAAGTCGTTATTCGTTCGTCGCAAGGTAGTTTCCGTGACTATCTTGAAAAACTTTGTGCCATATAAAACTTGTCAACTGCCTTTCGTCTTCTTGCGAGATAAGTTGCAGATATGCTTGCGTTATATCGCTAATAAAAGCCATGGGGTGTATTCGGTACCGTATCAGAAAAGCAAGTATTTCTGGCAGAAGATTTGGTCCCGCCTCTAAAGTGTTGTTCAGAGAAGGTGCGTTGATCTCGTTAGATCAAAAAAGATCCTACACCAAGTTTTACCAAGTTTCTCCTTCATAACTGCATGTTGAGGAAGGTAAAATGTGGTACTTGTGTCTTCAAGAGGAGCGAGTGCTACATGGTTCTTTGTAATGTATTCCAACATAGGAAGGTGGTAAGCGTTCTTTAAGGAACCGTTGCTAAGAAGTATTTTATGTTAGCTTCGTTAGCTGCGTTCTGTAGGTTAGTAGTATATAAAGTAATATTTTGTTTCTTAGGAAGACGAACGACTCTTCCATGATCCTGCGCTAGATAAGATGCCTGAAATTCTCGAAGGAGCGCAAATTCTTTATTAGTCATGACGCGCAATTTTGCCAATAGTATTTATCGTCTCAATTGGTCATCAGTGGGCATTTGAGTCTGAATTACGACGTTAACACAGGCTAAATTTGCAGAGACGGCAGATCTACAGCCACTGAGGATCCAACCTAATATGGTTGGATACTGAACAATGGATTTAGAAATACGGATCGGTAAATCATCGTTGACAATCTTCCAGTAATGGTCACTATCAATGAAAAGCGCGATGGGCATATCTTCTTCGGCATCTGTCAGTGGACCAGCTAAATAAAGCGTGCAGACATGTGTTACATTCGTAACATCTTGTGGAATTCTGGGCTGAGACGTGAATAGTGGTCACTTTCATACGCGTTGATGTAAGTCGTATTATTAGTCCAAGTTCCATTAAACTGACAAGGTTACGCCATCGTGAAGCAGTACTATGAAATTGGAACGTGCAAACAGTAAGTTGCTGTTGGTCGAGGGCAGGCAATTTCAAATTTTCTATTAATGACTTTGCCGTGAAGGATGTTTGGCTTCCACTGCCTAGCACACATCGAGTGAGTTTACTTAGTCCTGTTGGTCCTACAATTCGCGCCTGAGCAGTTTGCAAGAAGGTAAAGATGGTGTAGTTGCGTCTATCTTATTAACAGAAGTGACGTTGGTTTGTGCTGCTTTCTTACACGTCGTACCTTCGACACATATCGACTTGTGATATGGTTTTTTACAGTAAGCAAAAAATGCCCTACTCTTCTTCCTACAGTGTGACATTTTATGTCCTCTGTTTCGGCATAGGCCTCTGTTTAGGCGATTAGTTTTCTTTCAGTGAGGTCAATAACTTTATTACATTCTTGGGCCCAGTGGCCAAGTTCTTCGCAAAATACGCAAAACGGACCGTAGTATTTATTGCCCTTGGATAATGTTTATTTCTGCTTAGTGCGGACATGAAGGGCTGCAACCGTGGGAGTGTAAGTCAACGTTTTATTGCCGCAGCAGAACTTCTGCGAAGCAAGCGCTGAGACTATTTTAGGTTCATATGAATTCCATCAATTGAACTACGTCCCCTTCTGAAAGACCAGTTTGCTTGACGTGGATGAGCCAGCGTCAGTGAATATCATCAGGAAAATATCTGACAAGTTTTGGCGCTAGCATGCGACAATAAGCATTTATGTCTTTACCGAGCGCGCGCAAAGCTTGGATGCGCAGGTTGCACTCGACAAACGTAGAATTAAAGGAGTTTGGATTCGGAAATTTAATGGATTTAATTTATTCTAAATAATCCAGGTGAGCTTGTATAATTCTATTTTTATCGCCACAGCGTGCTGTGAAGATTGTCTTGGTTTCTGCATGTGTGTCAGAGAACACAGCAATACCATCAACTAAATACTTTGGTTCCCCTTCTAAGCAGCCACACAGAAATATGTGTTTATGAATGGTGGATATCGTGGGATCTTGATCAATCGATGGCTGCAATTGTTCCCAATAACGAGCCCATTTGTCAAAGCATTCAAGCAGTCAGTTTTCAGGCCGCAAGTGGCAGATCGGGACCATCCGACAGCCGTGTCATCCTCATATGAGGATGCGGATAGGAGGGGCGTGTGGTCAGCACAATGCTCTCCCGGTCGTTATGATGGTTTTCTTTGACCGGAGCCGCTACTATTCGGTCGAGTAGCTCCTCAATGGGCATCACGAGGCTGAGTTCACCCCGAAAAATGGTAACAGCGCATGGCGGCCCGGATGGTCAGCCATCCAAGTGCCGGCCACGCCCGACAGCGCTTAACATCGGTGACATGACGGGAACCGGTGTATCCACTGCGTCAAGGCCGTTACACCAGTTCTCAACATTTCCAGAAAACGTCTCAAGTTATACAGTGGGCAATCTGATACTAGATGGTGGAACAACTGAAGTGATCGTCGTAGAAGGTTGTGTATTATTGATGGTGAAACAAGTCTATTGGGAGTATGTTATTTGCTTTTCTGGGATTTGTACATACTTTAGATGTCTCAGACGCTAAGTGACAATTTTTAATTGCTTATTGTTCGCACCCAGTCTTTGGCCAGTCTAGCTTCGTCGCTGGAAGATGTGTTTTTCTTGTCATCACTGCCTGGCAGCGAAGAGCACAGAGTTCTGTTGTTAGACTATTGCCGAGCAGAGGGCTCGTGGCAATGCGGATGTAATGAAAAGTGCGTCGGTGATTAAGTAAAATGATTTGTGGTTGAATATTGTGAGACAGAGGAGAAAGACTTTGTTAGTGATGTAGAATGAAAACATTATGAAGAGGAATGAAGGTAATAGTTTTATTTATTGATACTGCAGTCGCGACGAGTTACACTCATTGTTGAATGAGACATCCATATCAGGAAATATTAAATTTATCATTAAAAATTGTGTAATTTTCACTGTAAGGTATTTTTTATGTTTATCAGTCATTTGTCTGACTTTTGTGAGAGTAAGTGTTTGATATCAATGTTGCCCTTTGTCAATGTTAATGGGCGTTGTAATATGAATTGTAACGGCTCCATGTAAGCCGCTACATGGCTCGGCCTAACAACTAAAGACACCTGAGTGCCCTTCCGACACTCACGGAAGAGCCTGATGATAATTAGTAAGATAGGGTTATTTAAATATAGACGATCATTTTAATATTAGATATGGTAACTGTCTGCAAAGTGTGAATGCGAACGTATGATGAGGTATGCGTGAGATGTCGGCTGTGGGTGTGCTATAGGCATAGTGGAAGTGTAGCCAACCTCGAATCTAGTAGAGCGCGACTGCACTGGACCAGAGAGGCATAAGCTCCACGCGCGTCATTAGCGCTCGTTAGGTTGGCAAATAACCGTGTGCGGTATCTCTGAGTCCTTGCGGCCACGATGTGTGGACCCGGACGAGGGAGACCGTATCGGGGTTGTTTGGGAAGACCTGGGTGAGTAAGCACGCTCTGCTCTATCGCTCCGATAATTAGCGAAGATTTAGAATTCCATGTTCACTTTGAACTTGGAAGCAGCTTCCCTGCTGAGGAAACCCACTATGGTATTTCCTCGAATCATCTCGGTTAGGAGAGATAGGGAGATGATTTCTTTTGCCAAGTAATTTCATGGGAATTGTGTTCACTGCACTTGGGAGTGCACAGGCGCTCATTGCCGAGTAATACTCAGAATTGCTCAATTTGCATTTCAGTGTGTGTGTGAAGTATATATGCAAAGTGTATTTTATTTAAATGTGTTTATTGACTACTGATTGTGGAGAGATTGGTAACACGTGGTCCGCAGACCCCGTGCATTTCTTGGTGAGAAGCTTCAGCTGGACGTAATCACATTTCGTGATCGTGCTGGATCTTCTACGTAAATTCACGCGTGTGATTTAATTGTTTCTCCATAATATCCAGTAAAACCCGCGGAGTTAGTTAAACGTGAAGACTGGACTTGCCCGAATTAAAGTTACAGTTGGAACCATGTGCTCTCTCCCAATGTTGTCCCACTTGGTGTATGGGAACCTTCCTCTTTTATCTGTTAGATAAAATGAATAGAGTGAATGTTAGTGTGTGTGTGTGTGTGTGTGTGTGTGGCTAAATGATGATAGAAATGTGTAGGCGGTAGTCATTGTCGATTCACGGCACATGTTAGCCGGATGTTTAACTAAGTTTACTTAGATATGATACTATTTGTATCACGCCACCATTCCGTGATAAATGAGAGGAAATATTTGAGATGGTAATGTTTATTGAATAAATGTGATTGTGTTATTATATAAATATGTTACAGTGATTTCTCCCAGCCACACCATATTCCCTTATCATTTCACAGAATATTTGGTACGCGTATTTCAGTTAATCACCTGTCTACGTCCCACTCATGGGCATGTTTCATTTAATACACTCTGTAAGGTGGTATTAAAACTTCATTATAATAATATTCTAATTCTAACTTGATCAAAACCACCGAATAAAACCTTAGTTTGAGTATTGATGCTTGTTGCTGCAAATGGCCGCCGGCGTCTTCTATAGTACAGGTCCCATTTATAAAATTGAGGATGCCTGCCGAGGGTACGGAAAGCAAGTATCATGTAGAATTTCTTACGGTTAATAATATATCAGATAGTTTAAAAACAGTTTTTAAAGGAATATTTCTCCTAGGAGCATTGTCCGCATCCTCGATCCAAGTCAATTTTATTTAAAGCATACCTCACTCAATACGGGTATAAAGTAGCCTACATGTTGTCTGGAGCATTGCACTAAGCGTTCAGCAACTGTGGTTAGCAATTTGCGCCTGGCACACAGAGAGCAGCAGGCACCACATTTCAAATACATTACATTACAATTTAAGATATTTTCATTTCAGGTTCAATTTGATACGAAAATTATCAACACACAGGGACCATTTCATGAACAGCATTATTAGGTATCATTAACGTGCAGGGGCCACTTCGTTTAATTAAAGAGATTAATAGTAAAGTTCAGAATTTAATCAGTTTGCAATTTTTTTTTAGAAAGATTATGAAACAGGGCCAAATTCTTGTTGTATTCTCGCAGGCAGGTATATTTGGTTTTTCTCGCAGCTGGAAATGCAAGAGGTCACGCAAAACCAAACAACAGCAAAGTTACAACTAACCGGAAAATGTATTCTAAAGGAAAGCCTCAATGGTAGCCTGAGCCACGGAATTCGTATTCCCTGCGACGTGAACACAATGATTGAGTGCGACCGCCAGTACGAGTTCAAAAACAAATGAAAAGATATTCTTAAGGAAACCTTCAATGGTAGCCTGAGCCACGGAATTCGTATTCCCTGCGACGTGAACACAATGATTGAGTGCGACCGCCAGTACGAGTTCAAAAACAAATGAAAAGATATTCTTAAGGAAACCTTCAATGGAAAATGTATTCTAAAGGAAAGCCTCAATGGTAGCCTGAGCCACGGAATTCGTATTCCCTGCGACGTGAACACAATGATTGAGTGCGACCGCCAGTACGAGTTCAAAAACAAATGAAAAGATATTCTTAAGGAAACCTTCAATGGTACTTTGAGCAACAGAATTCGTAATTTTCCCCACTATTCCCTGTGACGTGAACACAATGCTTGAGTGTGACTATGTATTCGTCACATTTGAACACATCAGCAGTGTAATCAGCGTCATCGAGGAGGCCGTGTAATCCTGCATTTTGCTATCAAGACCTGTTAGTTCCATAAAAACACGGGAAAACTGCCGGATATCAGTAACTTCCTGCCACGATATTTCGGCGCAGAGTCTTCTGGCCATCTTCAGGTGAATGCCACTGTAGTAGTACTGGCGAGTACGCGCTGAGCTCCGCTATTTAAAGCCTTCTGAGGTGAAATTGCGCGTGCGCTGCTCAGCGTGCGCGTTCATAACGGCTCCGTGCGCTGCGCCTCGCGCCCTCCACTGCGAAAGCCTGGCGTATCGGTGTCAGGTCGATTTCCATCTTTATGCAGATAACTACGTCGACTACGAAGTTTCTCTACAACAGGATGCCAAGCACAGTTCAGCTGATAACCGCTATCTCGATTGATGAGAGTCTCGTTGTCAGACAATCTTATTTCCACAGATTCATTGATAATCGAGCTCCAAAAGTTTGATGTATGGGCCAAAATTTTTGTGTCGTTGTAATTCATGGAATGGTCTGTGGAAATACAATGTTCGGCGATTGCGGACTTGGTGGGTTGGAGAAGGTGAGTATGCCGTTGGTGTTCCACAATGCGTTCCTGCATAGTTCTTGTTGTTTGCCCTATATATGATTTGCCTCATTCACACGGAATTTTGTAAACACCTGGTTTACGCAGGCCCAGGTCGTCTTTAACGGATCCCACCAATGGTGAAATTTTGGAAGGAGGGCGAAAGATGATTCTCACTTGATACTTTCTCAATATTCTGTCTATCTGTGAAGAAATATTCCCAATAAATGGTAGATAAACAGTCGACCTGAAGGCCTCTTCCTCTTCCTTGTTCCGTCGTTTGTAGGTCTTCATCACTCTGTTCACTTGCCTAGGTGAAAAGCCATTCTTCAAAAATACTTTTTGCAGGTGTTCCAGTTCCGCTTAAAGACTGTCGGCGTCAGAGATAGTATGGGCACGGTGGACCAAGGTTTTGAGAACGCCCATTGTTTCTGCTGGATGGTGGCAACTAGTAGCTTGTAGATACAGGTCTGTATGAGTGGGCTTTCTGTACACCAAGTGACCAAGTGTGCCATCACTCTTCCGTCGCACCGAGACGTCTAAAAATGGCAGACAACCATGTCTCTCTATCTCCATGGTAAACTTTATGTTTTCATATATGGAGTTCAATTCTTGGAGACGGTCCAGACCATGAGGCCACACTATAAAAGTGTCGTCAATGTACCGCCAAAATACTGTCGGTTTAAAAGTGGCAGAGTCGAGTGCTCTCTCCTCAAAATCCTCCATAAAAAGATTGGCCACCAGGGGAGACAAAGGACTCCCCATGGCGACACCATCAGATTGTTCGTAAAATTCGTTGTTAAATAAAAATAAGACCTGTTAGTTCCACAATAGTTCCTGCAATCGATCTTTGGAATATTCATAATATTCAGTGGTAGTTGTGTCACTAAAGTTGTGTACTTCGTTCAAAATACATGTAATTGCAAACTATACTGCGAGAGTACTGATCGAACAGATATCAGTCAACAACCAATTTCTATTCACGTAATGACAGACTACTTTTCCTTGCATGAAGTATTACTTTCTTTAAATCCGTTGCTAGGAAAAACAGATATGGATATTTTTAATGCTGTTACAAGTATGTTGACAAAATTGATGGTTTTCAAAAATTCTCTGCAGTTTGTACTGGTCGTGCACCGTCTATGATCGGCAGCGTAAACAAGTTCGTTTGTCAAATGTGGTAAAACTGGATAAGTTATCTAAGTTTTCATTGTGTTATTCATCAGAAGTGTTAGAATGCTGTTCGCAATGAAAAATGTAACAAAAATTACGATTATAATACGCTGAGGAAATGCATCACTCTTTCGTCGAAAGTTTAAGCAATTTCTGTTAGAAAATGACGCGCTCTATGGAGATCGAATTCTTCGTTGAGAAAATCGTTGGCTGCGTGCAGGAAACAATTTAGTTCCCTTTTTCCCTTAGAAGTTTTCAATACTTTGGAACTTAAAAGAGAAATTGAGTGTTTCAATTTTGCTTTTCGGAGTTAGTATTTCTCAAAAGCGTTTCATATCACTCAAATATTTTGAATTTGCTTTTGCTTATAGGAAGTCGGGGCTCGCAATCCGGAACGACTGAACGTCGATGCAATAAGCCGCCGTGGCTGCAGCGAAGGTCGAGAGGAAACACTTGGTGAAGGAAAATTATTCGCGAGCCACACTTCACGAGGCCTGGTCTAGATGTTCTTCGGGCTGCTGATGCTGTTGGTGGACAGAGAGCGTTTGTATTAGCTAAAACTTTAAGATTTTGTAAATATTTTGCAATTCATTCCATGTTTATACACTGAAGAGCCAAATTAACTATACACCTGCCTAATATCTTGTAGGGCTCCCGCGAGCACGCAGAAGTGCCGCAAGACAACGTGGCATGGACTCGACTAATGTCTGAAGTAGTGCTGGAGGGGACTGACACCACCAATCCAGGAGGGCTGTCCATAAATCCGTAAGAGTACCAGGGGGTGGAGATCTCTTCTGAACACCACGTTGCAAGGCATCCCAGACGTGCTCAATAATGTTCATGTCTGGGGAGTTTGGTGGCCAGCGGAAATGTTTAAACTCATATAAAAGTGTTCCTGGAGCTACTCTGTAGCAATTTTAGGAATTTGGGGTGTCGCATTGTCCTGCTTGAATTGCCCACGTCCGTTGGAATGCACAATGGACATGAATGGATGCAGGTGATAAGACAGAATGCTTACGTACGTGTCACCTGTCAGAGTCGTATCTAGACATATCAAGGGTCCCATATCACTCCAACTGCATACACCCTACACCATTAAGAGCCTCCGCCAATGTGAGCCATACCCTGCTGACGTGCAGGGTCCTTGGGTTCGTGAGGTTGTCTCCATACCCGTACACGTCCAGCCGCTCGATACAATTTGAAACGAGACAAGTGAGACCAAGCAACGTTTTTACAGTCATCAGCTGTCCAATGTCGGTGCTGACAGCCCCAGGCGAGGTGTAAAGCTTTGTCTTACAGACATCAAGGGTACACGAGTGGGCCTTCCGCTCTAAAAGCCCATATCCATGATGTTTCGTTGAATGGTTCGCACGCTGACACTTGTTGATGGTCCAGCACTGAAATCTGCAGCAGGTGGCGGAAGGGTTGAACTTTCGTCACGTTGAATGGTTCTCTTCTGTCGTCGTTGGACCCGTTCTTGCAAGATCTTTTCCCGGCCGCAGCGATGTCGGAGATTCGAAGTTTTATCGATTCCTGATATTCACGGTACACTCGTGAAATGGTCCTACGGGAAATTCCCCACTTCATCGCTACCTCAGAGATGCTGTGTCCCACCACCCGTGCACCACATTCAAACTCGTTTAAATCTTGATAACCTGTCATTGTAGTAGCAATAACCGATCTAACAATTGCGTCAGACACTTGTTGTCTTACTTAGGCGTTGCCGACTTGTAGGGAAGCAGCCTACTCACGCCATATACACTCCTGGAAATTGAAATAAGAACACCGTGAATTCATTGTCCCAGGAAGGGGAAACTTTATTGACACAGTCCTGGGGTCAGATACATCACATGATCACACTGACAGAACCACAGGCACATAGACACAGGCAACAGAGCATGCACAATGTCGGCACTAGTACAGTGTATATCCACCTTTCGCAGCAATGCAGGCTGCTATTCTCCCATGGAGACGATCGTAGAGATGCTGGATGTAGTCCTGTGGAACGGCTTGCCATGCCATTTCCACCTGGCGCCTCAGTTGGACCAGCGTTCGTGCTGGACGTGCAGACCGCGTGAGACGACGCTTCATCCAGTCCCAAACATGCTCAATGGGGGACAGATCCGGAGATCTTGCTGGCCAGGGTAGTTGACTTACACCTTCTAGAGCACGTTGGGTGGCACGGGATACATGCGGACGTGCATTGTCCTGTTGGAACAGCAAGTTCCCTTGCCGGTCTAGGAATGGTAGAACGATGGGTTCGATGACGGTTTGGATGTACCGTGCACTATTCAGTGTCCCCTCGACGATCACCAGTGGTGTACGGCCAGTGTAGGAGATCGCCCCCCACACCATGATGCCGGGTGTTGGCCCTGTGTGCCTCGGTCGTATGCAGTCCCGATTGTGGCGCTCACCTGCACGGCGGCAAACACGCATACGACCATCATTGGCACCAAGGCAGAAGCGACTCTCATCGCTGAAGACGACACGTCTCCATTCGTCCCTCCATTCACGCCTGTCGCGACACCACTGGAGGCGGGCTGCACGATGTTGGGGCGTGAGCGGAAGACGGCCTAACGGTGTGCGGGACCGTAGCCCAGCTTCACGGAGACGGTTGCGAATGGTCCTCGCCGATACCCCAGGAGCAACAGTGTCCCTAATTTGCTGGGAAGTGGCGGTGCGGTCCCCTACGGCACTGCGTAGGATCCTACGGTCTTGGCGTGCATCCGTGCGTCGCTGCGGTCCGGTCCCAGGTCGACGGGCACGTGCACCTTCCGCCGACCACTAGCGACAACATCGATGTACTGTGGAGACCTCACGCCCCACGTGTTGAGCAATTCGGCGGTACGTCCACCCGGCCTCCCGCATTCCCACTATACGCCCTCGCTCAAAGTCCGTCAACTGCACATACGGTTCATGTCCACGCTGTCGCGGCATGCTACCAGTGTTAAAGACTGCGATGGAGCTCCGTATGCCACGGCAAACTGGCTGCCACTGACGGCGGCGGTGCACAAATGCTGCGCAGCTAGCGCCATTCGACGGCCAACACCGCGGTTCCTGGTGTGTCCGCTGTGCCGTGCGTGTGATCATTGCTTGTACAGCCCTCTCGCAGTGTCCGGAGCAAGTATGGTGGGTCTGACACACCGGTGTCAATGTGTTCTTTTCTCCATTTCCAGGAGTGCTTTCCATTGTGTGCCAGCCTAGTCCGCTCTAACTAGCTCTGACGTCACGAATGTTGTACAATACCTTAAAAATCAACTAAATAATCTGAAAAGTTAATAGCATGTCATGAGTGACGCTAAAATAATAATGTGTTAAGTTTCAGTTTGGTAACTTAAACAGTTTTCGAAATTTGGACCTTTTACGTTAAAATCATCAGCGCTACAGGAAGGAGCTAGAAATTTCAAAATTTGTATTCGGATTCATTTTTCATTGTAATTTAATGGAAACAGCATGCTGGATCTCACAAAGTAATATTTTGGTTGAAACTCATGATTTTCTGTTTTTGTGTCCTAAACGTTCGGAAGAAAGATAGATTAAGTAAGTGATTAGATAGAAGCTAGGATGTTTAAATTTAGGTAGAATGCAGATACGCTGTAATAACAAAGCTTGAGAAGTTTCCAAAAGGTAGCTATAAACTATAGCTGTAGCGTCTCTCCAAAGGGCAACTTCAGAGCTCATATATTGCGGGCAATACAACTAAAATAATTCTCTCGCCCAAAGTATTTAAACTAGCCACATTAGAATTTTATTATAGATACATACCTGTGTGCTGATAGCACAATTAAATTGCGAGCTTCATTGGCATTCAGAGAATGAAGCAATTAATTATTTAATAGAATGGTGTTTTGCTAGCGCAGTGGCTAGTCCGTAAGGCAAATGTTGTCGCCTGCACCTTCGGCGGTCCACACCGGGGCTATGAAAATAAGAGCGCTGCGGACTAGAGTAAGGCCCCAGTTCTCTTCTAGATTCCTTCAGCGCGCACTCCGTGTCGGAAGCCGCGTCGCGTTTGGGCAGCTGCTAGGAACAGCCTAGGTTGCCGTATTATGTAACTCGGTATGCACGTAACAATGACTTCACATTGGGGTAAAGAATTAATAGCGGAACGACTCAAGTGATTAATTCTCAGTTTGCGTATGTCGTATTTTCACGTATCACCGCAGGACAGACTTTCTACCATTACTAGCGTGGTGTTTGATGAGTATTAACATCAAATTTTGGCGAGCATTCACTTTGAACATTTACATCAATAACGGTTACTGAACAGTTTCGTTGTCTAGGGATGATAGGATCGGAGCTATAGACTCTGAACAGCTCTGATTAGTACAATAGCTGATATGGGCAACCATTTGACTGGAATTTTACGCTTTATCGTTTTCAGAATATAGTGAAAATTGTTATGGTAAACTGCACTTTCTATGAATCCCAGATATCTCCTAAATCCCCAGAGTAATGAACTTCAATAATAAATAACTTTTATTCTCCATCAGAGTGGGCACACTGAACTCTAATTACAGGCATCAAGTTTTTGCTAATCACTTTCTGGTTGCCAACATTGTAGTTAGAGAGCCTGTGTTGAGAACGGCAATACAAAACAGATATATAATAAGTATACTTTTTCCACCCGCCGCCCCACAGACTGCAGCGCCGTATTCTGCCTGTTTACATACCTCTGTCCCGCCATGAACCATGGACCTTGCCGTTGGTGGGGAGGCTTGCGTACCTCAACGATACAGATAGCCGTACCGTAGGTGCAACCACAACGGAGGGGTATCTGTTGAGAGGCCAGACAAACGTGTGATTCCTGAAGAGGGGCAACAGCCTTTTCAGTTGTTGTAGGGGCAAAAGTCTGGATGATTGACTGATCTGGCATTATAACACTAACCAAAACGGCCTTGCTGTTGTGGTACTTCGAACGGCTGAAAGCAAGGGGAAGCTACAGCCGTTAATTTTCCCGAGGGCATGCAGCTTTACTGTATGATTAAATGATGATGGCGTCCTGTTGGGTAGGATATTCCGGAGGTAAAATAGTCCCCAATTCGGATCTCCGGGCGGGGCTACTCAAGAGGACGTCGTTATCAAGAGAAAGAAAACTGGCGTTCTACGGATCGGAGCAGGCAATGTCAGCTCCCTTAATCGGGCAGGTAGGTTAGAAAATTTAAAAAGGGAAATGGATAGGTTAAAGTTAGATATAGTGGGAATTAGTGAAGTTCGGTGGCAGGAGGAACACGACTTTTGGTCAGGTGAATACAGGGTTATAAATACAAAATGAAATAGGGGTAATGCAGGAGTAGGTTTAATAATGAATAAAAAATAGGAGTGCGGGTAAGCTACTACAAACAGAAGCCCACGCCTACTACAGTAGTATAAGTTTATATGCCAACTAGTTCTCCATATGATGAAGAAATTGATGAAATGTATAATGAGATAAAACAAATTATTCAGGTAGTGAAGGGAGACGAAAATTTAATAGTTATGGGTGACTGGAATTCGACAGTAGGAAAAGGAAGAGAAGGAAACGTACTAGGTGAATATGGATTGGGGCTAAGAAATGGAACAGGAAGCCGCCTGGTAGAATTTTGCACAGAGCATAACTTAATCATAGCTAACACTTGGTTCAAGAGGTTGTACACATGGAAGAAGCCTGGAGATACTAAAAGGTTTCAGATAGATTATATAATGGTAAGACAGAGATTTAGGAACCAGATTTTAAATTGTAGGACATTTCCAGGGGCAGATGTGGACTCTGACCACAATCTATTGGCTATGAACTGTAGATTAAAACTGAAGAAACTGCCAAAAGGTGGGAATTGAAGGAGATGGGACCTGGATAAATTGAAAGAATCAGAGGTTGTACAGAGTTTCCGAGAGAGCGTTAGGGATCGATGGACAAGAACGGAGGAAAGAAATACAGTAGAAGAAGAATGGGTAGCTCAGGGATGAAGTAGGGGATCAAGTAGGTAAAAAGACGAGGGCTAGTAGAAATCCTTGGGTAACAGAATAAATATTGAATTTAATTGATGAAAGAAGAAAATATAAAAACGCAGTAAATGAAACAGGCAAAAAGGAATACAAACGTCTCCAAAATGAGATCGACAGGAAGTGCAAAATGTCCAATCAGGGATGGCTAGAGGACAAATGTAAGGATGTAGAGGCTTATCTCACGTGGGGTAAGATAGATAATGCCTACAGGAAAAGTAAAGAGACCTTTGGAGAAAAGAGAACCACTTGTATGAATATCAAGTACTCAGATGGAAATCCAGTTCTAAGCAAAGAAGGGAAAGCAGAAAGGTGGAAGAAACATATAGAGGGTTTATACAGGGGCGATGTTCTTGAGGACAATATTATGGAAATGGAAGAGGATGTAGATGAAGATGAAATGGGAGATATGATACTGCGTGAAGAGTTTGACAGAGCACTGAAAGACCTAAGTCGAAACAAGACCCCAGGAGTAGACAACATTCCATTAGAACTACTGACAGCCTTGGGAGAGCCAGGCCTAACAAAACTCTACCATCTGGTGAGCAAGATGTATGAGACAGGCGAAATACCGTCAGACTTCAAGAAGAATATAGTAATTCCAATCCCAAAGAAAGCAGTTGTTGACAGATGTGAAAATTACCGAACTATCAGTTTAATAAGTAATAGCTGCTAAATACTAACGCAAATTCTTTAGAGACGAATGGAAAAACTGGTAGTAGCTGATCTCGGGGAAGATCAGTTTGGATTCCGTAGAAACGTTGGAACACGTGAGGCAATACTGACCCTACGACTTATCTTAGAAGAAAGATTAAGGAAAGACAAACCTACGTTTCTAGCGTTTGTAGACTTAGAGAAAGGTTTTGACAATGTTGACTGGAAATTTGTTAACATCGAGTATAGACTTAAGTGTCAGGAAGTCGTTTCTGAAAGTATTTGTATGGAGTGTAGCCATGTACGGAAGTGAAACATGGACGATAAATAGTTTGGACAAGAAGAGAATAGAAGCTTTTGAAATGTGGTGCTACAGAAGAATGCTGAAGATTAGATGGGTAGATCACATAACTAATGAGGAGGTATTGAATAGAATTGGAAAGGAGAGGAGTTTGGGGCACAACTAGACTAGAAGAAGGGATCGGTTGGTGGGACATGTTCTGAGGCATCAAGGGATCACCAATTTGGTCCTGGAGGGGAGCGTGGATGCTAAAAATCGTAGAGGGAGACCAAGAGACGAATACACTAAACAGATACAGAAGGATGTAGGTTGCAGTAAGTACTGGGAGATGAAGAAGCTTGCACAGGATAGAGTAGCATGGAGAGCTGCATCAAACCAGTCTCTGGACTGAAGACCACAACAACAACAACATACCTCTGTATTTGAATACATATGCCTATAGCAATTTCTTTGGCGCTTCAACGTAGTGTCTTTCAATCAATAAATACAGAGTTTTGATATCAGGTCATTGTTTTTGAGACACGCAGTATTTTTAGGATGAAACGTACGTCAGTCACAGTGTGAGTGACGACGCGTGAGGCGGCCATCGACACCAGCGTCCGGACAGGTCTGTAGAAGGCAGTCGGTGAGCAAACGTTAAAACCTGCGAAGATCCCAGCGAGGATCCCCCCCACTCTACCTCCCTGCGACACTCACCCCGCACTCAGCTCGCCCACGACGGGTCCTTACCCTACCCCCATACCTCGCTCACGAACGGGACCTCACCCCATTCCCTATAGTTAGCTCACAACGGAAGACCGGAAACAGTACCTGCATTTGCGTATGGAAAATACGACTGTCTTCATAAGGTTTTTGTTATCAGTATGGTTTTTATATTCTTCATTTCTTTAGGTCTAATGATTCAAGCTACATTTTATAAACATAAAAATATTGAGTCAAGTGAGGATATTGTGAACAAGTAGGCCTGTCTATTCTTATTATATTATTGCTTCTATTCCGTAGCAAAATATTTTGGATGTTTGAGATACAGAGACTAGAAACAAAATAGTGAAGCTAATGCAAATAGTGCAAGCTGTTTGGTGGATAAAGCTTACATTTATGTCTCTACTGACATAACACAGTATTTTTACTGTGCTGTTTTGGTTTGTGTTTGTTCTGTGTCTTATAATCTGGAAAGATTTTTTTGGATGAATAAAAGAAATAAACTCTGTTGCCATCTGCGGCATCGTAAGCTTTTATTACCGACATACGTAACATTTCCAACCACATTATTTGAGAAGTGTAGTTTTCCCGAAAGATCACGTTATATTAAGCGATTAATTTGATGATAATTGGCTCACATTATAATTAACAGACAGCACGTTTGTACTTCGCTTTCATTTATTATTTTAAATCATTCGTGATGTTTTGTTCCGCTTGTTGTAAATACCATTAGGTACCGGAAATCCATTTTAAGCTATAGACACTTCTACTTCATCAATAATACACAGTTATAATCGTAGTCGTGTCTGTAAACGTTTACATTAATACCTGAAACTTAAGGTCTTTGCATTATACGTTGGAAATTGTTCATTTTCTAGTTCTCATTCTAGGAGTAACATATCTGCGACGATGTGTATCGTTTTGCTCCGGTTGGGCGGAGCATCTTGCCGATCAGGGGTGGAGCTTAAGTGGGGTGGGCGGGGACTATGTGTCGGGATCTTCGCAGGGTTTAAGCTCATGTCAGTCGGTGTGGCATTCGTCAGGTAGCTGGGCGCACCTGCAGCGGCCACAGTAATTAAGGCCGCGGCTGCTGGCAGCGCCACGCCGCGCCGCGCCACCGTGCCGCCTCGCGGGCACCGGAAGTGCTGGCTGTGCTCCCGCCTGCCGCTGCAAACCCGCCGGCCACGGACCTCGTTAGTCACGCCGCCTCTGCACGACGTGCATGCCCGCCAGAGTTGCAACAGTGATACGCTGGCATCCGCACAAAAATCCTCAAACAGCTTGGCCGGCCGCGGTGGTCTAGCGGTTCTAGGCGCTCAGTCCGGAACCGCGCGACTGCTACGGTCGCAGGTTCAAATCCTGCCTCGGGCATGGATGTGTGTGATGTCCTTAGGTTAGTTAGGTTTAAGTAGTTCTAAGTTCTAGGGGACTGATGACCACAGATGTTAAGTCCCATAGTGCTCAGAGCCATTTCAAACAGCTGCACTACTACTCATAATTTTTCCTCATTAAAAAATCGATGATTTTGGTGCCTGGGTCCAAATTATTTGTTTTTTTTATGTATTTATTCGTACTTTCGCACCCGCTGCTTCACTAGCGTAAACTACACACATCAAAAAAAGTTTTGTATTACCCCGGTTCCCAGAACTCCTGAAGATAAAAGTTGACTGCGGATATGGTATCACAGACACAGTCCCTTTGACTGCTCATGTCGCTAAACCCGCCGGGAGATGTAGACAACCATGCCTGAGCAGCGCCTGTTAGACAGAGGGGGTCCGACAGCCTATCAGTTCCAGTCATTACATCAAGAAGGAGGTACACATCTCCTGTTGTCTGTAATCCAACCATGCCTAGTCGGTCAAATACCGCGGTTCGATCGCGTCCGCATTGTTACTTTGTGCCAGGCAGGGCTCTCAACAAGGAAAGTGTCAAGGCGTCTCGGAGTGAACCAAAGCGATGTTGTTCGGACATGGAGGAGACGCAGAGGGACAGTAACTGTCGATGACATGCCTCGCTCAGGCTGCCCGAGGGCTACTACTGCAGTGGATGACCGCTACCTATGGATTATGGCTCGGAGGAACCCTGACAGCAACGCCACCATGTTGAATAATGCTTTGCGTGCAGACACAGGACGTCGTGCTACGACTCAAACTGTGCGCAGTAGGCTGCATGATGGGCAACTTCACTCCCGACGTCCATGGCGAGGTCCGTCTTTGCAACCACGACACCAATCAGCGTGGTACAGATGGGCCCAACAACATTTCGAATGGACTGCTCAGAATTGGGAGCACGTTCTCTTCACCGGCGAGTATCGCATATGCCTTGTACCAGACAATCATCGGAGACGTGTTTGGAGGCAACCTGGTCAGTCTGAACGCCTTAGACACACTGTCCAACGAGTGCTGCAAAGTGGAGGTTCCCTGCTGTTTTGAGGTGGCATTATGTGGGGCCGACGTTCGCCGCTGGTGGTCATGGAAGGCACCGTAACGGCTGTACGATACGTGAATGCCATCCTCCGACTGATAGTGCAACCGTATCGGCAGCATATTGGCGAGGTATTCGTCTTCATGAACGACAATTCGCGACCCCATCGTGCACATTTTGTGAATGACTTCCTTCAGGATAACATCACTCGACTAGAGTGGCCAGCATTTTCTCCGGACATGAATCCTATCGTACATGCCTGTGATAGATTGAAAAGGGCTGTTTTTGGAGGACGTGACCCATCAACCACTCTGAGAGATCTATGCCGAGGAGTGGGACCATACGGACCTACAGTGTCTTGATGAACGTGTAGATAGTATGCCCTGACGAATACAGGCATGCATCAGTGCAAGAGGACTTGCTATTTGATATTAGAGTTACCGGTGTGTACAGCAATCTGGACATCTAGACCACCACCTCTGAAGACCTTGCTGTATGGTGGCACAACATGCAATGTGTGTTTTTTATGAGCAGTACAAAGGGCGGAAATGACGTTCATGTTGGTCTCTGTTTCAATTTTCTGTACAGGTTCCGGAACTCTCGGAACCGAGGTGATGCAAAACTTTTTTGATGTGCGTATATGGTCTGCATAGATATTTGTTTTTCTTTACATTGAATTTTTATGCCTCTCACATTTCGCAACTTTTCATGCTAAAGAAGGTCACAGAAGCATGGTCTTTGCAGAATGTACTTTTGGCCAAAAAGCGATTCTCGTAGTTAGAGTGCTAGGTTTTCGTTAATCATGCCTTTTGCGTTCTTTTGCTGGTATTTCCTAAGAGACCTTCATCCTCTAACATAAATTTCTTTACATCTAACCGAGAAGTGAAATACCAGTTTTCATAGATTTGGCTTTCATTTATTTTAATGCATCAAAATAATTTCTTTAAAATTTTTTTTCCTGTTTCATACCCATAGGGGTTGAATTTCCAAAAAGAATGAAACACGTACTTTTTTTCATTTCTGACGGAGAAGCCAAATGCTAGTTGTCATAGACGTAGCTTTAAAAATGCTTTCACAGTCAAAAACATTTATAAAATATTTCAGTCCCCTATTTCACGCCCTAAGGGATAGAATATCGAAATATCCCTTCTCAAAGGAAGCGTACAGCACAAGATCAACAGCCTCTGCAAACTTCAAGTTTCTGTCCGTTGTTGTTTGGGCTGGTCGATGATGAGTCAGTGAGTCAGGCATAGACCGATCTGAAGAGGGCCTTCAGGCCCTCTATTACATCGGACTAGCATTTCACACGTGCAGCATACAGTACATCATAGCTGCCTAATTAAATAACGATTTTAATATGACAACTAGTAGTAAAATGATTGAGTGTATGCAGTGGCGGTGTGATTAGATTATACTGACTACGAACGAACAAAGTTAATACTGGGATTACTTGTACTACTGCAGCTGCAGCCACTAATAGTGGACAATAATGGTTGTATCAGATAAAAAAGAGAATTTGTAGGTCTACAAAATAGATGTTTTCTTATATAGCAAGTCTTAGAAAAGGAAGTTTAAGGAGACTATATCAGGTATAGGAAATGAGGTAGATCAGATTCAAAAGAAGTGTATACAAGGGCGACGAGTGCATGCTTTAGTGCATACATCATTGCCTGTCTTGTAAAGCTGGAGATGTTACTTAGTTCTCTAATATAATATGGGAAATTGTTCCACAGTCGGGTTCCTGTTACTAAGAAGAACTTCGGGAAAGCTGCTGAATGATGGAGTGGAGCAGAAAAGGTTTTGCTGTGGTGGGTGCGTGTTCCTGCCATGCTGTTCAAACATGAGCGTTAAGGTCTACGAGAGATATGGTACTTCTTTTCTTGCTAAGAGCTAGCTAACATCGAAAGTTGTTTTTTCTCGTCAAACAGTTCTGACCATTTCGCTGTTGGTACAATTCTAATTAAAAAATGTTTAGCTTTTGCCTTGTTACTTACGCACAGTGTAAGTTTCTCGTTTCTTCAGGCATTGCAAAACTGAAGTACCTTTTTCGCTTTAAGATATTTTGTCTCTGTTGTGGGAGATCGTTAGTAGGAATAATAGGAGGTTTTCGTGCAACCTTTGCAGCGTGTCACGAAAACAAGGGAAAAAAACATAATCTGCTACTAGACTATGAGTGCAGCGTAACTTTCGATATTGACAGACGACGCAGCACTCCCCTGTCTCTGCGCACGCGCAGTCTGCATCATACGCAAGATTTTAGGAGTCCACACTCGGCACAGTCAGTTGATCATTGACCTCGCTGTGCCACTCGCGACGCGGTTGGCGGCTGATTTACACGCAAGCACGTGACGCGCACCCGCAACGAGCAGTAGATTCGACCAGAGAGTGGCTCGTGTAAAAAGATCATTAGACTTTCAAATACGCAGCCATCGCTATGTCTCATACCGTAGCTCAACGGGGTACGTTATGTTTTTTCAATACTAATGACAGTGCTCCTGCGTCCATAGTAATCTCAAAGCCCCGTGGCGTGTTGTGAACTGCAGTACATGTGTGGGGCGGTGGCTTCTGCACGCCATAGCGAAGACGTAGTTCGGACTGGCACTGCACCTTGCCGCCAGCAACTGTCCAGCTGTGAATTACAGAGTTATACGTTTTGCTGTGTTGTGGCTGCCTGCCAGCTGTTGTAAAGAGGCCTTGTTATGGGTTTCCAGTCGACCAGCTGGTCGAATTGTGCAGTATCCAGAGTTGTGGGGCATTCGAATGTGGCAGTGGCTCAATATTGGACTGCATACGAACGTGAAGCTGGGCATACCGGTTGCGAAGGTTCTAATCGATCACTTCTGACCACCACAGGGTAGGATCATCGTATTGTGCAACCGAGGACATCGTAACCACTTCTCATCTGTCTCTGTCATCCGAGAACAAGTAAGGTATTCCCCGCAAGCATTCTGTGTTATCCCGCAACATTGGTTGGAGACTACGGACTTAATGGCCCAGGCGTAGACTGCCGTTAAACATGACAACGCGAACGGCTACGTTTGTAGCTGTGCCGCGGCCGGGCAGTGTGGACTGCTGATGAACGGTGTTGCATTGCATTCGACAATGAATCACGCTTCTACACTACTCTGGATGACGATCGTCGACGAGTATAGCGGTGACCTGGCGAAAGGTCACATCCTTCCAATGTTTTGCATAGGTGCGGTTGTCTCACTCCTGGAATGATGGTGTAGGAAGCCAACAGGTAAGAATCAAGACGCAGAGGATTTACAGACATTACCTGCCAGGGGGCATTCATTTAAACACATGAAGTAAGTGCTGTATTACGAAAAGACTTAAAAAACAGAATTTATAAAGAAGAGACATTTAAAATTTGAATAATAAGTGGACACTAGCCGCTCATGCGAACATAAATTTTTCTCCGTATTATAAGAATTTCTCTATGTAAGTTTCGAGAGCAAAGAAATATAAAAAAATGATCTAAAGAGACGACAAGATACTGTTGTGGATTGGCAAGACAGCCAACCCACTATGAGAGGAAGCCGAAAGGCACGCGTTTTAGCTCACGCAGGCTGGCGTGAGGTCTGGAACAGGTCAAGGAAATGAGGCTAGCAAAAAAGGACGTAGCTGTGGAATACTTAACTTTAATCCATAAATGGTGAACATCGCTCTTGACGGAACATGTTTTACAGCATCAATAGTAACTGGCAATGGCGCCTTGTTAGGTCGTAGCAAATGACGTAGCTGAAGGCTATGCTAACTGTCGTCTCGGCAAATGAGAGCGTATTTTGTCACTGAACCATCACTAGCAAAGTCGGCTGTACAACTGGGGCGAGTGCTAGGAAGTGTCTCTAGACCTGCCGTGTGGCGGCGCTCGGTCTGCAGTCACTGATAGTGGCGACACGCGGGTCCGACGTATACTAACGGACCGCGGCCGATTTAAAGGCTACCACCTAGCAAGTGTGGTGTCTGGCGGTGACAGCACAGATACGCTTTTTTGTTAATTTTTTTAGTCGTCTTCACTTCTTCTTCTCTTGTCTTGGTTGCGTGTAGACGGACATCTTGCGAGTGCTGGCAAATGTAAGCGTATTTGTACTACTTAAGCAGATAACATATTGATTTAATATCATTGTTCACTTTTAATTTGTAAGAGGTGATCCCGATTTCATATCGGCCTTCCTTTGAATTAACCTGCATTCGAGTAATTTACAGTTCAACAATAGCAGCAGCCGATGCAGCCAACGACGCCATTACGTGGCGATATTAACTTATAAAAAATTAGCGGAAGCGTAAAACTCGCCCGCTATTAACATAATATTCATTTTTCGCCACAGCCGCCCGACTTTTCAGAAAATACGTAGCTTTAAGATTCTCATTTTCAGTACCACAGCCGAGAGCCAGAGCCAGGACCCCGACTACGAGGCAATGGTTAACGGAGGTAAGGGAAAATACTCTCGAGCGTGTGTGGGCCGTAATTGTAATTAATAACTAAAGATTTTTTGCTTTAAAGTAAGCCGAGGAAATTAATATGAAAAGTTTATTCCATTGTTCAACTTATATGCTCATGTTTTAAGATTCAGCGAGTCTAACATTCATTAACGTAACAGACAATTTAAGATTAATATTGTTAAAAAGGAGAACTTCACAAAAGCATTTACTCGTAAATCAAAATTGAATGAAATATCATTTTTATTAAGGCCCACCACGTAAGTCGGCAACAATCAACATAATAATAATAATATATTAAATAACGATGGCCGACGGACGCGAGACTCTGCTGCTTACCAGGCAGATGCGCTGACCACAGAGCACGCCTCCCGTCACATGAAACTTCTCAGATTGTCATGAATGTAGTGCCCCTTGCCCATTACCCACATCACTCGCGGCATTTCGCCGATTCCCGTGAGTTCGAACTTGGTATGCATATGCACTGAAGTGATCTTTGGCCGTCCACGCCTTAAGTATATACAGGGTGAGTCACCTAACATTACCGCTGGATATATTTCGTAAACCACATCAAATACTGACGAATCGATTCCACAGACCGAACGTGAGGAGAGGGGCTAGTGTAATTGGTTAATACAAACCATAAGAAAATGCACGGAAGTATGTTTTTTAACACAAACCTACGTTTTTTTTAAATGGAACCCCGTTAGTTTTGTTAGCACGTCTGAATATATAAACAAATACGTAATCAGTGCCGTTTGTTGCATTGTAAAATGTTGATTACGTCCGGAGATATTGTAACCTAAAGTTGACGCTTGAGTACCACTCCTCCGCTGTTCGATCGTGTGTATCGGAGAGCACCGAATTACGTAGGGATCCAGAGGGAACGGTGATGGAACTTAGGTACAGAAGAGACTGGAACAGCACATTACGTCCACATGCTAACACCTTTTGATTGGTCTTTTTCACTGACGCACATGTACATTACCATGAAGGGTGAGGTACACCTACACACGTGGTTTCCGTTTTCAATTACGGAGTGGAATAGAGTGTGTCCCAACATGTCAGGCCAATAGATGTTCAATGTGGTGGCCATCATTTGCTGCACACAATTGCAATCTCTGGCGTAATGAATGTTGTACACGCTGCAGTACATCTGGTGTAATGTCGCAGCAGGTTGCCACAATACGTTGTTTCACATCCTCTGGGGTTGTAGGCACATCACGGTACACATTATCCTTTAACGTACCCCACAGAAAGAAGTCCAGAGGTGTAAGATCAGGAGAACGGGCTGGCCAATTTATGCGTTCTTCACGTCCTATGAAACGCCCGTCGAACATCATGTCAAGGGTCAGTCTAGTGTTAATTGCGGAATGTGCAGGTGCACCATCATGCTGATACCACATACGTCGACGCGTTGCCAGTGGGACACACTATTTATTCCACTTCGTAATTGAAAACGGAAACCACGTGTGTATGTTTATCTCACCCTCATGGTAGTGTACATGTGCGTCAGTGAAAAAGACCAATAAAAAGGTGTTAGCATGTGGACGTAATGTGCTGCTCCAGTCTCTTCTGTACCTAAGGTCCATCACCACTCCCTCTGGATCCCAACGTAATTCGGTGCTCTCCGATACACACGATCGAACAGCGGAGGAGTGGTACTCAAGCGTCAACTTTAGGTTACAATATCTCCGGATGTAATTAACATTTTACAATGCAACAAACGGCACTGATTACGTATTTGTTTATATGCTCAGATGTGCTAACAAAACTAACGGGGTTCCATTTAAAAAAACGTAGGTTTGTGTTAAAAAACATACTTCCGTGCATTTTTTATGGTTTGTATTAACCAATTACACTAGCCCCTCTCCTCATGTTCGGTCTGTGGAATCGATTCGTCAGTATTTGATGTGGTTTACGAAATATATCCAGCGGTAACGTTAGGTGACTCACCCTGAATAACTTACATATAACATCAGGTATGATTTCAGATCACGACGGTAGTGATTGAGGAAATTCTGACGGCATAATAGTGTGACACAGGTATCGTGCATCCTTGTGTGCTTCCTGTCAGGCTACAGGATTTTAGTGCCATTTTTCAACAGGACAATGGTCTTCCCCATACATATGGCACAAAGGGACATCCGGAGGGAATTTTTACGTTTACAGCTGTACTTTACAGACGTTAAAGTAACTTCTGGCGTGCCACAGGGGAGTGTTATGGGACCATTGCTTTTCACAATATATATAAATGACCTAGTAGATAGTGTCGGAAGTTCCATGCGGCTTTTCGCGGATGATGCTGTAATATACAGAGAAGTTGCAGCATTAGAAAATTGTAGCGAAATGCAGGAAGATCTGCAGCGGTTAGGCACTTGGTGCAGGGAGTGGCAACTGACCCTTAACATAGACAAATGTAATGTATTGCGAATACATAGAAAGAAGGATCCTTTATTGTATGATTATATGATAGCAGAACAAACACTGGTAGCAGTTACTTCTGTAAAATATCTGGGAGTATGCGTGCGGAACGATTTGAAGTGGAATGATCATATAAAATTAATTGTTGGTAAGGCGGATACCAGGTTGAGATTCATTGGGAGAGTCATTAGAAAATGTAGTCCATCAACAAAAGAGGTGGCTTACAAAACACTCGTTCGACCTATACTTGAGTATTGCGCATCAGTGTGGGATCCGTACCAGATCGGGTTGACGGAGGAGATAGAGAAGATCCAAAGAAGAGCGGCGCGTTTCGTCACAGGGTTATTTGGTAACCGTGATAGCGTTACGGAGATGTTTAACAAACTCAAGTGGCAGACTCTGCAAGAGAGGCGCTCTGCATCGCGGTGTAGCTTGCTCGCCAGGTTTCGAGAGGGTGCGTTTCTGGATGAGGTATCGAGTATATTGCTTCCCCCTACTTATACCTCCCGAGGAGATCACGAATGTAAAATTAGAGAGATTAGAGCGCACACGGAGGCTTTCAGACAGTCGTTCTTCCCGCGAACCATACGCGACTGGAACAGGAAAGGGAGGTAATGACAATGGCACGTAAAGTGCCCTCCGCCACACACCGTTGGGTGGCTTGCGGAGTATAAATGTAGATGTAGATGCACCAACTTTGTCTTGCATGCCTAATGACGAAGTTTTCCATCTAGACATAGTGTTGTTGGGAGGCGTTAGGTAAAACAGAAGCATTAGGACTGAGGCGCTGATGGAAGGCAATCACTAACGCCACTACTGTCGTGTTATAGCTGTTTATCATAGGTTGTAAGGTGGCTATAATTTCGCACCTTACAGGCACTCATCTACATACTTTGCCATGATTTACAACCAGAATTAGCTATCATATGATACGTTGTACATCGTATAAAGGAATATTTAAAGAAGACTGACATTGACACGTACACCTTGTAAATAGTTGTTAACGCTTGTTGCATGAAAGGTGACAGAGTGTCTTTATTATAAAAACGGCGTAATGAATGACTGCCTGTACTAGCAGAGGCTGGAACGCCATTGGAAATGAAACGGTAGGCGTAACTCAGGCTCTCGATTGATAAACTCGCACAGGTGTGTTGGTCTTGTTTGACACAGGAAGTAGCCAAGACTGACGGTTGGGGCACCTCAGCACTGAAGCACAATACAACGGCGACCGGCAGGTAATGTAGCGGGGCCGGAAGAATAACCGGATAATACTTCGGAAACTCTGAAAATCTTGGACGCAGCAGAGAGGAACGAGGAAGCGTTACCTCGGGTATCACGCAGGCTGGGTTATTTCCGACGATTTTTACTCTGAGAAGTGTACCATTGTTGGTATTCCTATTTAACGGGGATAGGTATTACCTCGCAAATTTTCCGCGCTGGACGACAAAAGACTAAAGTACGGTTGGTCGGCGTTCGGAAGAATCTGTAGAGAGGGAGAACATTCCATGGTTTTGAGAATATGATGCGCCTTCTGCAGTTACGAGGGGCGGGGACTAAGCTTTGCTGGGAAGCCAGCGGTGGAGAGAAATGTCTTCCGTTTTGAGCGCACGTGTTGACGGTCACTCAGTATCAGCTTTTGGCGGTACAGACGGGCCTGCTGTCTTTGCTATCAGGAGATTTTATAGTTGGAACGGTTAGGTGCTGTATCGTTGTGAACTTGTACAGATCTGGACTTCGCCTCTGGGTAGGGAGTCATCGTTGAGTACGCAGCATTCAGTGATTGAGAGCACTTTGTCTGCCTATACTCACGTAGAGACGTTATCTAAACGCCGTCCTTGTGGCTTGGAGTTCGTATTTCTCGTCTGTAGAACATAAAGCCGAGAGGACAGTATTAGATTATATTAGTCAGAGGACCGTCTTCCGCCGCCCTAGTGTTTGAATGAGGATTTTTTTTTTTTTTACATATTATGTGGCTGAAGTTCTTCCATCGTTGCAGACGTGTAGGAGAACCATCACTCCGACGCACCGGACGCAGTACAAACGGTTATATTGCTAATTGCTTCGGCTTCTTAGGGCTATAAAGCTAAACAGCTGTCATCACGTAAATTTTATTTCCACTGACCTTATACACCACTGTAGATCATCTTTGAAAATTAGTGTCTTCTAGTGTTTGGTACGTTTGGATGTCAGTCACCTCTTGTTATTTGTATTAGATCGCGTAGCCATAAAAAGGGGCAGATTTGGCCAATTGGTCAATGATATTAGTTAGGAAATCCATCCGTATCTCTTTATGTCCATTGGATATTGATATATAAACATTTGTAATATATTAAGGGGTTTTAATCCACAATAATTGTATAAGCAGAAACAGCATTTATCATTTGTAGTTACTAGTTCCCTTAATCATTCATTTATGTTTAAGTTGTAATTTATACGTTAAAGAGCAAGAAGGAGGAGATAATATCATCATTAAGAGATCCTAAGATCTGCCACAGGGGGAGGAGGGGGGGGGGGGGGGAGAAGGCAGACAGGGCCAAATCTTCTTTTTCGCTTTCAGTATTTTCCGTTGCACACATTCGTTTTTACACCTGCCTGGAGTAGTATCTTGGACAGTAACTTCCCCCTCCCCCTCCACTCCTTACACTTTTACAACAACTTCAGATTTATGGAGTTATGAATGCCGCCACTCGCACCACTGGCCGTTAAATATCGTCGGACTGTCTCCAGTAACCTCAGCAAATCTGAAACGTATAGACTGATCTGATAGAGTTTTTGTTGTTTTTTCTTCGGTTAACTTCTTCAGAACCCATCGCAACCCCAAGTATTCTGTGGGTGTCTTACATGAGCATATGTATACATTCAACGTGTGCGTCCTACGTGCCGTCACGCACGTTTTCCCTGGTGTGTCGGCAGATATTGGCAATTTCGTTTTTGCTATGTGCAGATGGAGTAAGTATAAAAAAAAATATTGCCCATCGCTTCTGCAACACAACGTACAGTGCCGGCGAAAAGCTTCGGTTCGTTTCCCGTTACAAACAAAATAGTTTTGAAGTGGAATCTTAAGTATCCACTCGATAGAGAGATCCAGAATGAGTCTAGTACGATTTTCGTTTCGTCAATATATATTAACAATGACAGTAAGAGAATGATCAGTACTCTACCTGCGTCTGAGCAGCGCTGCTGCATGGCACAAGCATTTAGTGCAGACCAGGATTCTGTTTAGTTGCTGCTGGAGCACTGATTATTCTTTGTCTTTTACTGTCCCCGTAAACACATGTTGATGAAACGAATATCGCACTAAACTAATTTGAGGCCTCTCTATAGAATGAGCACATAAAATTCCATTTCGGAAATAATTTTGTTTCTGACGGGAAACAAACTGACTCTTCCTTCGACACTGTGAGTCGCAGGAGAGATACGATGAGAGTATTTGTCTGACGTTACTCCAGGTACGCATCACAAGAAACGAATTTGCAAATATCATCGGAAACAACACAAAAAATGTGCCTCAAAATTCATAGAAAGGACACCTTGTATATAACTTTTGGGTTCTACTAAATCACGTTGTTGTTGTTGTGGTCTTCAGTCCAGAGACTGGTTTGATGCAGCTCTCCAAGCTACTCTATCCTGTGCAAGCTGCTTCATCTCCTAGTACCTACTGCAACCTACATCCTTCTGAATCTGCTTAGTGTATTCATCTCTTGGTCTCCCTCTACGATTTTTACCATCCACGCTGCCCACCAATACTAAATTGGTGATCCCTTGATGCCTCAGAACATGTCCTACCAACCGATCCCTTCTTCTAGTCAAGTTGCGCCACAAACTCCTCTTCTACCCGGTCCTATTCAATATTTCCTCATTAGTTAAGTGATCTACCCATCTAATCTTCAGCATTCTTCTGTAGCACCACATTTCGGAAGCTTCTATTCTCTTCTTGCCCAAACTATTTATCGTCCATGTTTCACTTCCATACATGGCTACACTCCATACAAATACTTTCAGAAACGACTTCCTGACACTTAAATCTATACTTGATGTTAACAAATTTCTCTTCTTCAGAAACGCTTTCCTTGCCATTGTCAGTCTACATTTTATATCCTCTCTACTTCGACCATCATCAGTTACTTTGCTCCACAAATAGCAAACCTCCTTTACTACTTTAAGTGTCTCATTTCCTAATCTAATTCCTTCAGCATCACCCGACTTAATTCGACTACATTCCATTATCATCGTTTTGCTTTTGTTGATGTTCATCTTATATCATCCTTTCAAGACACTATCAGTTCCGTTCAACTGCTCTTCCAAGTCCTTTGCTGTCTCTGACAGAATTACAATGTCATCGGCGAACCTCAAAGTTTTTATTTCTTCTCCATGGATTTTAATACCTACTCCGAATTTTTCTTTTGATTCCTTCACTGCTTGCTCAATATACAGATTGAATAACATCGGGGAGAGGCTACAACCTTGTCTCACTCCCTTCCCAACCACTGCTTCCCTTTCATGTCCCTCGACTCTTATAACTGCCATCTGGTTTCTGTACAAATTGTGAATAGCTTTTCGCTCCCTGTATTTTTCCCCTGCCACCTTCAGAATTTGAAAGAGAGTATTCCAGTCAACATTGTCAAAAGCTTTCTCTAAATCTACAAATGCTAGAAACGTAGGTTTGTGTTTCCTTAATCTAGCTTCTAAGATAAGTCGTAGGGTCAGTATTGCCTCACGTGTTCCGATATTTCTGCGGAATCCAAACTGATGTTCCCCGAGGTTGGCTTCTACTAGTTTTTCCATTCGTCTGTAAAAAATTCGCATTAGTATCCTGCAGCTATGAGTTATTAAACCGATAGTTCGGTAATTTTCACATCCGTCAACACCTGCTATCTTTGGGATTGGAATTATTATATTATCATATGATGCGCAAAATAGGACATTTTGAGAGCTTTGTTTTATGTTACTTTTGTGTTCATGTTATTTTCATTCTGTCAGAATGAGATCTTTTTCGCTCATCACACCAAATTATTCCGGTGTACTTGGGCTTTTCTGCCAGACCAACAGTCGAGGTGTGAATTTGCTGCCTGAATATTCTCCTGCCCTCTACACTGTCCAGTCACATTAATGTGACCAGCTGGCAAAAGCCTAAGTAACCAATTTTTTGCAGCGTGGACTGCTACGAAACAAGGAGGAGGAAAGTCAGTGAGGTTCTGGAAGGTAATGACACGGACGTGGAACATTGCAGGCTGAGCTGCCGTGGTCGCCTGAACTAGGCTTCTCAGCTGAGGAGCCAAGACGCGAACAGGCTGATCGACGTGGTCCCGCATGTTCCAAACACGTACACTGCGAACTGTGTGACACTTTGCATTGTCCTGCTGGTAAATGTCGTCGTCCCGAGGAAGAAAAAACTGCAAGTCTGGAGGACATTGTCTCCAACGACAGATGTATATTTATTTGAGTTCTTCAGTCTGGAACCGCGTGACCGCTACGGTCGCTGGTTCGAATCCTGCCTCGGGCATGGATGTGTGTGATGTCCTTAGGTTAGTTAGGTCTAAGTAGTTCTAAGTTCTAGGGGACTGACGACCTCAGCAGTTAAGTCACATAGTGCTCAGAGCCATTTTATACTTGAGTTCATTAATTGTGACTTCCAGAATGACGAGATAACCCCGGGGAATGCCCCGAAAACATTTCCTAGACCGTAACATTCCCTCCTCTGGCCTCGACCCTTCCGACGATTGCTGCACGGCGCATGCTTTCAGCCGTTTCATGCCGATGGCGCATTCATCTTAAACGGCCGCCCGTCACCACCTAGTGGACGTTTAGTTGCAGTACAGGCGAGTAAAATTCAGCCTTCGTCACCGATGCATGGCTGCGTGAATCGGGCACCTACTGCGGAGTCCCAAACACAGCGACGTTCGCTTTGCGGTCGTTGAGCAGACACTGTTGGTAGTCCCCTGGTACATCAACGCGGTGAGTTGCTCAATAGATGCAGGTCTATCCGCCTGGTCATATCTCCGCAGCCGCCGTTCATCCTTGTCCTCTGTGGGCAATGGTGCACCGAAGTTGCCTCGTCGCCGGTTTTGGACAGCGCTATTTTGCCATGCACGGTGTGCTTTAACTACAGTCTATTATCTTAGCCGTTTCGGAAATGCTTCCACACTTTGCCCGAAAGCCAATGCTCATGCTTTTTTGGACGTCGAGAGAATGACTCAGTTTCTGCATTGGGATAAGGACTGCACTGTTCTCTGACTCCTCCCGACACGCTTAATGTGCCCTCCATTGCCAGTGCTGTCCCTGCCGTTTGTGAGCGGTAATTACAAAAATGGTTCAAATGGGTCTGAACACTATGGGACTTAACTTCTGTGGTCATCATTCCCCTATAACTTAGAACTACTTAAACCTAACGAACCTAAGAACATCATACACATCCATGCCCGAGGCAGGATTCGAACCTGTGACCGTAGCGGTCGCGCGGTTCCAGACTGTAGTGCCTAGAACCACTCGGCCACCATGGCCCGCCGGTAATTGCATATTGACGTTTAAGATAGGCCGTTGTTACATGAATACTACTGGACCATGTATATCAAACTGCGTTACTGCTGCTTCGAAGTCTTCTTTTATTGCACCGAGATTTACCCCACTAACGAATATTTTGGCTCCAGAGTGAGATTTTCACTCTGCAGCGGAGTGTGCGCTGATATGAAACTTCCTGGCAGATTAAAACTGTGTGCCGGACCGAGACTCGAACTCGGGACCTTTGCCTTTCGCGGGAAAGTGCTCTACAATCGGAGCTACCCAAGCACAACTCACGCCCCGTCCTCACAGCTTTACTTCTGCCAGTATCTCGTCTCTTACCTTCCAAACTTAACAAAATCTTGCCCACGAAAGGCAAAGGTCCAGAGCGTGAGTCTCGGTCCGGCACACAGTTTTAATCTGTCAGGAAGTTTCAAATATGTTGGCTATTCAGAAGCGAAAACTGACGCAGGTGATTGTGTAAGATAATAGACCGTTCCAGGAAAAATTGGTCCGCAAATGAACCGTTGACGATATACCTGCTAATATATGGTTACTAGCCGCAACTGACTTCAGTCCTATTCAGCACATTTGCACATTTCGATTCACTTCACTGTACTTCCGACATACATGAGCCACTCCAGGGGACTCAGGGTTAATGCCACGTGACACCGGCTGTAGCCGTAATAATGGTGTCAATTTGGCGAAGGACGTTTCTTAAAGTATGCCCTAGTCAGAAGAAGTTACTTATTGGCGATTAAATCCTGTACAGCTATAAAAATGCAGTGATTTGGGCATTTAAGTTTCATCTACTGTGCCAAAGAGCACCACACATTGTCTATTGAATGAAGACTGGGTGCTATGGCGTGCCCGAGTGTTCGTCAAACCAGGAACGTGCGTGGTTGTTGTCAGCTTGGAAAGCAGCAGCGTTAACAATATACTCATATCAACATGCGGAAGAATGTTCACATATATATCACTGTACACGTTCACGAAACTTGAAAGAAAGAGTCCAAGTCACGGTACAAAAAATATCCTAAAACATAACAGAACCACATACGACCTGAACCACACCCTCCACAAGCTGCGGGTTAAGCGCCGTCTTCAGCTGTCGGTTCTGTCGATGCCTTTCGTCACTTAAAAACGCAAAATCGCGAATCACTGGATAACACTACAAACCTCCTGTCAGCTTACAGTAATTTTCGAGTTTGCAGTCGGATCCCATCCACATTCTGCTACGATATTTCGGCCCAGAGACGTCCGCCCATCCTCACGTGAGTAGACGAAGTACTGAAGAGACCTGATGCAGTCATGGTATTTATAGCGAATTCCGCGCATGCGAATCGTACTGGTGGTTTACGGTGCATGTGTTAGGAGCTGTCATGCGTGAGACAGCCAAGGTGTGTGTGCTGCCCTCAGTAGTGAAGTAACAATAAACTAATCGCTGAGTATCGACTGAGCATGTCGATCCGTTGTGACCGCATCATTTTAATAATAGGATTCCAATTGTTATCAACCTGAAATCCGTTGTCACGATTCATTAAATTATCAGCAACACGTATTTCCATGGATTCCTAAATTACGGAGTCGCAAAAGCTGGAAACCGATGCTATAATTTTCGTATTATTGTATTCCATTGAGTGTCCAATGGAAATGTAATGTTCTGCCACCGCTTGTTTTAAAGGTTGCTGCAGACGGGTGTGTCTTTCATGTTCTACACAGCGTTCCTGGGCCGTTCGTGTCGTCTGACGTAAATATGCACAGCCACACTCACAGGGAATTTTATAAACACCCGCCTTCCTCAATCGTAAATCGTCTTTAACGGGTCCAGCTAAGGCCTTGCTCTTAGACGGAAATGACATTAATATTATTCTTCCTGAGCAATCTGCCTATTTTAGAAGACACGTTCTCGGCGTTTGGAAGGAACGCAGTTGATTTATAGTCGTCACCAGCCAGAAGATGGCCGATTGTCTCTGGGCCGAAATAACGTCGCAGAATGTTGATGGGATCCGGCTGCAAACCCCAAAATTACTGGAAGAAGAAATGCACCGGGAAAATTTCTGAAGGCCCCTGTCAGCTGATGTCCTCTTACGAGACGTTTGACACACTGGAGACATGCTGCTTTACACTGACGTAACAAACGTCGTGAGGTACCTCCTAATATACTGTTGGACCTCCTTTTGCACGGTGTAATGCAGCAACGCGACGTAACACGGACTCGACAGGTCGTTGGAAGTCCCCTCTATAATTATCGAGCCATGCTGCCTCTATAGCCGTGCACAAGTGTTTCCGGTGCAGGACTTTGTGCACGAACTGACCATTCGATTATGCCTCATAAATGTTCGATGGGATTCATGTCAGGAAATATGGGTAGCTAATTGTGAAAAATGTTCTTCAAACCAGTCGCGAACGATTGTGGACCTTTGTAATGGGGCACTGTCACCCATAAAAATTCCACCGTTGTTTGGGAACACGAAGTCCACGAATGGCTGCAAATGATCTTCAAGTAGCTGAACATAACGAGGACCCAATCCATTCCGTGCAAACACAGCCCACTCCATTACGGAGTTACTGTCATCTTGCACAGTTCCTTGTTGAGAACTTCGGTCCGTCGCTTCGTGGGTCTGCTTCACACTCGCTCCTACCGTCAGCTCTTACCAACTGAAAGCTGGACACCAGAACAGGCCACGTTTTTCGAGTTGTCTGTGGTCCAACCGATACGTCCAAGAGCCCAGAAGAGCCGATGTAGCCGATGTCGTGCTGTTAGCAAAGGCACTCGCGTCGGTCGTCTGCTGCCTTAGCCCATTAACGCCAACTTTCTCCAGACTATCGTACCATATACGTTCGTCGTACGCTCCTCATTGATTTCTGTGGTCACTTTACGCAGTACTGCAATGACGGCAAACGCCTCTGCCCTCGGTCGTTAAGCGAAGTCCGTCGGCCACTGCGTTGTTGTTGGTGAGAGGTATGTCTGAAATTTGGCATTATAGGCACACTCTTGACCTTGTCCGTCTCGGAATGTACAATTCCCTAACGATTTCCGCGATGGAAAGTCCCTTGGGTTAACTCCAAATACGATTCCTCGTTCAAATCCTGTCGATTCCCTTCGTGCGGCCGTAATCAAGTGGGAAACCTATTCACATGAATCAACCGAATACGAATGACAGGTCCGCCAATGCTCTGCCAGTCTATACCGTGTGTAAGGGATACTACAGCCATCTGTATATGTGCGTATCGCTGTCCGCTGACTTTCGCCACCTCCGTGTATGTGCCGCTGTCACTAATGGCCTTCTGTGATGTACCCGACTTCAGGCGTCCACTGTTTGTAGGGCCTTTCGCAATGTCCGCTCGGAAACTTGTTCAGGTAGAAGAGCATTCACGAACTCCTGTAGGGTTTGAGAACGTTTTTTCAATGACAAGGTGTGAAACTCGTCCTGTCCTTTAGGATCTTTTCGCCGCCAGTGTTCTTACGGCGTGTTACACGGCTGAGAGTGATACACCAATCCTTGTAGTCGGACAGGACTGCTGGTACTGATATATTAACGAACAGAGCAAGTTACTTCACGATGTGGTCGTGGGCTCGTCCGAACAGAGTAATTCCTTTCCGCTGATCTGTCGCGTCTCTACGTCAATCCGTGTCACTGCACTGATTCCAGAAAACGGACTAACACATACGTGTAACTTCACTTTCATGACTCACGTCAGCGATGGAGGGTCACGTGACTGCCCGGTACCAGTTCTACGCCGTCTACAGCGCTCCAAGCTGAGCAGTGTTTTCCTCTAATGGGAAAGCTAATCATCTAAGTTGCCTTGAAACTTCCCCTTTGAATCTAAAGAATGACTGTGCTGGTAAGACCTCTACGTTACTTGATTTCCAAACTCTATAGTCAAACTGAACGTACTGAGACTGTTCTCTTTTTACTTATTCTTATCATTTCTAAACTGACACACAATATTTTAGCGCACATCAATCAGACTGTCAATAATCCCTACAAAAGAATAGCCCTGACTAGCAATAACCTGTACCCTTCACGAATCACTTACCTCACCAAAATCTTCGTTTACTGCAATACAGAGAGCGCAAATACTGCCAGCTAAATCAAAGATTCTAATTACTGAAGGCACTAACTACTGATAGGCAAATAGTTAGCAAATGAAAGATTTTGATAGGGAACAAACAATGTATTTACCTTAATAGTGTTCAAGAGCCATAATATATATTTAAATTCGTGACATCTAGTTTCACAAATTTCCTTGTTCTGACGGACGCACGTCCGGATCGTCCGCTCATATTAACATCTCAGAATTCTGGCATCTCTCTCCCCACATCCACCACTGCTGGTGGCTCACCTCCAACTGCCCAACCCTATGGCCTGTTCACATCCAACTGCCCAACACTACTCCGGCGAATGACTTCCAACAACGAGTACAACCAGCCACAGACTGCACACAGCACAGTCAGCGATTTTAATACAGAGCGCTACGTGGCGTTACCAACATAAAAACCTAAACAGCCTACTTACAGCCTATTTATATGTTTGTATGTTGGCAGCGCGATAGACTGCATTAATAACTCTGGCAGCGCTGTGCGCTCTCTGTAAGAGACTGTGTGACTGGTCGGACTGGCAGTTGGAGGTGAACAGCCAGCAGTGATGGAGGTTGGATGTTAATAGTTAGCAGTGAAGAAGGTTAGAGGTTTGAAGTGTTAGCGCGAGCGGACGGCCTGGACGTGTGTCCGTCATGGAAATGTAAGATTGTTGGTGATTACACAATTTTTTTGGAATTGGATGTCACGGACGATTACATAATTTTTTGATCTGGATGTCACATTATTAAAGTAAAATTTGCTAAATACATTGTTTGCTCTGCAATAAAATATTTCCTTTGCTGACAACATGCCTATTACTAGTTAGAGCATACAGTAGTTAGGATCTTTTATTTAGCTGGCTGTATTGGTGCTTGCAGTATCGCTGTAGTTCATGTGATGAAGGTTCTTTGGATTCTTTGTGAGGTAAGTGTCTTATGAAATGTATAGGTTATTGTTAGGATTTCTTCTAATTCAGGGCCATTCTTTTGTGTTAATTATTTGAGCAGTCAGATTGAGTTTGAGTTGTATTTGTCAGGAATAATTCTGTAGGCCAGATATGAAATGATAAAAAATAGCAAAGTGACACTTGCATATTATCTCACTCAGCAGTTTAAGCAGTTTCACTTGCATTCATTTTCACTTAGTAGTTTCAGAATTAAATTAAGAAGTTTCACCTTCCCAGTTATTTCAGTCCAAGTAAGTAAAATCATATAAAGAAGTTTCAATCTTGTATTCGTTGAGCTCACAACTATTTTATAAGTCATCTTTAAAATTATGTCCACTTCCATTTGGCACACATTTTCTGTGGCACTGGAATATTGTTCGCAAAAGCAGAATATGTACGGTATTGAAATAACATGATTTTAGAACGTATAAAAATAAGACTAGCGGAAATAGTTTCATTTTTGTTTCACTTCCAGGAAAGGTCACGAAGGTCTTTTTTCCGCTCAGCCTTCTGACTGCTTTGACATGGACCGTCACGAACTCATTCTTCTGATTGGTATGACGCGACCCGCCTCGAATCCTCCTCCTGTGCTAACCTCTTCATCTCACAGTAGATGTTGCACCCAATGTCGTCCATTATTGTATGTGTCTTCCTCTACAGCTTTTTCCTTCCACACCTCCTTCTAGCACCACGGAAGTCGTTCTCTGATGTCTTAACACATGTTCTATCATCCTGTTCTTCTTCTTCTTCTCAGTGTTCCCATGTGCTCCTTTCTTCGCGAATAGCTCCTCATCCCTTACCTAATCAGTCTACTAATTTTGAAGAGTTTTCTGTAGCACCGCATTTCAAACGCTTCCATTCTTTTCTGTTACGGGTTTCGCACTCTTCATGCTTCATGCTGTGCTCCAAGTGTACATTTTCAGAAATTCCTTCCTCAGTTAGGGCCTATGTTTGATAATAATAGACCTTCTTGGCTAGGACTGCCCTCTCTGCCAGTACTAGTCACAAAGATATTAGAGGAAAAAGGTGCTGGAAAATACGTCCTACTGCCCGACAACAGGTGTAGAAAGATATTGTTACATTTACGGACAGCTCCAGTATGCCCGCGAAGATATTACTGGATTGATTACAAGGAATACTGAGGCGTGTCAGTTATCACACTCCACTCACGAATGGTAATGGCTTGGGAAGAACTGAACATCTCTTACGTAGAATGAAGAAAATTTTTTTCTTCCATACAAGAATTTGCAGAGTGTAGCTGCAGACTTAATTATAAACGGGTCCATATGTATTTAACAATTAGTCTCTTACATTTTGTTTAGTAAAGGAAACGTAGTAAGTAAATCTTACGAATTTGCAGAAGAGTACCCAAATTTGTTCAAATGGTTCAAATGGCTCTGATCACTACGGGATTTAACATCTATGGCCATCAGTCCCCTAGAACTTAGAACCTCTTAAACCTAACTAACCTAAGGACAGCACACAACACCCAGTCGTCACGAGGCAGAGAAACCCAAATTTGTATCTTGGTTCACACAGATAAATTTCTTTCATCCCACAAACAACGAAGACTGAATATCGAAGGATCATTAAGAACAGAAAACAGTGCGTCGAATGTACCACACCGTACCACAAGGGCATATCTGTATCTGGGAAATGCAGAGGAACAACCGGCGACAGAGTGTACGATGTATAATTAGAGAAATGTGCTCCTGAAGGCGTAGGCATCACGACTCGTAGAAATGAGTGAAGGGAAGACAGCCCACAGGGGAGACAGGTTCCAGCTTCTCGCCATGAAGTCACCACATCACGAAGAAATCAGCTCACAATGATTGACAACGAACGATGAATGACAGTGAAGCCCGTTAACATGTCATCGATACAGAGGAAGACACGAAAACGGTAGTCTTCGAGCCAGTGTCACTGCTGACCAGTGTTTCTTCGCTGATCGCTTTTGCAGAGAGACTATGTTGTTACGTTAACATTTTGATCTACATGGTAGACATAAAAGACTACACTGTAGACGCATGTTGTAGAGATACAGACCTGGTGCCGTACCCGATACATGGTAAAGTACGGTAAACTGTAAGTTATATAATAAAATTTATGATTTTATCATAGCAACAGTTATTTAATGAAAAACTCCAAAGTGTTTGTTTGTGCTTATTTCGTTGCATGTACTTTACGAAGTTTCGGCGAGTCCAGAAGGCTGTTGTTCTTCGTGCGACAGTGGATTGTCATTTAGCCTGATTCGACGTTCACCTGATCGACAGCCGTCCTGCAGCAAGAAGCCTGAAGCTATGTCACATTCTTGTGGCGATTATGATTGTACAATGAAAATAAAGAATATTATAAAATGTTTTTAATGCCATTAATGTTGTAAAACAGTCTTATTCCTGGCCACGTCCATGTCAGCTTCTGTATTATTACATTACTTAAATGCGTGGGCTCAGACAACAGCCAACCCTCTCCGCACCATCAGTTTGGTACGAGGTTCCTTTTTCAAACCGTTATACAAACCTCGCACCATTGTTGTGTACCAAGAAGACGGGCAAAGGAACACCTAGAATGAAACCTGGAGTTCTCTTCAGCGACTAGCGGAGGATTTATCTGGCGCCTAATGTTTGTGCAAAAATGTAAGAAGGTGGCCAGATATAAATGTTTGTAGTAGGCTTGCTATCTCATGAGTTCAGAAGGTAGGTGGGCCAACTCAATGTTTATGGCAAGTATCGTGTCTAGATGTCGGATGCCTTTCATCGCTATCGATGGTTGGGAAGAATCGGTACAGAATGCTCCAACCTATTCTCTGGCCCTACAGTCAACATTCCAGTGAAGGATTCGTCTTTCAAGACGATGATAAACTAGCATATGGCTCCCACCAAGACGATGATAAACTAGCACATGGCGCCCACCTCGTTAACGTCTTACCCCGAGTGACAGAAATCATCCAGATAGGTGGGCCTCCGGTGTCTTCTGACATAACCTCTTTGTGCATGCTCGGCACCAGTTGAAAGCTGCAGTATGTTGTTGCAGAAACTCACCTCACTTACTTGATAACCTCTGGAGGACTGCCACTGAATAGTGGTGTAGGTTTTAACAGTAACATATCGACCGTCTTGTGGACAGCACACCAAGAAAGATTCAAGCATATTGCAATGAACAGAAGTGGGTCGACACGGTACTGGACGTTACCCAACAGCCGATTTTGATTTCACAGATGTCCAAAGATGTGCACTTTCAAGACGGTTACCTTTATTTTATTTACTGTATTATTTTAAATTTCACACCAACTTTTTTTTTAGTTACATAATGCTCCCCTCAAATCAAAGCTCAGAGACGCGTTTGTAAATATTCAGGTCATGCATGCTCACTCTTTTTTGAGCAGTTTACTTCTACTATATGGTATGCAAACTTTTCAGACCAACCGTTTGCCGCAAACACTAAGCCACAACAACACTCATTTGCAAAAACGAAAGTGACTGATAAGAAGTTCACGCCCGCGCACGGGAAGGCGCTTATGAAGTGTATTAAGCTGACACAGTAACTTCGTCTGTCGTTAAGGCACACTCTCTCTCTCGACGTAGTATATGGACGTATTTTCATATCACCTCCACCCATCGGCGCTCACGACCTCCCTTATACACCCAGCTGGCTACTGGCAGACACCTTGACTTCGCGAGCTACAAACGTTGTCGAAATTCTTTGAACGTTTTGACCGTCCAGCTATCATGCCTCATGGGGTGAATAGTCCCCTTTTGATTGAAATGCGGCAATTTTGAATGCAGTGCTTTCCTCTAGCTACTAACACTCCTCTCCAAATTGTTTCTTTCGAGAAAGAAATCGTCAAAATTTTGTTACTGGTGCTAGGTGAATACATACAATCACTGGCAGCGCAAAGATGTCGCGTTTTGTTTTCGCAAAAGGAGGAGAATTTGATTGTGCCCTATCATGAGACCTAAGCTACAATTAAATGAACGTTAATCTTATAATTTTACTCTGATGAATCAACACCTTAGGAGCCTAAATAAAAATCCGAGGAAATTTTAATCTTATCAATGTGAAATCATAGTTGGGGCCGTAAATTTGGCATCTGACTGCAATTAAATGTTGCGCCGCTATGGGTGCAACTAACAAAATAAACGAGCGAGAAAAGCATTTCCAAGGAGTAAATATTTGTCTTAGCTTAATGCAGCTGATCTGGAACTTCCTGGCAGATTAAAACTGTGTGCCGGACCATGACTCGAACTCGGGACCTTTGCTGTGAGGTCAAGTCGTGAGTCGTGCTTGGGTAGCTCAGATGGTGCCAGCGCGGTAGCTCACGGTGTTCGGTGAGAGGGTTAGCTCCCCTCTGTAATAAAAACTGAGTTAATGGGTCTATGATGAACTTGAACAAGCGTCATGGGACGTCCGACCCGAACTAACGGAACGAACATAAACTAACAAAATGAGATAAAAAATGGTAGAGCACTTGTCCGCGAAAGGGAAAGGTCTCGAGTTCGAGTCTTGGTCCGGCACACAGTTTTAATCTGCCAGGAAGTTTCATATCTCCGCACACTCCACTGCAGAGTAAAAATTTCATCCTGGAATACATGCAATAGATTTTCACAAATTTTTAATCAAAGAATCTCTACCCACCTGTCGTCCTTGTTTTGTCACTCAGCAGCCGTTTAAGGTTCATTATCTGCTCTTTCACATTTTAAATTAATATTTTAGTGGAGACCACAAACTTACTAATCTGTCACAGCAGGAGGAGAAGTGATGCTTCTACGTGCCGCGTCCCGGGTAGCGAATAGGGGGGAGGGGGTTTCTCACTGGCTTACCGACAGACCTGAGTGAAATAAAATGTCTCTCCCGGACCAATCACACTCTCTGGAGGCAACAACCGTAGTTGTAAGTCGGAGCTTGCTGCAGTTAAGGTTAATTACCTTTGAAAGTCAAATATGGAAAGATCAATTAAGAAAAAATACCACCATCTTGCCCAAAAAGGCAGATAAAGGTTACATCGGATACTTTGGGTAGCCAACTGGAAGACGCACCGAAACGCACACTAACTCACAAAAAGAACATTCAGCGTAAGCAAATAAATTATGTAGTAGTACGCAGCATAATCTAACTACTTAATATTGGAAAACCAAAGAATTTTACAGATGAATTAAATAAAGAAATAATGTTAATAGCGGGGGCTCGAAGAAACGAGAAACACGATAGAGGACCCAGTCAAATCAAAATGATATAAAATTTATAATGGGAAACCAGGCCAAAGGTTATGAAGCAATGGCCGCAATAAAAGTTGAGGCCTTCTCGAACAAACTGTGAACAGAATAAATGAAAGAAATGTAAAAATCGTATTGGAAGACATCTACGCCCAGCTGGGAAAATATAGGAAATATATAGATATAATTGGGAAATGGAGTCCACATAGCTTCAAAAACAGGAATGGTGAAAGACTTGCAGAACTCTACAGAGAACACGACCTCGTATCTAAACCAACCTACTTCAAGAGGAAGCCAAATAAAACATGGAAACACCCTGACTGGAGGAAGGGGGAATGGTAGCTGGACTATGTCTCTACAGACAAACATTTTCGTAAGGAAATCTACAATGTCAAATCATTAAGAGCAGTAGACACAGGTCCAGACCACTATTTATTGAAATCAAGTTCACTCCATTAAAGAAAAAGACAGAAAAAATAGCACAACAAAAAGAAGGTATGACCCACATCAGCTATTTAAAAAATGACAAATACCAACAAATAACACTAACCATTAAAGTAACAGATGAACTACGAGATCTGGTACCAAATCCCAAGTAACAAGCCAAGAAAAGCCAAGAATCTAGCTCCCTTGGAGCCACGAAGACAATATGAACCCCCTACATTAATACTGAAAGATGAATATGGAAGAATGGAACACAAAGAAAACGATGAATTCCTGTTTAAAGCATTTAATAAACTTCTGAATTGTGAAGAACTCAAAGAACTTAGCAAATCGACTTAAATACCCCAATAAAAACTGAATCTAAGAAATTAGACCTCCCAACTTTCCAAGAAGCAGAATGAGCCTTCAAAGGACAAAAAATTATAAGACGTGTGGAGAAGATCAGCTTTTAGTTGAAATGTGGAAATATTCAAGTGACACACTCAACACCTCCTTACAGAAGTCTCTAAAATAAATTTGGATAACAGGACAATTCCCTTGTCTTTCGACCACAGCCATCATCCAACCGCTACATACGAAGGGGAGTAAGAGCAATCCGGACAACTGCAGAGGAATCACTCTCTACTAGACTGCACATACAAGATTTTATCCAAGATCCTATGTAGAAGACTCAAGGAACAACTAGAACAAGAGTTAAGGGAATACCAGGGAGATTTCAGACCATGGAGAAGCTTTAGAGAGCAGATCATTAGTTTAAAATTGATTATGGCAGATTACAGGAAACGTAACAAACCTCTGGTAATAACATTTGTAGATATTAAGAAGGCGTGTGAGTGTCTCCATATACCGTAAGTTTTTAAAATTTTAAGGATTCTGAGACTCCATTCAAAACTAACTAAATTAATAGTACTTACTCTAACGAACGCTAAATCGAAAGCGAAGTTTAGAGGAGAAATTTGTGAACCATTCCCCATAAAAAAAGGCTTAAAACAAGGTGACTGTCACTATTACTGTGCAACTCTGAACTGAAATACATAATGAAAATGGTACAAGCATAACCCAAAGAACATAAGAACTGGAAGTGCAAAAACTAATGTAAGTTTGAACTTCTTGGGATCTGTGATGATCTTGCTCTATTAGCCAACAATATTCAGAGATTATGCTAATAGACCCACCACTTACAAACAAAATTACAATAGGAGAGCAAGAAATCAAAATTGCTGATAAATTTCAATATTTAGTGATATCTTAACACACAATCTAAATGACAAATTATCATGGCAAAGTAGAAGTGAATTGAACAAAGCAAATTACGTTACCAAAGACACATATAACAAAAAAATCTATCCACAGATGCAAAATTAAAACATTATAAAAGAGTTACAGAACCATAAATAACGTTAGCAACTGGAATCATCTTCAAAACAACTAACACAGCAGAAACTGAGAAAATACCAAAGACAGAAATATGGATATTAGGACATGCATGAATAAACAATATCAAGTAAAGGGGCATTGGAGAATAGCTTCGAATGAAACAGTGAACAAGAAAATAGAACCAGTAATGATCACGATCAGGAAGAAACGTATCCCATTCTCTGGACATCTGTTGAGAAAACTAGAAAACAGAATTAGTAAGGGTACAGTAGAAAAATTGTGGAATGATAAGAGAAATGTTAAACGGATCAGATAAATTGAGGAATATATAAGAGAATTCCAAATTACAGTAGATGGCTTAAAAAACAAAACGGAGGAAACCATAATACTGCAAGCCACGTGAGCCACTCTACTAACGAAAATCAGTAAAAAGGCTACAGGAATAGTGATATCATACGAAGAAAGAAAGAAAATATTTGAAAGAATGAAGACAGAACAGCAAAACACCCTTCATACGATAACAAATTATAATAATCCTTGTATAATCATTGTACTATAGAATAGTCTTATTGAATTATTATTGAGCTGAATCATATTATTTATTAACAACTTGTATAAACCTCTGTGTAACTGAGTACAGTGGTCCAATAAAGGCCATAAAATGAAAAACAAAAATTGAATAAATCTTAATGGGGCATAAAGAAAGTTATGTACAAGGGTTATTCGGAAAGTAAGGAACGATCGGTCGCGAAATGGAAATCACAGTGAAAATCCGATGAAGTTTTGCACATGTGTGTTGGGCAGTGTCACTAGTATAACCGTCGATCACATTAAATCGTTCTTTACAGTTCTGAGCACACAAGAAGCACGTAAAGATACCTAGAACAATAATGTCTCCCACCAAGTACGAGGGCCTGGTGAGAAACTTCGCCTGAAGCTATGCAACCAACATTACACAACTGTCACGCGTTTTCCTCTTCAAGACAATTCTCAGCTGCATTCTGCAGGAGCAATGAAGATGCACCTGCATCGTTTTCAATTGGAAACGTCTGATTACCAACAATACAGCCCGTAATTGTCCCCCACTGAGTTTTACATGAACCGCTGGCTAAGAAGACAACATTTTGGCACAGACAACGAGCTGTACGCCAGCGTATAGAATTGGTGGAAAGCACTGGCGACTGCCTTCAATAACGAGGGTATTGGACAGTTGGTACAACGTTACGACAAACGTCTAAATTGGATCGGCGACTATGGAGGTAGGTAGCTGGAAGTTGTAGCTAACTGTTGCAAATAAAACAGTTTTGATTTTCACTGTGGTTTCCATTTCGGGACCTATCGTTCCTCACTTCCCGAATAGCCCTCGTAATTTGAGCTTTGCAAAGCCAACTAGGCTGCGACCTCATTATTCAGCATGTGTTGGGTACTTGCGACACAGTAAGCATTAAGAGACTAAGGGTAATCGGGGAACAAGCCCCTGGCCTGAGAGTGTGTAGCTCTAGAGGACGGGGCATGTGGAAACCTTTTCCCAACCTGGCTCGGTGTGTTGTTGGGTACTAGGAATGAGTTCTCCAAGTGCGACGGACTCTCGGATCACATCGAAACGAAACGCAAAATTCCTGGCATATTGACATCCTAGTAAGATAATGCACTGTCTGATTAAAAATATCCAGACACCTATTAATAGACATTAATACGGGATGCGTCTAGCCTTCGCTTCTTTGAAGGCTTGACTTCTGCTGGCGACATTTTCAATAAGGTGTTTGAATGTCCGTTAAGGAATGGTAGGCCGTTCTCCCTAAAGATCCGAAACCACAGCAGGTAGTGATATTGGTCGCTGGGATATGGAGGGGAGTGGACGTTTTCCACTGGATTCAGATCGGGATCCTGGGTAGGCCAATGCATTTCAGGAATGTTATCGCCCACAAACCATTGCCTCACAGATGCCGCTTTTGGACATTGCGCATTGTCATGCGTATGCAAATATTAATCGTCTCCGAAGCATTCCTCTGCTGTACGCAGTGCACAGTGATGTGTTCGAGTCCTCACACATTCAGCGTTTTCTTCATCATAACTTGTTTACCACACAAAACCCACCAAAAACACCCATTCCGTAACGCCTGCCCTTCCGTACTTGGCTCTTCACCAGATACGCTTTGTGATCAAAAGTATCCGGACATCTGGCTGAAAAGGCCTTACACGTTCGTGGCGCTCTCCATCGGTAATGCTGGAATTCAGTATGGCGTTGGCCCACCCTTAACCTTGATGACAGCTTCCACTCTCGCAAGCATACGTCCAATCTGGTGCTGGGGAATGTCAGCCCGTTCTTCACGCAGTGCTGCACTAACGAGAGGTATCGATGTCGGTTGGTGAGGCCTGGCACGAAGTCGGCGTTCCAAAACATCCCAAAGATGTTCTATAGGATTCAGGTCAGGACTCTGTGCCGGCCAGTCCATTATAGGGATGTTATTGTCGTGTAACCACTCCGCCACAGGCCATGCATTATGAACAGGTGCTCGATCGTGTTGAAAGATGCCATCTCCGGATGGCTCTGTAACGGTGGGAAGCAAGAAGGTGCTTAAAACATCAACGTAGGCCTGTGCTGTGATAGTCCCACGCAAAACAACAAGGAGTGCAACTCCCTCCACGAAAAATTCGAGCACACCGTAATACCACCGCCTCCAAATTTTACTGTTGGCACTACACACGCTGGTAGTTGACGTTCACCGGGCATTCGCCATACCCACGCCCTGCCATCGGATCGCCACATTGTATACCGTGATTCGTCACTCCACACAAAATTTTTCCACTGTTGAATCGTCCAATGTTTAGGCTCTTTACACCAAGCGAGCCGTCTTGGTACTTACCGGCGTGATGTGTTCCTTATGAGCACCTGCTCTACCATAAAATCTTAGTTTTCTCACCTACCGCCTAGCTATCATAGTACTTGCAGTGGATCCTGATGTAGATTGGAATTCCTGTGTCATGATCTGGATAGATGTCTGCCTATTACACATTACGACACTCTTCAACTGTTGGCAGTCTCTGTCAGTCAACAGAAGATGTCAGCCTGAACTCTTTTGTGCTGTAGGTGTTCCTTCACGTTTATACTTCGCTATCACATCGGAAACAGTAGACCTAGGGATGTTTAGGAGTGTGGAAATTTCGCTTAGAGACGCATGACACAAGCGACGCCCAATCACCTGAAGTCCGTGAGTTCCGTAGAGCGCTCCATTCTCCTCTCTCACGATGTCTAATGAGTACTGAGGTCGCTGATATGGAGTACCTGCCAGTAGGTGGCAGCACAATGCACCTAATATGAAAAAGTTTGTTTTTGGGGGTGTGCGGTTACTTTTCATCACGTAGTGTAGAAGGTAACGTTCTAGGCATTCGCCAAAACCAAACCCTCCCATCTGATTGCCACACGGTGTGACTCTTCACTCCAAACCATTCGTTGTCAGTCATCCATTATTCAGTGACGTCGCTGTTTACATCGCGTAGCACTGAGTACAGTAACGTGAGGCTAAGGAGGAGGTGCCCGACCATTGTACGCTCTTCCTCTAAACTCGCTACGAACAGTCATTGTGGTCGTTGGAGTGCTGGTATCTGGACGTCGTGAATGAATCATTCGGCCGATTTCATGCGACTCTTTAAAACCAGCTTACGCAATGCTCGGCAGTCTGTCAGCACATGACCTCCGCCTGGTCTTGGTTGATCTGTAGTTATTCCTTCGCGTTACCACTTCACAATCACACCAAAAACCGTCGAATGGGGCAGGCCGAGAAGGACTGAAATGCCTGTGATGGATTTGTTACTCAGGTGACATCCATTGACAAGTCCACATTCGAAGGCAGTGAGCTCTCTTGACCGACCCATTCTACTTCTACTGCGTCCTTATTGACAGCAAATTACTCCCTACCTCCTTTCATAGTGGTGGACTAGTCTCTCGTGACATCTATAGTAGTGGAAACCAGTGTACAGGTAGGGTTCCAGGAAAGTAATAGCACTACGTCTGACGCACACAAGTATCGAATTTACTATGAAACTAGTAGATGAATATAAGGCAGAAACAATCATTACGCAGTTACTTGTTTCTTTCATAAGTAACAAAAATAGGCTCTTGCATTTTCTGAAGGGAAATTGCTATAAAGGCACTCACTTTCCTGTTGTGTTATTGCATTGTTAGTACTTTGTCCAACACCTGTTCTTCCATATTACCTCAGAAATTCTCTTCGGCATTGATCTTTTTAGTGTTAGAAGTTTTTCCAGTGAAATTATCGGCCAATCTCCTCGCGTCGCTCTTTTCACCTCACATAGACCTCAAATAGCCTTCCATTCCGTTAAACACACCTTGCAACTATTCCGCAAAGATTTTCCGCGGGGCTCAAATCCGCGATACGTGAAGGCCAGAGCTAGACATCAATACCTTTCTCATCAAACCGTTTTTTGGTTGCAACAGAAACATACACAGATGCATTATCCTGTTGAAACAATAGACTTTCGTCCCGTAGGTCCTCATACATCATAATGAGCTCTGTCTCTAGCATCTCAGTACACATGTTAGGGTTGTTTGTAGCGTTCAGCCAAGCAATACGTGACTTACCTATAACGCAGAGGGCTGCCCAAATCAAAACACTTCCACCATCAAACTTCCTGGTCATTCTTACTTGTTTCTCTCTTCTCAGATCATGCCGCTAATTTTGAAATTCATCCGGCATCACTCAATTAAACTTCTTCTCAAGACTCAAGATCACTTGATCCCATTCTAAAGTCCATGACATATGTTTTTCAGAAAACTCCAATCTAGCCTGTTTATGTTTCGGCGTTAGAACGGGTTTCTGCATTGGTTTCGTGAATGCAAGATGTTTGTCATCTAACAGTACTTGTCGTACACGTCTGACAGCTACTGGCAACTGTAAATCTGCAACAAGGTGAGAAGAGTAAGGGTTTGTGACCCTAGCTTTCTGCAAAAGGAACACTTTCTGTACCTCAGATAATTGCTTACAAGAGTAAGGGTTTGTGACCCTTGCTTTCTGCAAAAGGAACACTTTCTGTACCTCAGATAATTGCTTACAAGACTTGTTGCAACCCTTGTTCACAGTACGAGCAGCCCTTAGCGGCTCGCCGTCTCACAACTGTTCATGACGTCGCCTTTCCGGCTTAGATCTTTTTTAATATGTGACTTGTAAGTACTGCATCTTTTTCCAGTCAGTGCAAATTTTTAGAAGCCGACCTCGGGAAAGATCAGTTTGGATTCTGTAGAAATAATGGAACACGTGAGGCAATACTGACCTTAAGACTTATCTTAGAAGAAAGATTAAGAAAAGGCAAACCTACGTTTCTAGCATTTGTAGACTTAGAGAAAGCTTTTGACAATGTTGAGACTGGAATACTCTCTTTCAAATTCTAAAGGTGGCAGGGGTAAAATACAGGGAGCAAAAGGCTATTTACAATTTGTACAGACACCAGATGGCAGTTATGAGAGTCGAGGGGCATGAAGGGGAAGCAGTGGTTGGGAAGGGACTGAGACAGGCTTGTAACCTCTTCCCGATGTTATTCAATCTGTATATTGAGCAAGCAGTAAAGGAAACAAAAGAAAAATTCGGAGTAGGTATTAAAATCCATGGAGAAGAAATAAAAACTTTGAGGTTCGCCGATGACATTGCAGTTCTATCAGAGACTGCAAAGGACTTGGAAGAGCAGTTGAACGGAATGGACAGTGTCTTCAAAGGAAGATATAAGATGAACATCAACAAAAGCAAAACGAGGATAATGGAATGTAGTCGAATTAAGTCGGGTGATGCTGTAGGAATTAGATTAGGAAATGAGACACTTAATGTAGTAAAGGAGTTTTGCTATTTGGGGAGCAAAGTAACTGATGATGGTCGAAGTAGAGACGATATAAAATGTAGACTGGCAATGGCAAGGAAAGCGTTTCTGAAGAAGAGAAATTTGTTAACATCGAGTATAGATTTAAGTGTCAGGAAGTCGTTTCTGAAAGTATTTATATGGAGCGTAGCCATGTATGGAAATGAAACGTGGACGATAAATAGTTTGGACAAGAAGAGAATAGAAGCTTTCGAAATGTGGTGCTACAGAAGAATACTGAAGATCAGATGGGTAGGTCACATAACTAATGAAGAGGTGTTGAATAGAATTGGGGAGAAGAGGAGTTTGTGGCACAACTTGCCAAATTTTAGGGACCGGTTAGTAGTACATGTTCTGAGGGATCAAATGGCTCTGAGCACTATACGACTCAACTTCTGAGGTCATCAGTCGCCTAGAACTTAGAACTAATTAAACCTAATTAGCCTAAGGACATCACACACATCCATGCCCGAGACTGTAGCGCCTAGAACCGCTTAGCCATTCCGGCCGGCTCTGAGGCACCAAGGGATCACAAATTTAGCATTTGAGGGCAGCGTGCAGGGTAAAAATCGTAGAGGGAGACCAAGGGATGAATACACTAAGCAGATTCAGAAGGACGTTGGTTGCAGTAGGTACTGTGATGTGAAGAAGCTTCCACAGGATAGGGTAGCATGGAGAGTTGCATCAAACCAGTCTTAGGACTGAAGACCACAACAACAATAACATATACCTAATATGTTTTAGAACAGTTAGTCTAATTCTGAAGACGACGCTCATAGTAGCGTCGAAACCTGGTCAATTTTGACTTAATATTTGTGACCGAGGGCTTATTTGTTCTAATATAATTCTGACACGGTCACTGAACCTTAGCAGCTATGTTCAAAGTTTTATAAAAGAGGTTTGAATAAGAAATGCAGTAATGTCAGTACGGTGGGGGCCCTACAGCCCGTAAGCAGGTCGTGCGCTGCCCCAGAAGGCAGACCCGCAGCTGGTGTCGCGAGACGGTGAGGCGGTGCTACCTGTGGCGCGGTGTCGCGTGCGCCCCGCCCATAACTCTCCAGGCCACGCGGTCCGCCCTATCAGGCGCCCACGGCGGACCGGCGGCGATTGCGCGCCCTTCAATCCGCCGGCCCGGCAGCTGCCCCACCTGCTGCCGATCGACTGGGACGGGCGCCGCGGGTGTCCGAACTCGGAGCGATCCGGCGGCGCGAAATGCGCAGCAGTCGACGCCACGTATTACTTATATCAGCTTCGGCTTCGTATTATTATCGCGGTACAGGTCGCAGTAACGTCGTACCACAGCGGCAGCGGTTGTCAACGTCACGCGATGTAAATTACAGCTCTGGTGTAGTTTCTCAAAGTTATCTCAGCGAGCGATAACATCGGAGCTGATACCGTTGTAGAGCGCAAAGTTTCCGCTCGTGCTTTATATTTTATGTAATATATACTACACAAAACCAATTGTTGAAAACTGAACAAAGAAAAACATATAAAAGGAAAGCAAAGTGCGTTCCATTCTCTTCAGTTGTAGGGAACAAAACAAAAATCTCATGCAGCAGCGCTGGGCGAGTTCCTAATGTAGATAGTTTGTCTGAAACTTTCTTCGATCTGTCCTGGAGAGAGTAACTGGGAATTTTTACGTGTAATCAGTATACAGGGTGTTTTTTTAACAACTAAGTACCTAGGAAACAACGTGTCGTACGAAAAAAAAAATGCTCTAGGTGGAAAGCTGTGACATTATTTTACGTTGATTTATGTGAGCGACATTAAAATAATTGTAAAGGCCTGCAGATTTTTTGAAGTCATTATTTTGTCTGTAATAACCCGAAAGTCGTTAAGGTAGTCTATCGTTTCAGAAGCCTATGGATACTCACCAGTAATCATTCTAATTTAATCTCAATTTCTTCACTAGCTGACAAACATCTGTAAGAGTGCAAGTACAGTTTTGTTGACTAATTACTCCAAATGAGCTACGATGTGAAGGATCAAATAGTTGTACCGAAAAAAAAAATGTTATAGCCATTCAATAAATTTTTCTGTGAGGCAAAGTTGAACTAAAGTAATCTCTAGTGTGCTAATGTGTACAGCCTTGTCCATAAACTATTTTATAGTCTACTTCTGTAGGGAAATAACTATGATTTTTAGCCACAATTAACGAATTTCTCACTCAAATTCTTATCCCTACCAATGGGATCACATAACTGAAAAGAGCTCTCAACTGCAACTATGGCTCTCTTCGCCCTACATCCATTTTTAAAATTTATGGTAGCGTTTACAGCAGTAAAAGAATTTAAAATAAAGAATTAACATACTTAGCATTATATTTGAGGTTTTTAAAATGCTTCTTTGCAGCTACTAAAATCCAAATTATTTAACAACATCTGTTCCTTTTTATTCATTTGAAACATCGTCAATGGTCTGGAATAAGACGTGTAGACGATTTTGGTTTGGTTCTTGACCTACGAACAGTTCCTCTTAGTGCTTATTGGAGTGTGACGTTTACTTACTCCACTGGGTCAGATTACCTGCTGCAACTGGAAATGTCTTCAGTATGCACGTTTTACAGTTGTTTCTGCAGTTATCAAGGCTGTTTTGGACATAATTTCACTTTGGCTTGCAGTCCTATTATGCTTTTCTTGACGGAAAACACTACAAAATATTACACTGCAAATGTTTGGTAACATTCTCATGGCTAAACATATGTTTTGTGTAAGTAGTGTATACAAATTACCTGCTCGTCCCTGTTTTCACTTTATCCAAAAGACATTTTTTTGATATTTTGAATCGACATGTTGCACATGAACTATGGGCCTCGTCGAGGTGGAGTAACCTGCGTTCAGGTGGTGGTACTTGAGGTGCAGCCACAACGCAGGGGTACCTGTGGAGAGGTCAGACTAAGCCGTAGTTCCTGAAGATAGATGGTAGCCTTTTCAGTACTGGCACAGCACGGCAACAGTCTGGACGACTGACTGAGCTAGGCATGTAAATCAGCCAACGTAGACTTGCTGTGCTGGTACTGCGAGCAGCTCAAAGCAAGGTGGAATCACTGCCGTTATTTCCTTCCTTTCTTTCTTTTTTTGTTGTACCAACATGTACTCTTCACAATCAATCAACGGACACTTTGGATGTCAAACTCACGCTTCACGCAGGACACGTACCACTGAGTACAAGGAAGAAAGGCTTTCTTCCAACCGGGTGGCTGACAAATCTCTCGGGAGTCTCCAAACCAACAAGGTCTATCTAATTTACCTTTTACTTTGTCAGACCACCAAGGCAATTTTGTCACTAAGTTTGTCACATCGAAACCTGGCACACTGGCATCAAGTTATTGCATGGATCAGTTTCAAGAAATGAAAGGAGGTGCTTGTATCTTTGTGATTTATACAGTTAGAACAAAGTATTGGTCATTATATTACGAACCACTTCTCAGCGTTCATCTGGTTGAAAACAAATTGCGAATATCCTTCACGGGTCGAAGTTTGTTTTATGTTAAGAAAGTTACGTTAAAAAAACTTTGAAAACTTCACTCTCCATACGTATGTAGGATGAGAAACTAACGTAATCGCAGAAACTACGAGGGAGTGCTGAAAAATAATGCCTGTGTACTTTTTATGTGAAAATCCTTCAAGCTTTTTATATAAAACAAATTTTACTAACGACATCTTTATGCCTGTTGTCTACATACTTATTCTTCAGAATAGTTACTCCGGCGACGAACACGTTTCTCCCAACGGGAGACTAGTTTATTGGAACTGTCACTGTAGAATGTTTGACTTTGGCGACGGAGCCACAACATCACGTCTGCTTCCACCGCTTCATTACTATCACTGTGAATTCCTAGAAAATATTCTCTAAGTTTTGGAAGAAAATGAAAATCGGATGGGCCAAATCGGAACAGTGTGGAGGATGATTCATGACAATAAACCCAAGGCGTCGGATTGTTCGAAAATGTCGCAGCGCTCGTATGTAGCTAGGCGTTGTAATGCTGAAGGAGGGGGAGCCCTATGCGTGGACGAACTCTTCTCACTCGAAATTCGATTACGGTATACTATTTCTCCAACACCGACGTAGTCATTACTCCCAGCCATGTTACGCGCTACAATTCACAGTACTCTAGCGGCAGAGCGCCATATTCAAAAAGGTTTAAGAGTTTTCACATAAAAAATTCGTAGTAATTATTTTTCTGTACGCCCTCGTAGTAATTTTCAGACAATTTGATGAGTTGCAATTGTAAATCCAATGTATAGCAAGAAGGCATTGTATATGGTGCTTCACCATACGGCAATAAGTTTAGTAGTGCACTGCCTGCATTACGACTGGTAGTTTTCTCTTCAAAAGTGTTACACACTCCTGTAGCTTTTGGGGGACACTCATCGTGTTTATGTACACTACGAAACCATTTCACATAGCTACAAATGTAAAAATATGGCTGCACCATATATATTTTCACTGCTGTCGCGTCCGCAGCTCATGGTCGTGCGGTAGCGTTCTCGCTTCCGCGCCCGGGTTCCCGGGTTCGATTCCCGGCGGGGTCAGGGATTTTCTCCGCCTCGTGATGACTGGGTGTTGTGTGAAGTCCTTATATTAGTTAGGTTTAAGTAGTTCTAAGTTCTAGGGGACTGATGACCATAGATGTTATGTCCCATAGTGCTCAGAGCCATTTCATTTTTACTGTTGTCGCTGGGCACGTCCAGATGTTATCCGCATCCGGATATTAGTCGCATTTGGATGGTACGATAAATTGCTTGCTCGTAAGTTATCGGTTTCGTTTTATAGTCCATTCGGCAGGTACATTAGGTCTTACAAAAGGATCGAATTTTATGAAATTTTAGTAAGTTGTGTGTAGGCGGTTTGTTCTGTGCGACCCAAGTTTTCAATCGCGAGAGCTTTTTACCAACTTTGGGGACCCGAAAACCTGCGAAATTTTGCCACTTCGTTCAGCTTTTTCTTTACATATTTTTTACCTCGCATTCTAGGATAAAAAAACACATAGATCTTTTTCTCAACCACAATTAGCACTGGTCATATGTACTTTTACACGACATACATATCAAAATGTGGGGCAATGTTTTTAACGTTTGCAACGTAACACAGACGCGAAAAAGTCTCACGCTAAAACTTGCAGCTGGTGTGGCCCTTTTAGTGTTATCGTAAGATCTATACTGTTCTTCTGGAGGGCTCTATCTTTTAACATGGGCTGGGGGGGTGGTCATGGCGGTCAGCCGGCGATGTGGGTGTCCGTCCCTTATCGTAGGGCCTTCTAGCTTAACACGGTTCTGCTCTCGGCTTCTGTTCTCGTTTCTTCCCTCGGAACTGCGTCTGTTTCACGGTGGGAAGGTATGACATGCATTTAGGCATTCTTGTGTTAGTCTGTGGTATTCCATTTGCTGACTCGTTACTCGTATTACTTTGGTTAATTTAATATCACGATATATTTTGAGCTATGTGACACACTGTCGGATTTCCTTATCATGTCAGGGTTTTCACGGAAGGTGTTGGATTTGCCTGACACCTTACAACACTTGACAGAGTATCTCTCTTCATTGTATAATGTGCATCGTGCTTGTGTAAAAAAATTTGCGTGTTGTTGCGCCTGGCTGTTTCAGAATACCAATAGATTTTTCCAAAGTTTCCTTCTTCCCTTATCCAGTGGTAATTGAAATAGTGTTAGAAGCCGACCACTGTTTATAAAATATCGAAAACATCTAAATATCGGTAACTAGGTCTTCGGTTGGATGAACCATTGCCATGTAAGATGGACTTTTCGTACCACCGAACATTATATTGCACAGAAGAGAGTTTACGCTTTCTAACTTCCACTGACTACCAAGTTGGCTCTAGTTACATAAACATTAACTGAATTTGGCCCTATGCTCCATCGCAAAGAAACTGCGCAACGCAAATGTAGCTACTAAACTTCAGATCGACCGATTAGGGGATGACGTTCGCTATGTAGTGTCGCGGAATAGTAAAGAGTTGGCAACGTGGAATATTGTCAAAGTTTCGTTGCCTATGCCGAGAGCCAGAGGCAGTAGGTTAGCCAAGAGGTAAGAGGACTGCACATGTATCGGAATGTGTCGTCATGCAGGGGCAGTGGCCTGGTTACACACAACAGGCGAGAGAGAATTGCTTAGCACGCAGGTTTGTGTTAGACGGAGACTTTCGTAGAGTGTAAGACAGAGGTATAGCGTCAGCTGTACTGCATTTCATAGCTTCGCCTAAGTCTGCCGTAAAAACACGTAACTCTGTCACAAGAACAGCTAAGGGGCGAGTACGCCAGATAAATAAGCAGTATAAGTGGAACGAATGCGTTCATTACAAGCAAGCATGACGTCAAGACGTCGCTCGTACTTCCTTTAAATAAGCCAGCTTTGATAGATGTGTTACAGTTGCAGTTAGATGTGTACTGGGACGCTGTATAGCGCTCAGCTCGGTGATCGACATGTTAATCTTTATTAGGGAGATGTTGCAGTAAGGGTGGCCCACCAGCAGCAGACGTGAGGGGGCAGTACCATCTCTGGTCCTCTCTGCTGCCACTGTCAATCATCAACCCAGGATTAGCAGACATCGCGGCAGACTCGCTCGCCGCCAATGCTGACCACATCAGTGAGCCGTCATCGAGATCGTGCGGGGCCTAGGCCCTGTGCATCCGCCGTCACAACCAGGTGAGCCGCCGACGCTGGGGGATTGCAGCCCGTTTGCGGTCGAGCCAACAGGAGGAGCAGGGAAGAAGGCGGGGTGGGATAGAGTACACTCCGCACTACGAGAACGCCTCTAGTGCCGACAGCTCCGGGACTCCAACCCGGAGCCTCCTACGCGCAGCGGGCATTCCACCGCTACGTCACAGCACACGGCGCTGCGCTAGCAAGACTGGTGCGGCCCGGAGCTGGCGTCATTGCTCCGAGTTAGCGAGGACTCGGGAAAGGTCGTTGATATCACCAAGCTCAGCCTGCCTGTGTTAGTGGGCCACATTGTACTTCGCAGGAATAAAGGTGTCATGAATTAAAAATGTTTCTTTGGCGTTTCTGACGCGTCCACAGTCATTTCCTAACATCCTGTCAACTGGAGAGGTCACCGCTCGGCTTCCAGTACACCGTAGGCGACCGGGACCACTGGGGCGCCTGCAGCTAGATATTTATGCTATTTGATCGAAAACTGACATTTTCAGTCAGTGGTTGAGTGCAAAATACAGGTTGATTCTTGCAGAGAAGATAACAGCAACCAAACACTTTTTATAATGGTCCCTATTCACGTCAATAGCGCCGTTACCGATTTCGAGCCGACAGGTTCATCATCAGACGGTTGTTCACGTTAAGATACTTTTTGTTGCAGTTTGCATTAGTTTTGACATTTAACTCCCCAATATCATGAAAATAACTTAGAGTGGTGGTGCTGTCAATAATGCTGCACCATTATGTTGCAATGCCGACCGCTTGCATTCATGCAATAGATAAGACTACATGAAGAACATTCTTGGTACATGTGTACGTATACATATCTTTGTGTACATCCTTCCATTTGGCAAAACTTTGTGTGTGTAAGAATGATACATTATATTGTTTGTGTATCTATATACAGGATGTTCCATTGATCGTGACCGGCCCAAATATCTCACGAAATAAGCGTCAAACGAAAAAACTACAAAGAACGAAACTTGTCTAGCTTGAAGGGGAAAACCAGATGCCACTATGGTTGGCCCGCTAGATGGCGCTGCCATAGGTCAAACGGATATCAACTGCGTTTCTTAAAATAGGAATCCCCATTTTTATTACACATTCGTGCAGTACGTAAAGAAATATGGATGTTTTAGTTGGACCACTTTTTTCGGTTTGTCACAGATGGCGTTGTAATAGTCGCAAACGTATAAGTACGTGGTATTAAGCAACATTCCGCCAGTGCGGACGGTATTTGCTTCGTGATACATTACCCATGTTAAAATGGACTGATTACCAATTGCGGAAAAGGTCGATATCGTGTTGATGTATGGCTATTGTGATCAAAATGACCAACGGGTGCGTGCTATGTATGCTTCTCGGTATCCTGGACGACATCATCCAAGTGTCCGGACCTTTCGCCGGATAGTTACGTTATCTAAGGAAACAGGATGTGTTTAGCCACATGTGAAACATCAACCACGTCCTGCAACAAATGATGATGCCCAAGTAGGTGTTTCAGCTGCTGTCACGGCTATTCCGCACATCAATAGCAGACAAATTGCGCGAGAATCGGGAATCTCAAAAACGTCGGTGTTGAGAATGCTACATCAACATCGATTGCACCCGTACCTTATTTCTATGCACCAGGAATTGCATGGCGACGACTTTGAACGTCGTGCACAGTTCTGCCACTGGGCACAAGAGAAATTACGGGACGATGACAGATTTTTTGCACGCGTCCTTTTTAGCGACGAAGCGTCATTCACCAACAGCAGTAACGTAAACCGGCATAATATGCACTATTGAGCAACAGAAAATTCACGATGGTGGCGACATGTGGAACATCAGCGACCTTGGTAGATTAATGTATGGTGCGGCACTATGGGAGGAAGGATAATTGGCCCCCATTTTGTCGATGGCAATCTAAATGGTGCAATGTATGCTGATTTCCTACGTAATGTTCTACAGATGTTACAACAAGATGTTTCACTGCATGACCGTATGGCGATGTACTTCCAACATGATGGATGTCCGGCACATAGGTCGCGTGCGTTTGAAGTGGCATTTAATAGCATATTTCATGACAGGTGGATTGGTCGTCGAAGCACCATACCATGGCCCGCACGTTCACCGACCTGACGTCTCTGGATTTCTTCCTGTGGAGATAAGTTGAAGGATATTTGCTATCGTGATCCACCGACAACACCTGACAACATGCGTCAGCGCATTGTGAATGCATGTGCGAACATTACGGAAGGCGAACTACTCGCTAATGAGAGGAATGGCGTTACACGTATTATCAAATGCTTTTTGGTTGACGGACATCATTATGAGCATCTATTGCATTAATGTGGGATTTACAGGTAATCACCCTGTAACAGCATGCGTCCTCAGAAATGATAAGTTCACAAAGGCACATGTATCACATTGGAACAACCGAAATAAAATGTTCAAAAGTACCTGCGTTCTGTATTTTAATTTAAAAAACCACCTGTTACCAACTGTTCGTCTAAAATTGTGAGCCATATGTTTGTGACTATTACAGCGTCATCTATCACAAAGTGAAAAAAGTGTTCCAACTAAAACATTCATATTTCTTTACATACTACACGAATATATAATAAAAAAATGTGGGTTCCTATTTTAAAAATCGCAGTTGATATCCGTTTGACCTATGGCAGCGCCATCTAGCGGGCCAACCATAGTGCCATCTGGTTTCCCCCTCAAGCTAGACATGTCTTTGTAGTTTTTTCGCTAGACGCTTATTTCGTGATACATTTGGCCCGGTCACGATCAATGGACCAATCTGTATAAACCCACAACCAACCTCCATTGTCCCCAGTCCGCTGCTGACGCCTTGTTGTGCGTTCCGTCGTCTCTGTGTGTGTACTTTTTCTTTTCTCTCCGCAAGATGAAGAGAGGTACCTGCAGCAACGCTTCAGAGTGTAGTGGCAAGAGGTGTAGACTTCTGGAGACAGGATTATAAAGTGAGTAAATAATTTCTATTTTGAGTGTAAATTTTCGTGTGTTTATGTTAAATCCGTCTTATTAATTCCGACTTCTTGTTACAGTACAACTCGAGGATTTTGCCTTGGTGTGCGAGGAGAGACAGGAGGGGGCTGGACCGTGGCAGACTCTCGAAGTCCAGCCTCCTGTGCTGGGTTCACAGCCAGAATTGCCATGTGAGTATAATTTTCATTGTATTTTGTTCTTGTATAGTAGCGATTCAAAATATTTCTTATTTCATACTTGTCTTTTTTCCCTCTAACTCACTTGATGCAAATGCAAACTGAACTGGAGGCAGAGCTCGGGGCTGAAAACAACTATCTACCACAGCAGCAGCAACACTACATGGAACAGCCTCCAGCTGATGGTAACCAACAACAATGCTCATATAAGTATAGAAAGAAATACCCATATGTGATCTTTCTGTGTAACTCGACATTGAAAATAAATAAAGTTATGTCTCACCCTGTTACAGGAACAGCTCTAGAGGAGTTCAATTTCCTGGACAGGCAGCTGGAGGCTTTTCATCAGCAGATGCAGGAACAGCCTCCAGCAAATAATGAGGTGCCTGAGCAGCATACTTGTAAGATTGTTTTAAAAAAAGTTACGTTTGTATGTGCCTCTGGTAGAAGTGGTAGTTGAAGTAGTTTAGGAATTTTTTTCTCTATCAAATCGGTTTATATATCTTGTTTGCTGTTGTTGTTGTAGGCGAGACAGACCAATTGCAACATTCTGACGAGGACAAAGACGCTCTGATCTCGCCCTATTAGATGATGATGATGATGATGAGGACGGCTTTTGAGGGTAGAGTGGAGTCGCCGATCAAGTGTTAATGCCCTAGAGAAAGAGCAAAAAAGATAATTACTGACTCCGCTTGTAACCTTGTGAGAGTCAGAATTCTTTCTTTCACCGCGACAGCAGCGGTAAGCAATGTCCTTAACTTTTATTTATTTTACCTCTTCTCTTACAGCAGTCGCGTCTCCGCAAGCACAACATGGGGTGGCGCGCATACCGGTGAGGGCTAAATCTTTTTCTGCATCAAAGCGGTCCCCAGTAAGTCACGCATCGCCAATAAGGGCACCGCTACTCGCTGCACAGGAAGCTGCCGCCACCGCCCGGCACCGCCGCTCTGGAATCTGTGAGCCAAGCAATGAACCAACGTCCGTCAAGTTACCGGGTCGGGTCTAAGACAGCATTGGTAGCCACCGCCGCAGCCTGGCTGTTCCCATCGTGCTGACTCCGTAACGCTGTAACATCTCCTCCGTCATCATCATCATCATCGTATGAGCTTTGTCGGAATCGGCGTAAGCGCAAGATATTTGTTCCTCACCTCATACCGACATGCCTCTCCCAAACACCATCATCAATGGGGTGGACTCAGAATACTGTTAATACTAATATAGATGATCCTGTGGCTAGTGGCATTCTCTCTCCTGTCCTTATAGTGGAGGACATCAGGTCAGTGATACCGCAGTTAGAATTCTCGGTGATTGCAGACGGTTTTGAGGAGCGAATCTCGTTCTCCAGGATTGAGAACCCAGCAGGAGGGTACCGCGACCCTTTTGGTTTTCCAAGGGCGTGCCTTCCTGTCATGGAACCGGAGCTGCTCAAGGTAGTCAATGATTTGCGGTATCCCGCCATTAAGTGCAGTGCAGTGCTTTGCATCGAATTGTCGCATCCATCCAAACTTGATTCTGGTGTTGAAGAGACAATTCTTCATTATCTTTGGAGAGAAAATGACGTGATAACGTGGAGCCTATCAATTGCCTAGTGGTTTCGTAAATCCACCTTCGGTGCTATACGGGACCGGTTTTCCGAGATGGAAGTCAGAGGGTCAGCTAAAGCACTCAGCCGAATACTACACCTGGACATCCATACACATGTCCATGATCCTGTAAATGGAGGGTCTAGCTATGTGAAGCTCCCTAAAGACATAGCTAATAAGCAGGCGAGTATTAATGTCGAAAATAGAAACGACCAGGCTTGTTTTGCATGGTCAATCCTGCCTTGCGAAAGGAATTACAATTACAGAGATCATCCTGGGTGTCCCTGTACATACCACGTAGGTCATAATATTCGTGGGTGATCTTTGATTGTATGCCTCAATTTGAGGTGCAGAATACCGGAATATCGGTTCATGTTTATGGCCTGGAGAAGAAAAGCAAGTCAGATGAGCAAGACAAGTATATTGTCGCCGGCCCCCATCATTAATCAAAATTTGACAGTGAGCGTTAGTTGCATGTAAACATGCTGCTCCTCTCTGAATTTTATAAATTTCACTATGTTTGGATCAAGGACATGTCTCGACTCCTATTCTCTCAACTGAATAACGACAGGTCCAAAAAGCACATTTGCTTAAGGTGTCCGAATTATTTCTCCTCAGACAAGTTATTAGCAGCGATCTAGTAGACTGTGCTTCCAACCATCCAGTACGTGTTATTATGCCTACTGAGGAAAACAAATTGGTAAAGTTCAAGAATGCTCACCACCAGGAGTAATGCCTGTTTGTTGTGTACGCCGCCTTTGAATGCCTCTTTGCCCCTGTGACCCCCTGTGAAGGTGACCCTATAGCCTCACACCCCACGTTTACAGAAAACCACGTACCACATGCTGCAGCATACCAAATTGTATCGTAGTATGATTCCAATCTTAACCAGTACAAATCTTATGTCGGGGATAATCCTGTGGTTTGGCTGTACACTCAGCTCGAAAAACTTTCACTGGTGGTTGATATGCCTTACCTCGACAACGTGCCCATGACCAAATCGAAGGATAATGAAGATTTAAATGATTAATGGAAAATCTCATACAAAGATGTGAAACAAATACTAACAAAGAGATAGATGGGCTGGCCAGTACTTACCTCAGCTCAGTACAGCCGATAGATACACAAAAAACAGAACCGAAAATTTACGTTCCTAGCTTTCGGAACAAATGTTCCTTCATCAGGGAGGAGAGAGGGGAAAGAAAGGGAAGAAGGGAAAGTAGATTCAGTTACTCACAATCTAGGTTATGAAGCAACAGGGAAAGGAAAACAGGGAGGGTAGCAAGGATGGAGGCATGGTTGTCAGAGGGAAGCCAAAGATATTCTACTATAAGTACTGCGCCAGCTTCAAACCAAAGAGGATGTATACAGAAGTAAAGAGGTATATAGTATAAAGATAAATACAACTATGTAGGATGAAAAGATGCGTGAATGGCTAAAGAGGAAATGGAAAGAGGAGAAGACTGACGAGTAAATGGGAGTGAGGTTGTTTAACGTAGGTTCAGTCTACGGGGATGGCGGGATGAAAGGATGTGTTGGAGTGCAAGTTCCCATCTCCGCAGTTCAGAGGGACTGGTGTTGGGTGTGGGAGAAGCCAAATGGCACATACGGTGTAGCAGGTTCCTAGGTCCCTAGAATTATGCTGGAGGTCATGCTCCACTACTGGGTATTGGGCATCTCCTAGGCGGACAGTTCGTCTGTGTCCGTTCACAGTACTTTACATGGACACAGTATTTACAGTAGAATATCTTTGACTTCCCTCTGACAACCATGCCTCCATCCTTGCTACCCTCCCTGTTTTCCTTTCCCTGTTGCTTCATAACCTAGATTGTGAGTAACTGAATCTACTTTCCCTTCTTCCCTTTCTTTCCCCTCTCTCCTCCCTGATGAAGGAACATTTGTTCCGAAAGCTAGGAACGTAAATTTTCGGTTCTGTTTTTTGTGTATCTATCGGCTGTACTGAGCTGAGGTAAGTACTGGCCAGCCCCTTCATCTCTTTGTTAGATAATGAAGATTTGTATAATAACGTGGTAGACTGCCATATCTGTGGGCTGCCGTTAGACAGAAAAGTGGAAACTCCTCGTAGGGACCACTGTCATCTTACGGGGAAGTTCCGTGGTGCAGCTCACAATGCATGCAACTTGAAGTACCATTTACCAAGACACATACCCGTTTTCGTCCACAATTTAAGAGGGTATGTCGCTCACTTTCTTGCTGAGCACTTGGCTGATTTCGGCTTGAAGAAAGATCAGATCAATGTTCTACCTGAAAGTGTCGAGAAATATATTTCATTCTTCAAATGACAGACGCCAAGAATTACTCTCCACTTCCTTGATACGCAACGTTTTATGCAGCCGTCACTCCAGAAACTCGTCGATACTCTATCTCGGGAGAATACGCATATCACTCGAACTGCATTTCCTGACGAGGAAAAGTATCAACTTGCGACAAGGGAGGGGGTTTTCCCATATGTGTATGTGGATAGTACGGCGAAACTCAACGAGACCAGACTACCTGATATAACTGCATTCTCCAGAAATCTTACAGTCGATGCCATAATGGATTCACAGTATCAGCATGCTGTGAATGTCTGGCAGGAATTCAGTATTTCAACTTTAGGAGAGTACGAACAGTTTTACATGGACACAGACGTGAGCTTGCTTTCAGACATTTTCGAGAAATTCTGGAGTCTATGCATGACCACATATTCTCTGGATCCCGCCTTTTATTACACAACACCTGGGTTGCCTTGGAATGCAGTGCTCAAGGAAACGAAGTGCACCATTGAATTATTGACTGATGCTCACATGCTTCTCTTCTTTGAGTGAGGGAACTGTGTGGAACTTTCCATTGTGTCCATAGGCATGTGAAGGCAAATAATCATTCAATTCATCCCTTGATTCGAGTTACATAATGTACCTGGGTGTAAATAACTTATAGAGGCACGCCATGTGGCAATCACTGCCGATTGGTGAGTTTCGATGGGTGCCCAAAGACGAATGCAAGAGATTAAGTGGAAAAATCATGGGGAGTATTGCAGCTGATTCTGATGTAGGGTGTGCAGTGGAGGCAGAACTCTCATACCCTATTAGTCTGCATGATGCACACGCCAATTTGCACTGTGTCTGGAGCAACTAGTTCCGGAAGGATGCTCCATGCCAAAACTGATGAAAATTCTGGGGGGATAAGAGGCGATACATTATTCATTATTGTAATCTCCAGCAGTGTCTCAGCTTGGGTATGGATCTGATTAGAATCATCTGTGCTATCTCCTTCAAGCAGTCCCCCGGGTTGAAGGAGTATACTGATATGAATATGAGACAGAAAGCTTCCACGATGTGAGATTGGTTCAAATGGTTCAAATGGCTCTGAGCACTATGGGACTTAACTTCTATGGTCATCAGTCCCCTGGAACTTAGAACTACTTAAACCTAACTAACCTAAGGACATCACACACATCCATGCCCGAGGCAGGATTCGAACCTGCGACCGCAGCGGTCGCGCGGTTCCGCGATGTGAGACTTTGAGATACTTTTTCTTTTTTTTAAATTAATGTGTAATTCAATTTTAGGTGAAACAATGGAGGATTTGGGGGAATGACGTGAAATTTTTATTAGAACCGAATGGGATAGGCGTTAAGCCGTAAGAAAATGCATTACCAAACCAAATTTTAAGCGGGTCACCATATTCAGTAAGAACTTCGTTGCTGTGGAGATGGCGAAGACTGTACTAGAGTTTACGAAACCGATTTATGTGGAGATATGGATACTAGACTTGTCCAAGCTCCACAAGTACCGCTTTCATTATGAGTTTGCGAAAACTCATTTCGCAGATCCTAAATAACTTTATATGGATTCAGATAGCTTCATCTATTGAGTGAAGAACTGTGATCCATATGAAGTAATGAGGTACCATATTAATGAATTCGGCATGTCCTCATACACGGCCGCTAATCCTTATGGTACTGTACCACAGAACAAGAAGGTTATCGGTCTTATGAAGGACGAGCCGAATGGATTTCAGATTGTGGAGTTTGTAGGTCTATGATCGAAAATGTATGAGTATCACACATTGGAATGGTGCCACCCAGAGCCAGGCTGAGGGTGTGTGTCATATGCCATCGAGAGACCTCTCTATCGAAGACTATTTGTGGTGCCTGTGCTGTGGTATTTGCGGTGCTGCACCACAGCCAAATGGTTCAAATGGTTCTGAGCACTATGGGACTTAATATCTATGGCCATCAGTCCCCTAGAACTTAGAACTACTTAAACCTAACTAACCTAAGGACATCACACAACACCCAGTCATCACGAGGCACAGAAAATCCATGACCCCGCCGGGAATCGAACCCGGGAACCCGGGCGCGGGAAGCTAGAACACTACCGCACGACCACGAGCGCCACAGCCACCACATGTGGTACGGCAGACCAGTATTCGAACGGGAGGACACGAGGTGTATGCTGTGCTGCAGTCTAAAATCGGTCTGTCGCCTCATGATGATAAAATGGTCATTTGTGGTGACGGGATTGAAATGCTGTCATACTCACACTACTCGCTTGTAGTGGTAAAATGGGTAGGGGAGAGTCTGCAGAGTGTGTGTGTCGTGTAAATATTTTTGTGTAGTATGAACATCTGTATATATAGATACATAGAGAGAATGTGTGGAAAAGAAAGAATAAAGAGAACAACATTTATATATACATATACACATCATGTGTGTGAAAGAAAAAAAAAATTTAAAAACAAGCATACACAAAAAATGTTAAATACGCAAAAATAGAAAACAATTATATATTGATTTATCTGTTCATAAGCAATGGATAGCACTATGTGTGTCTTGTGATTAGAACAGTTTTTAAGTTTTTCACCTGCTACTAGCCATCCAAGTCAGAATAGTTTTTAAGTGTACATGTATCTATATAGCTCACAGTCCATCTGAATTGTTATTGTAAAAATCTCTGCCATTGGCTACTGTTGAAATTAGATTATATGTGTGCAAAGTCCAAGAGAGTTATTGTAAAAGCTATGCTACTGGAGCTGTGGAATATAGTTGTAGTAAGGAAAGTATCTCTGCATTAGTTTTTAGCGTAGATTTATTAAAAAATTCCTACCAGTGTTACTGTTGTTGCATGCAAGATAAAAGTATTTGTGCATTGGGATAGCAGAGTCAATTTATACCTGAAGAAAAAAAATTAGTCACTATGCGACTTTGTTGTTATTTACAAAAAAACTCTATCCCCTATTGCATTATGAATGTGTATGTGTATAAAGGCTGTGCAGGTCTCAAATGACATTAGTTTCGCTGAAGATGAGTGCTATTAAGGATGTAAAGTTTAAGATGGAAGATAACAAAATATATAGAATGGTCGCATGGAATTACACCTACAGTGCAGCTCAAGTTGGGTTATGGGAGCAGGAGGCAATTGACTGTGTCTGCTTCCAAAGATATATAGCAGACATGTCTAAAATTATATCTCCTGTGCTTGAAGAAAATCACAGATTTAGCATGTGGTTAAAAACTGTACGCTGTCAAAGCGAGAACAGGGTTGAAAAATAGAACGCTGAGGTTGTGAAGTAAAATTTCATTTATTTCATATCCAACTTAAAAGTAATTTTACGTTTTCATAAGCAGACACAGCAACTCTATTTTCACACATCTTCTTCTTCTTGAATCGATGGAGAGAAGGAAACCTGTACAATTCCATGTCTTGAATAGCAGCAAACTTACAGATTCAATGCACCCATGAGATCTTCTCCTTCCCCTTCGGGACCGATGACCGTTGCAGTCTGGTCCCTTTAATCCCACAAACCAACCTTCCCCTTCACATAGATGATGGTATCCGTGTGATCGAATAATTTAAGCGCCGTCACCATATCTTTATAGGGTATGCCAGGATCATTCCAGTTAGTTTCATCTTAGAAATGTGTTAACCACTTTGCACTCTTCCATGACTTAGCACACTTCACATACTTAAAAGACCTTGGTGAAGCAATGTTTGCTGAGAATGTCTGTATTACTCCAGAACCTTGTGTGTACGCAACAAATGCAACGTCTTTATATATGAACTGTCTGCACTCACAATCATAGAAACCCTGAGCACCCGCAATTATGTTCACACCTTGAGACGCCATTGTGAAATGCTCTATGTATGGTGCAGCACTTATTCATTTATACAGATAGTTGCACAACACCAGTGAGCGGGCAGTAGGTGATCACTAGGTCATGTAGAACAAGAGCATACACGGCAGTGTGTTCTGGAAAATTTGTCGAATATTCAAATTTAATTCACGCATCTATAGGTCCAGAATTATCTCTTTCTGTTTCGAGCAGTCTATAACGGTGATTGGTGAAAGCTCCTTGAACTTATGTAGACTGAGTAGACACCCTCCTCCCTCTCCTTCGACAATTTCATAGTAAGAAGCATGAAACCTTGCATACATGTCATAAGATAGACTATACATTTTGATTCCACCGCAGCTGTAAATTGTCATATGTGTAAAATTCTGAACTGAGGTAGACTTTGGCATTAGTTAATTTGCAGTTGTCAAACATGGTGGAATACTTTGCTATATTACCTCTTCTATCGGTCTTAAACGCAAGTATGATGAATTTAGGTGTCTGTAGCTGCGAAGAGGTTTTAATAGCCCATGTTTGTCTACTCGCAGTAAACACTGGGTACTCGAAAACTTCCCACAAGCGAAATGGCAGTGACAGAAATGTTCCTGAATTCAGGACTTTTGAAAGCTTCAAACGCTCCTCGTCAGATACACTGATGTGAGGCATTTTCCATATTATCTTGCTGATTGTGATCATATTCTCCTCTTGAGATCCTTGAATGTACGAGTTATTATCCGTCGCACTCCATACCAGAATGAGTTCTTGTTTAGAGTTCATAATAATCTGTCTTTGGTCTTCAAAGTAGCCCTTAAGCATTTTAGAGGTAGGCATGTGGTAAACTGCTTGTGCTCTGCAACTATTCTATCCTCTGGATTGTCTATGAACCACCCCACGTATCTTAAACTATGCAAATCCGCGGGTGATGCAGAGATGTATGTTTTATGGGTCGACGTTATGCCGACACAGCGGCTCAGAACCGCTGAGTTCATAGCGTATCTCCTGGAACAGGAATGCTAAAGCATTACATGTAAGCTTCGATCCCACTGTGTCGCTGTTGTCGCTTTTGTTGAATGGCCCATCTAGATATATGAAACTCTTGCATGGAAGGGTCAGTGCGTCTTGGTGCTGGATGACAATCCTAATTTCATTGTTCTTGTAAATGTGGTTGAAGCGTTTTATGAGATAAGTATTCCTGACGTTTAATTCTCTCATCGCACTCTACTGGACTGGTTATACTGAGTGAGGACGTCATTTCAAGGTTTCAAGCCAACTGATTTAAGAAACTCGTAGTTCGCACATGTTATCACTTTGCAGTTCGGTAGGGAAGTGATGTGCTGTGGATTGTGTACATTTGTTTTATACTGTGCACCTATTCTGCCTTAGATGTAATCGTACAATGATTTCCTCAACACGAAAGTCAGCAAGTTGTTTATTCTGGTCCACAATACACAGCTCCATATAGTCCAATGTCTGAGCTGTTACTGCAGGATATATTGCTTCTATACCAATGTTTACACGTTTCGTTCTACTGGGAGTTAAACTCTATGTAGAACTGAAAAGCATGGGTACGCTCGATGCCTTCTTATCCACAGCATTGGCACTCTGTGCCTACACTAGCACAGGGATTTTCTGCTGCGATGGGTCGTATGTTGGTGACCAGTACTGTCCTCCATCTTGCTGTTGTTTAGGACCACCAGCAGCGTTCGATGTGTTGGGAGCAGATCACGTGTCCTCATCACCCAAAACGACGAGTGGGACAGACAACAACAACTCCTTGCCCTGCTCCAGCAAGTGGGCTATGTGTGCTATGGGATCCCACGTAGTCGCTACAGGTTCAGACATGCTGGAGGTTGTTGCTGACACAGGTCCAGAGGCCAGTGCAGCCGAGGTTGCTACAGGTCTGGACTCTGTAAGGATCAACACGCTGGCACTCGACCCTGCAGGCTTGGATACATCAAGAGATACTGCTGAACAAAGATGAGGAAGCATTACACATGGACCAAGACGCAAACACAACAAATACTAGTAACAATAATAATGCTAACCACAGAGAAAGATGTGCTATGGGATACTTACTTTTCCATTTCTTCCTGTTCTGCAGAGCTGTGTTGGATTGCGACTCCTGTTGATGCTTCATGGTTCTTCTTCTTCTGGTGCTGCTGTTGCTGGCTGACTGAGCAAGACTGAGGTTCCAGAGCTGTTGAGCCTGCCTTATATCCTCCTACTGGCTGAAGACTAACATGTGGGTGGATTGAGGATTCCAATTGGTTCCCGACATTCCCTCCCCCTCCCCCCTACAGACTGCCGTGGCATGAAAGTGCCCTCTGATAGCAGTACTGTGTACTGGGTCAATTGGACTCCAGATCTCACGATCAACACACTGGATGGAGCTACTGTCTCAGATTGTTTAAATTAAGAGTGCCTGCCAAATAAATGCTTATGTCCAACCTATACAGCACAGGCTGAGTCTTTTCCCGCCAATTCCTAGGAGGAGGTGGCGGACGGATGACTTACGTTAGTGGAGGTAGCACATCTGACCTATTTTCCCACCTTTTCTTAGGTTGGTGGAGGTAGCCATGGTGTGTTGCATTGTCCTGTTGGAATTTGAACTTCCTGCCGTTTTCTGGGGTTGGAATGGGGAGGGGGGAGTGGAGGGGTTAGGTTAGTGGAGGTAGCCGAATTGACCTAACTTCCTTCAAAATTTGAACTTCCCACCATGATGTCATTGCGACATTGCCATATCTATCGCTTCCATTTTGGATCCGACATCTTGAATAATTTTGGCTACCATGGAGAGTGAGCTGACGTTCTTGTCCCACTGCTTACAGTCTGTAACTGATAATACACCACATGGTTATTTGCATACCATGGTATGAGCCTACGTCTATCTTATCTTATCCTCGTTTTACCTTAACATAAAAGCGTTCAGCTGTGGTTCACTATATGCCATGGTATGAGTATGAAACTGTCCTGTGTTGCTTTCCTTGCACCTTAATACGAACTCCTTAAGATGTGGTTCACTAAGAGTGTTATTCGGGCTTCGCGAGAAAAGCATCACATTTGTTACAAAGATTGTCATTTAAATGCTGCGAGCATTTATGTTACTCTTTTCTATAGACTATATGAGCCTCTTGCGATGCTAACAGTCCGTCTATGGATTCGAATGTTAATAAGCCACCACAGCTGTCATTACGTCTGCTTCCATTAATCCACAACTGGTTTCGCTGTAAATGAACAGGCGACGAAATATGGCGCTGTCATAGTTCATAAAACACCTAATCGTCAGGGAAAACGTAAGGAGATATATGCTAAAACATGACGAATGCGCTGATTCACTTTACCGTCCTCCTGGGACAATCAGAAGCAGCAGTACGTGCAGGTAACATAATATCAGGCGTAGTTGCAATCAAAGGGGGATACCAAAATACGAGGGTTGTCCAGAAAGTAAGTTCCGATCGTTCGCTAAATGGAAACCACAGTGAAAGCCAGAAACGTTTTATTTGCAACAGTTAGTTACACCTGCCACTTACTTCTCTAAGTAGTCGACACTCCAACTTTGAGTTTTGTCGTAGTGTTGTATCAACTTTCCAATATCCTCGTCACAGAAAGCAACCGCCTATGCTTTCGGCCAGTTATCTGCACTGGTCTGCGGATCGTTGTCTGTGGAAAAATTTTGTCTTCACAGCCAGCGGTTCTTGTGAGCAGAGATAAGACTCAGGGGGAGCCAATTACGGACTGTATTGCGGGTGATCAAACACTTCTCATCGGAAACGCTACAGGAGCGTCTTCATTGCCCCTGCAGTGTGCGGCCGAGAATTGGCATGAAGAAGGAAATGCTCGACAGTTGTGTTATGTGGGCTGCATGACACAGGCGAAATCTCTAACCAGTCCCTCATACTGGGCGGCAGACGCTGTTCCCTATGCATCCTTACGTGCTCACTGTTCACTCGAAACTGAACACAGCGACGCAACACGATCGACGAGCATACTCGAGTCACTGCCCCACACATCTGTGCAAAGCTTTACCGGATTTTCCCAGTGGTTTCCATTTCGCGACCGATTGGAACTTCTTTTCAGGACAACCCTCACTTTAGGAAACTTAAGGAGAAAGAAAATTATCTTCTTCTAGCAGGCCACCGCTGGCTTCGTACGAGAAGCACTAAGTGTCTACGACAAGATGAGTTGTCTGGCACAGCGATAATAAATTTTATACACAAATTTTCTTCATGAGCCAATCTATTAGTGAAGGAAGTATCAAAATTCTTAAAGTAGTTTCTGCGATTAGTCTTCATATGCAGACAGAAAACTGATGCCGGGGATTTTTATTATAATATATAGGGCTATATTTGCACAACCACGTGGACTTGAATACATTACATACAGTGGCGTCAACTGAACAGACCCTGAGAAACGCTTACAGTATAAACATATCTACACTTTGGTTGTTGGGACTGAAGGCTACGTTGACTAAGAAATGATATAAAGTTAGTAACTTTCAAATCCATCCAAGAAATTGCGACATAAATGTTATTCTTAGCCATTCGTCAGTGACGTCAGCACATTAACTACGGTGCAGATTGAACTAATATCTGTAAACAACAGATGCAGATTTTACCAGTCAGTTGTGAGCAGCCAGAGTCAAGTAGTGGACGTGGGGCCATAGTGTGTCAATGATGTGGGGTCACATATAATAAAGGAGCAACATCTCCAAATAAAGTGTTTAAGACATTCTCCAGAATCTTCGAAAGAACAAAGAGTGTATGCAAAGCTTGTCCCACGCACTTTAAGTATCGAACAGAAACAACAACACGTAGAAGCACGGAGCGACTTGACGCAAGGCCAAAACGGACCAGTTCTTTTCTGGAAAACAGCTCCATAGATGACGAGACTTGGTGTTATCAGCACCAACTTACGACAAAACGACAAAGTGCAGAAATTCACATGAAAGGTCAGCGCTTTGATGACATAAGTGACATTCAAGCCAATCCGAGTTGAACAATATCCCAAAGGTGGACATTTAGTGCATCCTGAGATGCGATTGCGTCGAATGACTCGCGCACAGTTGAAGAGGCGGTAACGGCCGCGCAAGCGACGATACGAGGAGACAGTAGCACCTCCGATGTGGCACGAGGTTTCCCGAAATGTGCTCCCATGTGTTCCAAAACTTCAGGTGCAGCGTTTTTTTTTTAAAGGAGTGCTAAATCAAGCGAAGGGTGTGGTAGACCATTTACCGACGAAGCTCGTTTCATCGGTGACCCCATCTGGCCACCAACCGAGAAGATACGACCTGCCATAACGAAGACGGACGTGAACGACACTACAGAGAATGAAAACGACTTAGAGGACACTCCTGCTGCGGCGTATCACTACTCGAGCGTGCCGGACGAGGTGTGGAAAAGGGGAGGGGCGGCAATGGTGCACCATCGCATAGATCAGGAATAAAGAAGTCCTCCCAGAACGAAGGCACAGCTTGTGACCCAGAAACCACGGCCACTCGTGGCGTCCACAACTGGCGGAAAGAAGAGGGCTGTGGCTGACACCAGCGTGGTGGACGGTGCATGGATTTCTGTGGCAGCGAAGATCGCCCCTCCTGCAAGTCCACCACAGCTGACGCAAGTGACTTGGGCTGCCGGACCACTGTGAGGTTGAAACACGCGGTTGGTTCTGCGCCTGCCAAGATATCTGTGTAAGTAGGCTGTTTAGGTTTTCTTATTGGTAACGCCACGTAGCGCTCTGTATGAAAATCTCTGGCTGTGCTGTGTGCAGTCTGTGGCTAGTTTGCATTGGTGTCTGCCATTGTAGTGTTGGGCAGCTGGATGTTAACAGCGCGTAGCGTTGCGCAGTTGGAGGTGAGCCACCAGCAGTGGTGGATGTGGGGAGAGAGATGGCGGAGTTTTGAAATTTGTAAGACTGGATTGAGAGGTGGCATGAGCCCCCTCTCATATTTCTATCTTACGATTTTCCTAATTGCATGCGGTGAAAAGTTGCTATTCCTTCACACGCGGACTTCCGCTAAGAAGACAGCTTGGTAATGTACGTCCGCAGCACCGGCAAAGGAGGCATTTTTGCTAGGCGATAATCAGAGCTCAGCAGAGCGCGCCTGTTCGTCTTTTCTAACTTTGTTTTATCTTGGGTGTTCATTGTCTGAGTTCTCACTAATGTAGCAGCAATTAATGTTGGATTAGCTGTGTGTCTCTCTTAAGATTTGAGTTGCAAGGAATTGGTTCTACATACCACTTCGTCATAAACGTCACAATCTAGTTTAGGGACAACTTCACCTTCACAGCGTTTATTTGAGTATCCAATTTGAGCCAATTTGATGTATTGTAAATGTTTCATGTGTTTTTGTTTATTATTTTGTGTTTAGTCTTAATAAATCATATTGTTATTTTGGACAGAACTTTCATTCTGTTAATCGGTAGAGCAACCCTATCATTTCTCACTACGTTAATGAAACCTTCCTTTATTTAACTTATTTATCAAATTAAATTATTGCAGGTGCCAAACTCTTTTCTACTCCACTTGCAGGGTTGATTACAGTTAGTTCGCGTATCTTATTAATCCATGTGCAACAGCAAAAGTCGGAGTTAGAATAGGGTGGGGGGGGGGCCTTAGAGCATCATTTACATATGTAGATTCTAGAAGAATTTAGTGTTAAATACACTGCTAGCCCCGGCACCTCGCAGGATGTCATGAACTGCTATATACATTATGACTTTTGAACACTATTGAGGTAAATACATTGTTTGTTCTCTATCAAAATCTTTCATTTGTTAACTATGCCTATCAGTAGTTAGTGCCTTCCGTAGTTTGAATCTTTTATTTTGTGGCAGTAGTGGCGCTCGCTGTATTGCAGTAGTTCGAGGAACGAAGATTTTTGGTGAGGTAAGTGATTTGTGAAAGGTATAGGTTAATGTTAGTCAGGGCCATTCTTTTGTAGGGATTTTTGAAAGTCAGATTGCGTTGCGCTTAGAATATTGTGTTTCAGTTTAAACACAGTCATGTATAATTGTTCAAAGGGGACGTTTCATATCTGATGCACCGCCCAAGGCAGCTGCCAGTCGCTTCATAGCGTTGACAAAGCCCGATCCTGCACTTGAACAGCCAGACAACAAGGAACAGAGCTATTCTAATGCACATGAAGACGTAGCTACCTCCGACCTACATTTACAAATCGGTAGACCGAGCAGAAGCCACTGCCGATCGTTACAGAAGTAAAACGCAATTAGCGGGGATTCCCGGGCCGTCTCACGCAGTGTATGATGGCAGATTACGCAGGGAAGACGGCGGGGCTCTGCTCTGTGAGACTACAGCTCGGCAGTACTACATCTCTACGTGGTTACTCTGCTATTCAAAATAAAGTGCCTGGCAGAGGGTTCAATGAACCACCTTCAAGCTGTATCTCTACCCTTCCACTCGAACGGCAAGCGGGAAAAGCGAGCACTTAAATTTTTCTATGCGAGCCCTGATTTCTCTTACTTTATCGTGATGATCATTTCTCCCCGTGTAGATGAGTGCCAACAGAATGTTTCCGCAATGGGAGGAGAAAACTGGTGATTGAAATCTCATGAGCAGATCCCGTCACAACGAAAAGCGCCTTTGTTTTAATGATTGCCACTCCAATTCACGTATCATGTCTGTGACACTATCTCCCCTATTTCGATATAATACAAAACGAGCTGCCCTTCTTTGTACTTTTTCGATATCATCCGTCAGTCCCCCCTGATGCGGATCCCACACCGCATAGCAATACTCCAGAATAGCGCGGACAAGCGTGGTGTAAGCAGTCTCTTTAGTAGACCTGTTGCACCTTCTAAGTGTTCTGCCAACGAATCGCGTCTTTGGTTTGATCTACCCACAATATTATCTATGTGATCGTTCCAATTTAGGTTATTTGTAATTGTAATGGCTAAGTATTTAGTGGAATTTACAGCCGTCAGATTTGTGTGACTTATCGCTTAATCGAAATTTAGCTGATTTCTTTTAGGACTCATGTGAATAACTTCACACTTTTCCTTATTCAGGGTCAATTGCCACTTTTCGCACCTTACAGATATCTTATCTAAATCATTTTGCAAGTCGTCCTGATTATCTGATGACTTTACAAGACGGAAAATGACAGCAGCATCTGTAAACAATATAAGACGGCTACTGAGATTGTCTCCTATGTCGTTAATATAGATCAGGAACAATTGAGGGCCTATGACATTTCCTTGTTGCACGCCGGATATTACTTCTGTTTTACTTGACGACTTTCCGTCTATTACTACGAACTGTGAAGGTTTCCTGAGGGTGACGAGAGATGTGTCGACCATGTCGATACCATCCTACACATACGCCTCCACACCACAGTGGCTGATGAGAGGCAGTGTTTGAGGAGTTTCCGTGGTCGGCAACCTCAGACTTACTAAAAGAAAAACTGGAGGGCCTCGTCTTTGTGGTGTGCACTGTCTCGTGCATCAATGGCATCCAGTCGCAGTAAGCTTGACTAGACGACTAATGACAGGCAAACGCTGAAGAAGAGTGAGGGAGAAAGAATGAGAGAGAAAAAGAGAGAGAGGACATCTCTCACACTTTCCCTTTCTTGAGGATTACCAGACCTGTTGTGACGGATTCTAATGAGTATTAAGTAAGATTTCTACCAGGAGTGGTCAAGAATTAATCTTATGAGCCGTTCCTTAGCACGAGTGCAACAGCACTCAGCCTGTCTGCACATTTCCCCAGCGACACACCATGCTCTCTGAGCGCGAGGAGTGGAAAAAGCGGGAAACTGCGAACGCGTAGCATGAAAATGGCAATGAGGTTGCACCGGGTTTTACATTTCACGTTTCTCAACAACATATGTCAAAGACAAAACAAATTTTAAGTATTACTTAATTAATTTTGGCACTATGAAAACTTAATATAATTTTTACCTGGTACAAACTTTTGGCATACGGACAGATGCAGACAGTTTCACAAATTTTTTCACTCAGGTTGCCACGTAATCGTGACTTGTTTAGTACCATAATCAAAAAATTCCTTCACACTTATGTTGGTCGAAATATTGTAGCACTTTTGCAACCTCTTTACGGAGAAGTGGAAACTCTACCTAAGAAAAGCAATGTATACTAACTGGGCAGTTTTAAACTTACATACGCATATCCACAGGGGCGGTTTCAACTGAAGATTCAAACGGTCTCGAAAACAGCTCGGAATCAGATGTAAGACTGGCAGTGTCTTCAAAACGTTTAGAAAACTATCCTTGTAATTCATTCAACAAAACAACGAACTTTTCGCCGCGCGGGATTTGCCGAGCGGTCTTAGGCGCTGCGGTCATGGACTGCGCGGCTAGTCCCGGCAGAGGTTCCAGTCCTCCCTCGGGCATGGGTGTGTGTCTTTGTCCTTAGGATGATTTAGGTCAAGTAGTGTGTATGCTTAGGGACTGACGACCTTAGCAGTTAAGTCCCATAAGATTTCACACAGATTTGAACATTTGAATGAACTTTTCAAACCGCACATTTTCTTAGCGACATTAAACTTAGTGAACTGGAATGAGTTTGTCAGAATGTGTCCTTTCTACAACGCTATTTTCTTTTTAAGTGCATCTCCATCAAATCAGAAAGAATTTTTTTCCCAGGTTGCAATGACTTACTGTGAGCAGTGTGCAATGAGCAGTGAAGTTCGCTTAATGTGAGATGTCTGCAGTTCATTCTGGATGTTCTACTTTTCGTTCCCCCACTCCTTCTTCCTTCATAAGCTCAACAACAGCCATTTTTAAACTGAAAAATAGTTGCAGGCTTACCCACTGACGTAACCAACTTACTTTGCAGTATTATATAAAAGTCCCCATACTCTTCGTTCTGTTCCTTCGAAAATTGTTGCATTGACAGCTGAATAATGCGTCTGCTTGATATATTTTTCTGTCTGTATCACCAATTTCTTCACGTGCTCCATACCTGAAAATTTTGCATAAATTACTTCTTAGTGTACAGAACAATGAATCCGATCTGTCGATCACTGTAATTATTTGCTCCTTCAATGTCAACAAAATATTTAAATTCTGTCTGCATGTTATTCTAATGTCGTTTCATAGCAAATTTGCAGCACCAGTCACTTATGTGAGTGCATAATATATGCTGAGAATTTTCATTCCTCTCTTTTGCCATTATCATTCATTTTTAAAGATTTATGATTACAGATCACCACACAGCCTCTCTTGTGCAAGCAGCCACTGGATCTGTTGTGTAGGTTCTTTAAATGGCTTACACATGTAAATAAATATTTGCAATGATTCTTATTCGCGCCGTCCCCGTGCGGCAAAGATTTCGTAGGGATGTATCATTATATGTGAGTAAGCTGACAGAAAACTGAAAGCTATACAACCACTTCTTTTATGTACCTCATTTTTTTTCTCACCGATCTCGCTGTCTGTCGGTTTTGTGAGCTGGTTCGATAAAGTCGTATGTACTTGCACCCTCCAAATATTGTGTTAATTAAAAGTTATAATGTGCGGAAGTCGCAAGTTTTCATTCTTCTACTGAGCTATGCCCTAATCTCTACATGCCGATGCGACGAGCACTCTCATTTTTAAATGGACCTCTTAGGAGAAGAAGTCAGCGCGAAGAGAGAATATTCGACGCAGCCAAACTGGCATTGTTGTACATCATTGGGGAGACGAGGTAAATATCAAGACAAACACCAAAACTCAAAGTAATTAATCTTTAATCAGTATTGCAGAGCTGCCTCAACATTTCTTAAACTGCACGCATCCACATAAGAGTGCGTGTCTGGACTTACAATTTCTGGTGCGGCTAAACCGTGCATTAGTGTAACTAAGTCATCTCTGAACAATTCATTGTACCTCTCTTCCTAATCACTGTGAAAGGTCTCTGTTGGATTCCTTTCATGTTAATTTCTTAAATCTGTTGTCATTTATGGCATAAATTCCTCTTCTAAATTTACTGTGGTGTTTCAGACTATCTGGGCGGAGACTGAGCAGTGAAACGTGTTACTTTTACACATAAACCACAACGATCTGTCACACTACTACACTTTAAAACACAGTTTACATGTAATTCATGTCACACAGTCTCATACGGAACCTACATCCGCTTTCTTTTATATACTGTATATGATAAGATACTGTCATCCCCCTTCCCTTCTGTGTGAGAGGATGAATGAGCAAATGTATTTCTAGTTGCATGCTTGAGGGTTGGAGACAAGCCTGTCTGCTAGAGCACAGTAGGACCAACGTCGGAACAGGTAGCTACGCTTTCTAAAAGCAAAGAGGTTTCTATCCTTAGTATGGTCCTGTCCGTCCCTTGTCATGTTGGTATAGGAAGCTGCCCCTCTGGCCACTTCCGTTTGTATTTGTGAGCCACCCTCAGGATTTTATTAATTTATTTTAATTATCAAAATTATTGTGGAGTTACATGCTTTGTGTAAACCAGGTTGACCACGTGAAGCATGTGGTGTAATCATCAAAGTAGCCCTTAGCTATTCTTTTTGGGAAGATTTCACAGAGAGTTAGTATGAATTTAGTATACCAGTGTGTGGTAATTACACGACGGACAGGATTGTGCTACGAACGTAATTTCTTTGGGTGAAAATTGAATCGGTTGGTTGTGGTTAATTTACTCTTGCATATGTTTCAACGTTCTTCATGTGTTATTTTATGAATGCAGTGTTTTACATAGTCTCCCAATCTTGGCTCCCTATTTGATGTGTTCCGTAAGATCACAAACTCACATTTACACAATCCTAAATAAGGCACCAGCTTAGTTATGACTCAAGTTTAATATGCTGAAATTTCAATGATCAATGTTAATATAAATTTCCAAATATAAACTGATTTATTCCTTTTTATTTAAATTCTCATATATATATATATATATATATATATATATATATATATATATATATATATATATATATATATCACCGGTTGTCGTATGACTATTAAAAGATTATAATTAATGTTAGTCTGGTTGGGAATTTGGTAAGCTAGACTGGATACCTGGTGAAACAGTTGCGCAGTAATGCAAGGTTAACTTCCTCACATAGCTCACAGCTTTTAACCCCCTTTTATGGTCTTGAATAGCAGCACCGCTTTCAGAACAAATTAAAGCAGCAACGTTACACATGGCGACCCTGTTCTGTGATTCCGCTAGATTCTGGAATCTCTGAAACGTTAGATTGGGAGAGTTGTATACTCTTAATTTTTTTTTCCCTGCAGCGTTCAAACAACTTCTGCGTTGTTTCTGAGCACTTTCAAAAGATTCACGGCGTTGTTGAGCGGCGTTGTGTTGTTTGTTTTGTTTTGTTTTCTATATTTGTTTGTTTTATATGTATATGTTTTTTTTCTCGCTTGTAAATTGCACTTCGATCAAAGATATAAATTTGTTTTGCGTGTGAAAAAGTGCGTACTAGGTTGGGTACCTCTCGTGTGACTGTCGTAATTTTTGGGGGATGCGTTTAATCTGATTAGTGTGTTGCGTACCGGGTATTAATTGAACTAATGCAGACACATAACCAAGCTAAAAGTAGGCGGTCCAACAACTTAAGCAACATGGACCAAGGGGGTAATTTGATTTCAAATATTAACGCGTCAGACGGTTCCGAAAATGCATTGAGAAATACTTCAGAGGAAATGCAAAACAGGACGAACGGGCTCACATCAGAGCCAGAAATTAATTTGCCTCCAACTAACCAAATTGATTAGGCAGAACTCATGAAAGCCTAATTGCAACAAAATAAAGAAAACGCAGAGAAATCAGAAAAATCGTTCCGAGAACAAAAAGAATCATCCGAAAAATCGATCCGAGAGCTAGGCGAACAAATAGACGAAAAACTAATCCAGCAGACAAATAAAGTCAACAAGTCGATGCAGAGAGTGTCCGATGACATCTCACAAAGAATAAACAGTCTGGCAAGTGAAATAAAAAGCGATATTATGAAAGAATTAGGCCATAGATTTGAACAAATCGATGACCATCTGCAAGCCTTAGAACAGAGCAAGCGGAGTCGCGATGCGGAATCCAAAGAGAGCGAAGAACACTACTTAGGAATTTCCAAGCGCTGAGAGAAGAATGCCAAAGAGAACACCAGCAAGTACTCTCGAGGGTCCAGGAGGCGGAAACGCATTGTCCAGCGTCCGTTAGCAACACAGTAGCGGACAACAATCAAGCGATTCACGCACTCGAACTGCAAGTAGAACAATTGAAGCAGATTGGGGCGCAGGACAACAGACAAATACATGATAAGATTGCGGCATTAGCGGACATCGTAGGCACGATTAAGGTGACCGAAAGCGAGAACAATACTACACCGGTAGCGGTCGCAGAGACTGAAGAAGTGCGTACGCTTCTTAGATTTCAGAAGGGACAGTTCGAAGTGAACAGGCGGCACAAAGCTGTAACAGGCGAATTACAAGAACACGTGGCGCATCTGGAAAGCTGCATCGGGTGTGATTCCGAACTCGTCAATAGCACTAAAAATAGCCGTATGCCCAGTGCAGAGAGGGACTCCGGCCACGAGGGAGATTTTGACGACAGGGAAGAATGTATTTTGAGGGGCACACATGAGAAAAATAGAAACATTCAAGGGCTTCGAGGGGAGGAAATGCGGGGATTTGATTTCAAACATTTCCTTACGGTGAGAAAGTTTGAGATATTTCGAAATTCGCAAAAAGGAATACATCCACGAGCATGGCTCGAGCAATTTGAGTTCTGTCTTCCCCCCGACTGGGCAAGTTCATATAAAATAGAATATATGTGTGGCTATTTCGAAGGCGAACCGGCGATTCGCATGAGGTCGGCAATGTGTCACTGCAACTCCACTCGGGAGTTTCGACAAGCCTTTCTGTCCGCCTATTGGTCGGAAGCGGCACAAGATAGGGTCAATCATGGCATAATTATGCTGCCAAATTTGAACCAGTTTCGGCAGCCCAGCATGCCTATTCGACCACATGCTAAAGGCAAATCAATTTTTATACGTCCCATACGGGCCTGCGGAACTAATTAGGATATGCATCACCACATTGCCGATGCAGTTGCGCCACATCATTCTTGCGGGACGATGCAAAGAGTACATGGAAACGTTTAAGACACTTCTCCAAGAGTTGGAATACAATACAGGAGAATGCCCGCCTAATCAGGCACAAAGTTATTACGGGGCACAGCAGTGCGATCACAGTTGTGGCCGTAGTACTAATCAACGGCGTGACTGGTCGTCGCGACGCGAACGGAACAATAATCGGGACCGGCCGTATAGAAACTGGGGTAACAGTCGCGAACACAGGTGGAACAACGGAAATGATCGAGGACGTGGACAGGATCGTGAACGCAACAGGTACAGCAACCAGAATCGTTACTACGATGAACACGGTGAGAATAGGATTGTAGGCGGAGCACCACATGATGTTGAAATTCGGCCGACTAACCCTAGACATAATCCAGCAAATGGAAATGAACAAAACCAGCAATGACAAACGATCAGCGCAGAAGGCGCCCAATCGGAACAAATGAGCGACATGGCAAATGAGTAGAAAGGACAGTTAGATGTAGAGAGGACGGTGAGGAGAAAGAATTGATTAGTTTAAATTTGTGACATATGCATTTAGAATAATATGTTGGTATAAATAATGATAAAGATGTTTCCATGTGATTGATTGAAGTGATGTTTTTAAATTTTTTTTCTTTCCTTGTGCAATTAGGATTTAGGTTGGTTCAAAGGTGAAGATAAAAGATATCTTTGTGAACGAGTGAAATGCTGTTTATGTTTTTTTTGTGTAAATTGAAAAGAGTCGCTCCTGAGAGAAGCAAGATCTGCGTTGAATTAATGCAAAACTCGGGAATATCCGATCTGTGGGTATTATGGGTCTGGCAAACCCAGGTCCCCAGCTGTTAGTAGCCTTGTTTCCGATTTTCTGCTTTCAGTGCTACTATCTATCTATTACTATTCTATATCTGTCAGTATAAATGAGGATCTCTTACTATAGTATGCGTGCTGTATGAATATTTTAAGATAGGAGAACTCTGAGAAAGGAATGAGTAAGTTTAGAATCTTGAAAACAGGATGCGATAATACGATTGTTTAACAATTGGCTTCCCAATATGCGATGATATGTTAATATTGATGATATATGTCTTTTTTGTTCTTTATAGCTGAGTACGTAAAGTGCTGTCTGCGGATGTCGTAAGTAGATTGATTCCCTTCAAGGTGGAAGAAGAGTTGTGGTTTGTGTAATTTACGTGGCCCTGAAATAGTATTATGGCAGTCAAATGACGAGCAGTTTTTCAGCAAATGGAGAATGGAACAGAAATATGGATCCTTTCTGTAGTCTTGATTGATGTTGAGCCAGAGCCTGAAAAATTATTCTGCGTTAATACTTGTCCTAGAAAAAGAGACGTTTATGTGTTTTGCTGATGCTGTGAGCATTACAGCTTACTGTTTTCGCTGGTGCGGGAAGCACTGCAGCCTATATGATTTGTACTGAGGAAATTTCCCTCTTGAAGGTAGAGGATGATTAAATAATTTTGATTATGGGACCGAAGGAAAGCTTAGTTTAATGTAATAAGGGTGAAGCAAAACATTTGTCACTTAAACTACAGGAGGATTCGGATCTTTTGTGTCTGTTGTAAGTTCAATATGTTAAGATGAAACTGTTTTACAGAATAGAGGAGACCACAATTTTGCCATTCATGAGAAATGAGTCCAGAATAACCACCACAGGCGAAATAGCTGATTTGGAAGCGAAAGGTAACTTAAAGAAGGAACGAAATGGGTAAGAAAATGTAGTATAACCTGTATAATGAAAATGTTTTTACCCTTTTCAGAGTCATCTATGTGATTAATTCTTGTGATAACGTAATTTTAGATGAAATTTTTTTACTGTTTTATGTGTGAATATATGAGTATGATAAATGTATAATTGCGAGTCTCTTCTCAGGTGTGTCAACTGGTATAAATGTTTTGACGTGCAAACAACCATCGTTCTTTCTACTATGTATGTTTAAGGAACGTTTCTCCATGTTTATCATGTGACAAGACGTACGCGCGAGCGTCAAGAAGAGGACGAATTAGAACAATGTTGTAGTGCTATAAACACGGTGTTGAAGTAGCATTGAAGTAGCTTGTTGGCTTAACTAGTAGTGGATTGAAGTAGAATTTTGAGTAATACATGTTTATGAGTAGTTAGTTTGTAGTATAGACAACAGGTGTGCATGTGTGTGTTTGTGTAAATAACATGTGAACCCTATGCTGTCCTGACCTATACTTCCACAAGGCATAATCCTATTCATTTTAGTGAATTAATAAGTAGCATTTGATTTTTTAAAACTCAAGTGAACCACATTAGTGATGTGGATTTAGATATTATATTGTCAGTTCATTTAAATTTAATTTTTATACTGTCAAGCCATTTCACTTTTTTTTTATATTGTCAAGTCATTTAACTTTTATTTTTTATATTGTCGATTCGTGTAATTTTTTATTTAAAAAAAAGAATAAGTCTCACTTTTGTTCTTAAAAAATTGTGAAAGACAATACTAAGCGGGTATTATGTATGACATTTTGTAATCACATAACTATGATGAACAATTTCTGTGAATGCAGTTGAGAACGTGAAAGTGAACTGGTTAAACTCTTACGAGACAGCAGGAGCAGCGAGGAGGAGGGCTAGTTGTAAACTAGCGGGTTTCCCAGCAGGACACACTGTCAACCGGGCCACTTCGGGAGCGCGGTCGGCAACAAAAGAAGGGTTCGCGGCAAACACTTTCCCTTGTACCCGGAGCTAATGGCCGGCCGCACAAGTGCGACCCTCCGTCGAGGCGATGACCTGAGATGGGCGAGCGGTCCACCGCGTGGAAATCCATCTGCTGGCAACGCACCACACGCACGTGACCGTGACGAGACGGCCGCGGTGAAACGACAAAAGACAGGGGATAAAGGGGCATGGAGCCTTTTGACAGGTACTGTCCAGAGAAACTTGCAGACGTCAACGACGCCTATCGACGTTTCCTGACGAATGCCTACTGTCAAGCGACAGTAAATCATGGTTCGATGTTCTCTGGTTGCTAAGGGTGGCACAAAGAAGAGCCATTAAGTGTCATCCTTGCCCAGGAATATCAAACCGGCGAGCCAATTGAGGATAACTCAAGAATGTAACAACACAAGGGACGTGGAGCCTTTTGACACATACTGTCCAGAGAAACTGGCAGACTTCAACGACGCCTATCAACATTTCCTGGCAGATGCCCACTGTCAAGCGACAGTAAATCACAGTTCGATGTTCTCTGGTAGCTAAGGGTGGCACAAAGAAGAGCCATTAAGTGTCATCCTTGCCCAGGAATATCAACCTGGCGTGTCAAACGAGGATACCGCACGAATTTGACAACACAAGCATGGAACCAAATCGAGATGTACGTGACACCGGCCACCAAGAGAAACTTCATGAGAGGGCAGAGACGGCGGGATTGCACGCAACAGATGGACAAAAATCCCTCCTGACAACTGCGGCGACGAACCCCCCCCCCCCCTTTCCCTTATATTGTGCCTTGGAACAGTGGAACTACTGAGTGAGTCAGTGAACAGTGATTATACGGTTCTTAGTTCAATGTATATACGTGTGTTTCTTTCAGAGAAATTTTGACTCGTGTGTTTTGCAGGGGTTCGATTTATTGGTGTTTATTAGACTGACTCTTGTATTTTGCAGGTGTTCTATTTATTGTTTTTTTTCAGACTTTGACTCTTGTATTTTGCAGGTGTTTTATTTATTGGTGTTTTTTTTTTTTAGATGTTGACTATTGTACTTTCAGAGCTGTTTTATTGATCAATGTTTGTTCTTGTGTGATGTATTAGATTTGTGATATTTTGTTTCGTAAATTCATTCAAGTGGCATTGCTTCGTTTATCAGTCAGATAGCTATTCATTCTCATTGGACTGTGATCGATTAGCCTTTGCATAGGGCATATTTATAGTGAGGAACCCCATAAGGGTAACAATCACATAATTAATTGTGGTTTCAGTATAATGACGCAGTGATCATTGTTTGCTAATTAACTGAAATATAGTAGAGTGATTAAATTAGTGTCACAAAGTTATTTTAATTCTACAAATTATTAGTTTTATAAGATATAGAAGTTTTTGTGATAACCACTTTGTAAAACATGTTTTTTTCTCTTATCACTTTTTTGCTTTTGCAGATTGTGCATTGTAATGTTCTGCTTTATAATACTGATGTTATTTTCATGTTCTTTTTTAATTGCTGTGGCACCTTTGCTATTTCCATAAATTTTACTTGTTAATCAACAGTCATAAATTTTCCTGTGATCAGTTGGCTCTTACACTGAGCAAATACTGGTGAACTCCATAAGGGTAACAACCAGAAATTGTTTTCATATTAATGACACAGGAACCATTGTTTTTACTTGCTGACCGAATTAGGTCTACGCTATCTTTTAAATAGGTGTCACAGATTGTGTTCTTTTTCTGTTTGAAATTGGTAGATTTTAAAGATTTGTTGAAATTATTGTGTTTTAGCAAGTAGCTGGTGACCTTTTGCCTTTTCTTTACATTTTTTGTTTACGTTGGGTGTGAGAAGCCTGCTTGGGAATGTCCTAGCATGGCCAGAAAATTCCCTGCACAGTCTTTTCCCGGAGCGTTGGGGTTGTGAAAGGTCTCTGTTGGATTCCTTTCATGTTAATTTCTTAAATCTGTTGTCATTTACGGCATAAATTCCTCTTCTAAATTTACTGTTGCGTTTCTGACTATCTGGGCGGAGACTGAGCAGTGAAACGTGTTATTTTTACACATAAACAAGAACGATCTGTCACACTACTACACTTTAAAACACAGTTTGTATGTAATTCATGTCACACAGTCTCATACGGAACCTACATCCGCTTTCTTTTATATACTGTATATGATAAGATGCTGTCATCCCCTTTCCCTTCTGTGTGAGAGGATGAATGAGCAAATGTATTTCTAGTTGCATACTTGAGGGTAGCAGACAAGCCTGTCTGCTAGAGCACAGTAGGACCAACGTCAGAACAGGTAGATACGCTTTCTAAAAGCAAAGAGGTTTCTATCCTTAGTATGGTCCTGTCCGTCCCTTGTCATGTTGGTATAGGAAGCTGCCCCTTTGGCCACTTCCGTTTGTATTTGTGAGCCACCCTCAGGAAGGGACCAGGTCAGTCTGTCCGTGGCGAGCGTCTGAAGTGGTAAGATCTCTGGCTAAGCGCGTGTCTGCTAAGTCCATAGGACAATGGATTTCTTAAGTTCAGCCTAACTGAAAATTTAATCACCTTTATTTCAGGTTTAGCTCTAAAATATCTAATATTATCTTAAATTGCAACGCAGTGTATTTCGAGTGTGAAGTTCAGAATATCTTCCAGTAGTTACCTTGTCACTACTTTGTGAGTAAAGTGGAACCATGTGTTGATCAGTAACTCTAACTAAGATCATCAATCTTAAATGCGAATGTGCGTGAGATTATAACGTCTCGTCTTGACAATATTTTTCAATATAGCAACTTTTCGTTATGTTCAACCCACGTGGGGTGTACTTTGTGAGACCAGTACCACGTGCTTATACAATTGTTTGACCCATCATGTTAATAACAAGACGATAGTAACCAGTTCGATGTTTTTCTTTCGTAAATTGCTTTTCGATCTAATTTATTTTAATTATCAAAATTATTGTGGAGTTACACGCTTTGTGTAAACCAAGTAGACCACGTGAAGCATGTGGTGTAATCATGAAAGTAGCCCTCAGCTATTCTTTTTGGGAAGATTTCACAGAGAGTTAGTATGAATTTAGTATACCAGTGTGTGGTAATTACAAGACGGACAGGATTGTGCTACGAACGTAATTTCTTTGGGTGAAAATTGAATCGGTTGGTTGTGGTTAATTTCCTCTTGCATATACTTCAACGTTCTTCGTGTGTTATTTTATGAATGCAGTGTTGTATGTAGTCTCCTAATCTTGGCTCCCTATTTGATGTGTTCTGTAAGATCACAAACTCAAATTTACACAATCCTAAATAAGGCACCAGCTTAGTTATGACTCAAGTTTAATATACTGAAATTTCAATGATCAATGTTAAAATAATATTTCCAAATATAAACTGATTTATTCCTTTTTATTTAAATTCTCTTTTATATATATATCACCGGTTGTCGTATGACTATTAAAAGATTATAATTAATGTTAGTCTGGTTGGGAATTTGGTAAGCTAGACTGGATACCTGGTGAAACAGTTGCGCAGTAATGCAAGGTTAACTTCCTCACATAGCTCACAGCTTTTAACCCCCTTTTATGGTCTTGAATAGCAGCACCGCTTTCAGAACAAATTAAAGCAGCAACGTTACTACTGTATCTGTGAATGTCTTTCATATGGCTCTGAGCACTATTGGACTTAACATCTATGGTCATCAGTCCCCTAGAACTTAGAACTACTTGATCATAACTAACCTAAGGACAGCACACAACACCCAGTCATCACGAGGCAGAGAAAATGTCCTTCATGCCACCAACAAATAGTGAAAGGTAAACAGCGTGCACACCAGGATTCTGCCGAAATGAAGAGTGGTTGGTTTTTTTTTTCGCCGGAAAAATGCCGCAGCGCTTACTCAAACGTCGCGATGTTTCGGGTACTTACGAGAAGGGCAGAGAAAAGCCGAGACAGCTCGGGCCTTGGCTCGCATGCGACTCGCATTCCGTGTTCGCGTGGAGTCTGGCACGCCGTGGTTGGCCTTGTTTTAGAGAAACCTGTCACGAGGAGCCTGGCTATTGGCTTTTCACGCGGCGGCCCTGGTTTACGAGAACATTGGTGTTGTAGTTTTATGCGAACCACCTCTCGCCCTAACGTTAGTCATACGAGGTGCATTCAAGTTCTAAGTCCTCCGATTTTTTTTCTAATTAACTACTCACCCGAAATCGATGAAACTGGCGTTACTTCTCGACGTAATCGCCCTGCAGACGTACACATTTTTCACAACGCTGACGCCATGATTCCATGGCAGCGGCGAAGGCTTCTTTAGGAGTCTGTTTTGACCACTGGAAAATCGCTGAGGCAATAGCAGCACGGCTGGTGAATGTGCGGCCACGGAGAGTGTCTTCCATTGTTGGAAAAAGCCAAAAGTCACTAGGAGCCAGGTCAGATGAGTAGGGAGCATGAGGAATCACTTCAAAGTTGTTATCACCAAGAAACTGTTGCGTAACGTTAGTTCGATGTGCGGGTGCGTTGTCTTGGTGAAACAGCACAAGCGCAGCCCTTTCCGGACGTTTTTGTTGCAGTGCAGGAAGGAATTTGTTCTTCAAAACATTTTCGTAGGATTCACCTGTTACCGTAGTGCCCTTTGGAACGCAGTGGGTAAGGATTACGCCCTCGCTGTCCCAGTACATGGACACCATCATTTTTTCAGCACTGGCGGTTACCCGAAATTTTTTTGGTGGCGGTGAATCTGTGTGCTTCCATTGAGTTGACTGGCGCTTTGTTTCTGGATTGAAAAATGGCATCCACGTCTTATCCAATGTCACAACCGACGAAAAGAAAGTCCCATTCATGCTGTCGTTGCGCGTCAACATTGCTCGGCAACATGCCAAACGGGCAGTGGTCGTCCGTCAGCATTCGTGGCACCCACCTGGATGACACTTTTCGCATTTTCAGGTCGTCATGCAGGATTGTGTGCACAGAACCCACAGAAATGCCAACTCTGGAGGCGATCTGTTCAACAGTCATTCGGCGATCCCCCAAAACAATTCTGTCCACTTTCTCGATCATGTCGTCAGACCGGCTCGTGCGAGCCCGAGGTTGTTTCGGTTTGTTGTTACAAGATGTTCTGCCTTCATTAAACTGTCGCACCCACGAACGCACTTTCGACACATCCATAACTCCATCACCACGTGTCTCCTTCAACTGTCGATGAATTTCAATTGGTTTCACACCACGCAAATTCAGAAAACGAATGATTGCACGCTGTTCAAGTAAGGAAAACGTCGCCATTTTAAGTATTTAAAACAGTTCTCATTCTCGCCGCTGGCGGTAAAATTCCATCTGCTGTACGGTGCTGCCATCTCTGGGACATATTGACTATGAACGCGGCCTCATTTGAAAACAATGCGCATGTTTCTATCTCTTTCCAGTCCGGAGAAAAAAAATCGGAGGTCTTAGAACTTGAATGCACCTCGTATTTCTCTGAAGTGACCATAATCAGAGCGGCTGACGTTTATGGATAGCACGCTGACGGTAGATCTTCAATTTCTACCCGTTAGTCTTTTATTTTTTTCAAATTTATCGAACATAATATCATTAAATGGTTTACGTCATGCAAAATTGTTCAAAAACGTCATTTTAACAGTAGTAATTTCATTAAAAATCAGTCATTTCAGCAACCTTTTTCCAAATGTGTATTTCGTTTAAAATTCCAAATACTTGAACAACATTCGATTCATGTCTTTCCTAGAAGTGACGTCGCCTCCATTTGCCGCCTTTCCCTCACAGACCTTTACGGAATTGACAGGCCTAACAGACGGCCAGATGGCATTTGTCTCCAGCATAAGTTGTTCACAAAGCATTGTCAGTGCAGTGTGTGTCAAAAGAGTACAGTGAAAAGGGCGAAATGTATAACGCCATCGGATACACCGAGGATATTCGAACGTTCTTACAAATACAAGCCCGAGTATGATACCCACTAGTTCCATTGCAGTATCCAGTGCAACACAAGATCTGTTGGCCGAAAGTCGAATCATCCTTGTGCATGATTTAATTGACACTTGATGAAACACTCGAACACTTTTTTTTTTTTTTCACTTGCCGCCCTGATTTTACGACCCACCACCTAAGTGCTTAAGGTGGGTCTATTTTGACCACTTGGCCGCTACGACAGGTGTGCGGACACTGATGTAGTTGATGAAACTCACACCAGTTCCCGCATCCGGTCGCACCGTTGCCCGTGTCCCGCCACGTGGAGGCGGGTCTGTGCTTTTTTTTTTCTTATATCTTTCTTTACTTTGGCAGCTTTCCCAAAACCGATTTAACAAAATTTTTACAAAAATTAATTTTGAATTAGAAGAAGGAAATACAAGGAATAGTTTAGACTGAAGAGGAGAAAAGACGATAGGAAAGGAAGAGATGATAGTCCCACCACCGTAGCGGACTGAGGATGAGCGCCTTGGGATTTATCTTCAAGCCTCTGATCCTCAGTCCCCTAACCTTAGCCTAGGAAGTTCTATTCTATTCTATTTATGGCGTTTGATATCTCTATTTATGTTCTATCTGGTTACTTGTATACAGGTTTAGAGTGCCGTGGTAGCTGATGGCAATTGCGACGGTGCGACGACACTGTTTATGTCTAATTTTATACATTAATCTATTGTCAGTTTTAGGTCTACTTATGTAAGTCTATTGCATGTCAGTTGTTTTATATTGAGACTTAGTTTAGTTCTTCCACACTATGGTGTCTGTCTGGGTGCTGCATATAGGTTTATTGTCTGTGTGGTCTTCTGTTGCTGTACTCTTTGTGGCATTCGTCAGAAATTTTGTCTGTTAGTGCGTTCAGTATGTCCCAAAGTTCAGGTGTTCTGATCGCATCGTATATGTGTTCCTCTGTCTGTAGGTGTTGTATCCCAGGTGTGTTCCTGTGCTGTCTGAATTTCCCGCAGAATAGGATTGTGTGTTCGGAGGGTCCCATACCTCCACATGTACACGTTGATGTGTCTCTAAGACTCACGCGATTTAAGTGCGTGGGATAAGGTCCGTGGCCAGTCAAGAAATGCACCATGCCGCGGCTAGGATCGGCATGTTTCATTCTTAATCTTTCCGTTATGTTCGGAAAAAATGTATAGACTCTCCGTCCCTTATCACTTGTGCCCCATTCCTGTTGCCATGTGTCGATTTTCCATTTTTTGAGGTCCCGCTTATTGTTCAGCGGGGAACCAGTCAATATGTTGACCTGGTCTAGTCTACCCATCTTTAACCAGTACAGAGCGGCCCGATATTTGATTGTGATATCTATCGGGAAGATTCCTAGCACGACACACAGTGCTTCAACTGATGTAGTGCCGAAGGCTCCCGATAGTCGCAGAAGGACGCTTCTCTGCCCTCGCCTAACCGCTGTTCTGTTTGTGGCGAGGTTGAGTCTGTGCGCCCATGTACTGGCCGCAAAGCTTAGCTCTGATTCGAAGAGTGCGCAGTGGTAAGTTCGTGTGACTGACAGAGGAAGTCTGTATTGTCCTGAATTAATCCTTGCCAGTTTATGTAGTAATTTTTCTGCCTTGTTTGTTGTTATTCTGATATGTTCATGGAAGTTCAGCTTCTCATCTATGTATACGCCCAAGTAGCGGGTTACCGTCATTCTCTTTATGTTGTTGTTCTGTATTTTAATAGATGGATTGCGTCTGAGTTGCCCTTTGAGCAGTGTGTATGTTGTTTTGTTGCCCGCTATCTTGAGCTTGTTTGTGTTGCACCATTGTGTTATTGTTTGCAGTGTGCCACTCGCCTTCTCCTCTAGCTGGGCTCTTGTGTTTGCTGAGATAACCACCAATAGGTCATCTGCATAGGCGACAGCACCGTCTGTCCTCGTATCCTCCTCCAGCAGTTGCAGGAGAGGTTCAAAAATTATGTCCCAGAAGATGGGTCCACAGATCGATCCCTGCGGACATCCCTTGGTAATTTTCCTTATTACCTTCCGGTTGCCCACGCGCCATTCCACTATTCTGTCTCTGCAGTAGTCTAAAAGACTGTTGTATAGGGCTGCGGGTACTTCCATCTGGCGTAACCTCAGAAACAGTGCTGGCCGCCACAGGTTGTCAAATGCTCCTGCGATGTCTGTCATGATTGCCAAAGAGTATGTTTTATCTGTGTTTTGTGTAATTTCTAAAGCTCTGTTTATTGTATCATCGATGCTTTTCCCTTTCCGAAATCCAAACTGGTGGGGATTCATTCCAAGTAGGGTTCTGTGAGCCTGCAACCGGTCACACAGTAGCCTCTCTTGGATTTTTGCCATGGTGTTTATGAGGCATATTGGTCTGTAGGATTTCGGATCTGATTGGTCTCTGTCTGATGATTTTCGTATGATGACTGCATTTGAGGTTTTCCAGACTGTGGGTACACGGCCTAGCCTTAAGGCGTCGTTTAGTAGTTCTGTTAAGTATGGGGTGATCTGTGGTGCTAGCCTCTTAAGCACTTCTGCATGGATCCTGTCGGGTCCAGGTGCTTTTTTATTCTTTAGCTCTCTTATCGCTACCGCAACTTCCTCGTGCGCAAAGGGACAGGTGACGGCGTCGGTGTTATACTGTTCATGAAGTTCTTGTCTGAGTGTGATCTGTTCCTGTGTGTCTGAGTCTGTGGCATCTTCCGGGAGGAGTTTGTTCAGCAGATATTGTGCTGTGTTTCTCCATCCCACTGTCATTGTGCCGTCATCCTGCCGTAGCGTGCTTAATACCAATGGGGTCTTTATTTTTTCTGTCAGGATCTTGTATTGTTCCTCCCAGATATTCTGTTGTGTGTGTGTGGTCAAATAGCTCTCCCAATGTTGTTTCCTGGTCTGAAATAATGTCTTTTTGAAGAGTTCTTTGGCTTCCCTATATGCAGCTAGTCTTAGTAGTTTGTCTCTTTGTATCCATGTCCTCTGGTATAGTTTTCGTTTCCTTGTCATGTCACGTTTGAGTCTGGTTAATTCGTCTGACCATGGTGTTTCCCGTTGTTTGCTGTGTGTGTGCGTAGGTATTGCTGTTTCTTGTGCTGTTTGGATGATTTGTGTCAGTTTGTGTGCTCTGTAGTCCACGCTTCCCTGTATGTTGTATATATTCTCATTTTGAACAATTTGTTGTAGTCTGTCCCAATTCGCTCTTTTAAAGTTGAAGTGTGTTGTATTGTGTGTGGTGCGATAATTGTTTGTTGTGAGACTTATTTCTATTATGTTGTGATCACTTGTGGTCAGAGAGTCGTGTATGGTCCATCTTTGCAGTCGTCCTAATGTTCTGTCATTCGCCAGAGTAATATCGATTTTGGTGGCAGATCCGTCTGCACCTCTGTATGTAGGTGTAGGTCCGTCTTCATTTATAATATGTAGTTGTGTCTCCTGTATGACGTCGTTGACTTTCCGTCCTCTGTCGTCCGTTCTGTCCGAGTGCCATAGTGTGGATTTAGCGTTGATATCTGCACATATAATTAGGTTCTTATTTCTAGAATACTCAGCAATGTCTTGTATCATATGTAGGTATGGCTCTATGTTGTCACTGTACTGTGCGTATAGTGATGAGACCACCCATGTGTCTCGACCCTTAGTTATTTCTGCCGTGGCCAGATGACTGTTACATAGCTGCGTAATCTTAGTGATATTTAAAGTTTTGTTGAGGACAACTATGGCAGCCTTGTAGTTTCGTCTGTCTGAGATTGTGACAGCGTCCCAGGGTAGGTTAGTTAAGTTTCCCTGGGTTGTCACATAAGGTTCTTGCAGGCAGAGAATATCCGCCTGCAAGTCCAGAGCTACTCGCGGCAGTTCTGCACTAACGAGTGTGCTTCTATTAGCATTAAGTTGTATTATTTTCATGGGTGTTTCACATGAAGGTAGAATTTGTGTCCTGTTTGCGAGTAGTCAAAGTCAGTTCTGCCATGCGCCCTCACTTGGTCCTTGTACACTTGGTGTGGGTTATATGTTTCCCCCCTCCGACTACACGCTAGTATGACTAATTTTTCTAGCTCTGCTGGGTCTTTAGGTATGTTTGCGGTCTTTAAAGTCATTCTGTCAGATTGTTCAGTGGTCGGGAAGCATACATAGCTGCCTAGTGGGTGAAGTAGTCTGGTTAGCAGTCTTTGTGCTGTGATGAAAGTATCCTTATATTCTAGCCTACTTAGTCTTAAGTTTAGTTCTACATTGTTGTAGTCAGCATGCCATGGTGTTTGGCCGACTTTTCCCTTCTACTCTTTTTCTACATATGGGATGATTCCGCTATATTTATCTCGAAGTGCAGATGTCACCGGTGTGGTGTCTTGTTCCGTCTTCAATGGTGGTGAGGCTGATGAGCTGCTACCTGCGGCTCTTCTTCTTTCACCTTTACTTTTTCTTATGTTTACACTACCTATTGCACTGTCGTCACCTTTCTTTTTGCTATCACTATCTGTACACTCATCGTCACTATCGTGATCACCCGTAAGTAAGTTTGTGTCAAGGACTACTACCTTTTTCCTATATGCCTCGTTACATCCGGTCATCTGTTGTGTTTCATTGTGTTGTTGAGGTGTTATGCGTTGTTGTGTATGATCTGCAGGGTTAATTATCCCTCCAGATACAAAATTCACTGGTTTTATATATCCTATACATCTTTTTGTATTATACCTTTTTGGTGTGTTGTCGTTTATTCTTTCTTCGCTGCTAGCTTTGGCATAGTCAGGTGTTGCGTGAGATTTCTGTGTATTGTCCATTTGTTCGTTTTCCGTGTGTTTGTTTAGGTTTACAGACTTGTCTGTGTTCGTGTTTGTTTGTGTGCTATTGTTTTGTATTTGATCGGTGTTGCTGTGTGCATTGTATAGCACTTCAAATTCCAGCTCGAACAGCAAGAATACGGAGCGTTAGGTTTTATCTCTATGTGGGTTTTTTGTCTCCGGAGAAATCGGAAAAAGCATAAAACAATTACTCTGCTGCATGTTGGTTTAGAGGAGGGCGACGTCTTCGTCAACGAAGAATTCGCACCGGAACCGACGGATTCTGTGCCTCCGTCGTGCAAAGGAAGAGCAGTCGCCCTCCAAGAAGTTCATCCAAAATGTGGCTTGAAGAATTTTCACTAGCGCAGAGAAATTCTCTGCTCTCGAAAGAGGGAACCCATAATGATAAGTGGAAAACTATCGATCGTGAGACCTACGAACGAACATAAACAAAGAGTGCACGGGTGGAAAGTGTTGGTAGCCGTGAGTCTTGCACGCTGCGCTTCGCTCGCTTGGTCGAACCATGACTCACGTTGCGGATATAGCAGACATGCACGACGGCATCGGTACACGGATATTCTCGGAAACTAGGGGCTGTCGTAAGAAAAGCCGCTGGTCAGGTATTTAGGACAGGTCTCTCCCCGACGTACCTAAGAAACATCAAAATCCTTGATTCACAGACCTGATAGTCGCCTCGTTAGTTATACGACTTTTCCGTGAACAGCAATTACGTGGGAGAAGACTATGTAGAAAACCTGAAGCATTACATCCAACATCTTAACTTTTCTCTGTTTTTTACTAATTCAATCTCACAACTTTTTGGACTGACTGAAAATTTTCTCAATATAAAATTGATTGTGAGAGAAAGCCTTCTCAAAGCCAATGCTAGAAAAAAATTACTTAATCACAGCTATACATTAGCAAGACGTGTGGTAAAATCGGGATATATACGACTTATTCAGATGTAATCACAAGTATCACAAGCTTCTTCCAAACTTCCTGTTTGAAATAACATCCCTCTGTTATTAGACAGATGCAAGCATGTAGGAAAAGGCCCCCTCAAGGGAAAAGGAAAAAAACCTGGAGTAGACACACCATAACAGATCAAAAAATGCTTCGAGAAAGGCAGTGGAACGGAAAAAGCTTTGTTCATTTAACAACTGTTGGGTGTTTTTACGTAACTGGTACAAATTTGAAACTCTTCAACCTGATACAAATGGCATCTTTCAGGAACATAAAATAGAAAATAGAAAGGACTCAAAAGAGAGCAAAACCACTAAGTCAACTGCACCTAGTTCAGAAGGTGAAACCTTGTGTGAGGAAATAGAAAGTGAAGAAGAGGAAGACGACAGCCAAGGACAAATGGATACAATTTATGATGACAATGAGTTAGAGGATGAAAAAAATGAAGAAAACAATGTAAGGCATTCTTCTCGTGTACCAAAACCGAAGGAATATCCGGATTTTGAGATGTATACAGCACAGTCTTTTAATGATGAGCCAAGAACAGCAGAAGAAGCAATGAGTGGCCCAAACTCTCAAGAATGGAAAGAAGCGATGAAGAGAGAATTAGAATCTTTATATCAGAGCGAAACCTTTGAATGGGTAGATATGCCAGGAGATAAGAAACCACTGCATGCAAGATGCGTATTCAATTTGAAGAACACTGAAAGCTCATCACCAAAATACAAAGCAAGACTTGTGGTAAAAGGATATTCACAAAAACAAGGGGTAGATTACAAAGAAACTTTTTCACCTGTAGTCAAGTATGCATAATTGAGATATCTTTTAGCCTTGGCAGTAAAACGAAATTTAATAATTCATCATATGGATGTTAAAACGGCATATTTAAATAGGAAATTGGAGGAGGAGATATATGTAATTCCACCAAGGAAAGCCATAAAAACCAGGTCAGAAAGTAAAAAAGATTTGGCGTTTGAGAAAAAGTATTTATGTACTTAAACAAAGTGAACGTTGCTGGAATCGATGCCTACATGAAACTCTAATAAATATGAATATGAAGCAATCCATGGCAGATTCCAGCATTTACTATAAAGGGAGAAAAGAAGAAATAATAATAATGGCGATATGGGTGGACGATTTCTTTATCCGGACTGAAAGTGAAGGCCAAATGAGAATTTTCAAGAAACAGCTGCAAACCAAGTTTAAGGGGCATGATTTGGGAGAAGTCAAACGTTATTTAGGTACGCAGATTACTAAGGATGAAGAAAGACAAGAATTGAGCATAAGTCAATCATCATACACGGAAAAAATATTAAAGAAATTTGGCATGAGTGATTGCAAACCCATAAGTACTCCAATGGAAGTAGGAGTGAAGTTAAGTGTAAATGAGACTGATGTGGAATGTGACAAGAATGTTCCTTATTTAGAAGCAGTAGGGAGTCTGTTATATTTGTCTCAAACATCACGACCCGACATTGCTTATGAAAATTGCTTATGAAAATTTTGATCTACGGAGTATGATTAAGCTATACAAATTTTCTTACATTGTCTTGTCAGTAGAGTTATTAGTGACTGTCTATCAGCTTTACCAAACACACTTTTGTAACTGTCTTCATGGCCTTTTTGCCTTTGGTGACCATCGTCCCTAGAAATAACGTCGTGGTCGCTAAATAGTGACTCCTTCGGATATGTCAAGTCTGTTTGCAGTTAAAAGATCTAAGATATTTCTGACGCGTGTGATCTGTGGAACTGAGGCAATTCCTTGACAAAGTGGTCGTTATTATTTCGCATGTTTGAAATTGAAGTCGACGTAGCATACTGATCTCTTCAGGCAACTTGTACAGCTGATAGGAAACGTTTCTTAACTACTGCCATCTACGTGTACCTACATAACGCCACCTTTAGGAAGGTACACGTATTGTAGTTCGTGCGTGGGCTTTCACTGTGAAATATGAATAATTTACAAATAACACCCGGCGTTCGGTGTCCCGTAACGTTGACATTATTTGCGTGCTGCTCCTGTAGTGTTTCAGTTTTACCAGAGGGCAGTGAGTTTCTGTTGTGCATTGTGGCTGTATGTCGTATTCCGTGGAAGACCACCAGCTGGCGACGATCGATCGCGTTCAATGTTTGATGGGGGAGCCGGCCGCGTCGCCAGAGAGACTTGGCCGCCGTGCGCCACACGAAACGCTGCCGCAGCCGTCCGCACGTCCATCGTTCCACAATCAAATAAAGGCAAGGCTGATTAATAGTGATCGTATCATTAAAAAACCATTCTCGCACTAATTGTCAATAACAGAGCTCAGACACAGCAGTTTTTCAAGCAAATGGTGAATTCTTATACAGTTACTCCTTTTTATTATTTTCCGTGTCCAGAACACCATACATTAAAAACTAGTATAAGTCAATTTAAAGTTCAAATGTGTTTCGCGCAATAATCGGCTAAACAGATAGCTTTATCGTTAGCTACCTGTAGCTAGCTGCAAATCTAGCGGGGTACAGCTTGAGTAGAGGTCTCGGCATGTCAGTAGGTAGTCGTCCGTTTGGACATTCCCACAGTCTCACAGGATCCACCATCGAAGTAGCCTCATCCGATGGTGTTACAATCGTGATTTGAGACCCTAGTCCTCAACCTACTGAGAGCGTTTCAGCTTTTGGAGGATTTGTTACTTCCAACCTGCAGGGAAGGACTTTGTGTTGTCTCCTTCCAAAGCTGAAGTCTACTTTCTTCGACGATGACGTTGTTTGGCTCTGACGTCCAAATGAAGCTCGTTCTTGAGCGAAGCGTCCTTGGCCGTTGTTGATGCTCGTGTTTCTCCTCTCCAGACATCCTGATACGATGCGAGATGACTTATTTACGGCCATATCAGTGTGTTTCATGTGGGCTGAATTCTTCTACAAAGGCCCAAAATATTCGGCTGCCGACAAACAGAGTGCAATGGATGTTCTTCGAAGCACTTGTCGGTCAGTACCACAGTTTGTGTTGGTCAGTTTAAGAATCACATTATTCAAACAACTGGCCTTCAGCTTAGTGTAAAGTGCTGTTTAAAAGACAGAGTTCTGTCCAACTTCGCACTTAAATATTTGGGAGCGTAGCAGTGTTCCAGCTCTTGCCCTTTCCAACTCACATGGAGTTTTCTTTCGGCTTCTTCGGCTTCCTTATTCCTCGTGTGAAAACCGCAAAATAGCGTATTTGCTGAGTTTGGCTTCAGTTTTGATATCAACTCAAACATCTTTCAGTCGTCTAATTTCCAAACTGTTATTTTATTGAACTACCAGTTTTGGCGATATATTACGCTATCTTCAGGCCTTCTGACCGTCGTCTAGGAAGATTCCAACCTAGGTTCGGTCGAAATAGGGGCAGCATTCAAAGACTGGCATCTGTAGATTTCTGTTTGCTACAGCGATCGTCTAAAGCATCATCTGCCGACTGAACAGTCGACTCCCGCAACCATCTCTAAAAATATGGACATAACATAAATCAGGCAGTTTTGGTGATAGTAATCCCCAGTATTTCAAAGTTAATTTCTCCTCCACTTCCTCGAAGGCGCTCCCTTGAACAGCCACGGCCGTGTCATCAGCATGTATAAACTGCCTGCCATCTACATCTACGTCTCCATCTACATGGTTACTCTGCAATTCACACTTAAGTGCCTGGCAGAAGGTTCATCGAACCATTTTCATACTACTTCTCTACCATTCCACTCTCGAATGGCGCGTGGGAAAAAGGAACACATACATCTTTCCCTTCGAGCTCTGATTTCTCTTATTTTATTTTGATGATCATTTCTCCCTACGTAGGTGGGTGTCAACAAAATGTTTTCGCATTCGGAAGAGAAAGTTGGTGATTGAAATTTCTTAAATAGATCCCGTGGCAAAGAAAACCGCTTTTGTTTCAGTGACTGCCACCCCAACTCGCGTATCATATCAGTGACACTCTCACCCCTATTGCGCGATAACTCTAGTCACATGACGAGGCCCATACAACGGGCTTAAGGTGAATTAGCCACAGTTTGTTTAATAGAAATGACAAAACCTTACGGTTATACATCAAGTTTTATTAAGTTGACTTAGGACATGGCTTGTTTTAGGCAAACATTTAGATAATATTTTATGTAAGTACTACATGTTGCATCCAGTAGGGTGACGATATGTAAAATAATTTACTGGCACATTATAATATTAACTTTCTGCGGGTTCTGAAGAAGACGTTATTACTAACGTTGAAACCTAGGTAAACGATAAAGTTAACCTGCAACTGTAGGCTGTATTTACAGGTAATCACGCTGTAACGGCATGCGTTCTCAGAAATGACAAGTTCACAAAGGCACATGTCTCACGTTGGAACAACCGAAATAAAATGTTCAAACGTATCTACGTTCTGTATTTTAATTTAAAAAAAACCTACCTATTACCAACTGTTCGTCTAAAATTGTGAGCCATATGTTTGTGACTATTACAGCGCCATCTATTACAAAGCGAAAAAAGTGGTCCAACTAAAACATTCATATTTCTTTACGTACTACACGAATATGTAATAAAAATGGGGGTTCCTACTTAAAAAAATGCAGTTGATATCCGTTTGACCTATGGCAGCGCCATCTAGCGGGCGAACCATAGCGCCATCTGGTTTCCTCCTTCAAGCTAGACAAGTTTCGTTCTTTGCAGATTTTTCGTTTGACGCTATTTCGTGAGATACGAGGGCAGTTCAATAAGTAATGCAACACATTTTTTTTCTGAAACAGGGGTTGTTTTATTCAGCATTGAAATACACCAGGTTATTCCCCAATCTTTTAGCTACACAACACTATTTTTCAACGTAATCTCCATTCAATGCTACGGCCTTACGCCACCTTGAAATGAGGGCCTGTATGCCTGCACGGTACCATTCCACTGGTCGATGTCGGAGCCAACGTCGTACTGCATCAATAACTTCTTCATCATCCGCGTAGTGCCTCCCACGGATTGCGTCCTTCATTGGGCCAAACATATGGAAATCCGACGGCGCGAGATCGGGGCTGTAGGGTGCATGAGGAAGAACAGTCCACTGAAGTTTTGTGAGCTCCTCTCGGGTGCGAAGACTTGTGTGAGGTCTTGCGTTGTCATGAAGAAGGAGAGGTTCGTTCAGATTTTTGTGCCTACGAACACGCTGAAGTCGTTTCTTCAATTTCTGAACAGTAGCACAATACACTTCAGAGTTGATCGTTTGACCATGGGGAAGGACATCGAACGGAATAACCCCTTCAGCGTCCCAGAAGACTGTAACGATGACTTTACCGGCTGAGGGTATGGCTTTAAACTTTTTCTTGGTAGGGGAGTGGGTGTGGCGCCACTCCATTGATTGCCGTTTTGTTTCAGGTTCGAAGTGATGAACCCATGTTTCATCGCCTGTAACAATCTTTGACAAGAAATTGTCACCCTCAGCCACATGACGAGCAAGCAATTCCGCACAGATGGTTCTCCTTTGCTCTTTATGGTGTTCGGTTAGACAACGAGGGACCCAGCGGGAACAAACCTTTGAATATCCCAACTGGTGAACAATTGTGACAGCACTACCAACAGAGATGTCAAGTTGAGCACTGAGTTGTTTGATGGTGATCCGTCAATCATCTCGAACGAGTGTGTTCGCACGCTCCGCCATTGCAGGAGTCACAGCTGTGCACGGCCGGCCCGCACGCGGGAGATCAGACAGTCTTGCTTGACCTTGCGGCGATGATGACACACGCTTTGCCCAACGACTCACCGTGCTTTTGTCCACTGCCAGATCACCGTAGACATTCTGCAAGCGCCTATGAATATCTGAGATGACCTGGTTTTCCGCTAAAAGAAACTCGATCACTGCCCGTTGTTTGCAACGCACATCCGTTACAGACGCCATTTTAACAGCTCCGTACAGCGCTGCCACCTGTCGGAAGTCAATGAAACTATACGATACGAAGCGGGAATGTTTGAAAATATTCCACAAGAAATTTCCGGTTTTTTCAACCAAAATTGGCCGAGAAAAAAAATGTGTTGCATTACTTATTGAACTGCCCTCGTATTTGGCCCGGTCACGATCAATGGACCACCCTGTATAGTACGATCTCCAAAACTCTGTTGATGGAGTTCGTATTTATTCTGTACATTGTGAACAGCAACAGTCTTATAATATTCCCTTCGTATCGTCTCGAAGTCGCTTTAACATCTGACGATTTCGCCGGGAGATGTTCCTGCACGCTGTGGTCGCGCTTGCCCGCTCCTCCCTGGGAGCACACTCGCCGTCACGCAGCACACGCGAGCCTGCCATGACCGACGTTAATTGTCCGCGATCTGGGCGCACTCTGGCGGCGCTCCCCTGATTTACGCCCCCGCGCTCGCGCTCCTGGAATGCGCGGCCGCCGCTCGCAGCTCGGCCCACAAGACGAACGGCCGGTTGCCGCTGCCCACCGCCTCGCCGCTACTGTGCGCGGCTGCTCCAGCCCCCAGCCGCCCGGTACGGGTGTAGTGCTATGACGGTCCGCCATAATTCAGCCGGTAGCCTTTGCGATAGCCATCGCCACGCACGGGGGCTGCGCGGAACAAGCTCAAATGCGAGAGGCACAGTCATCAATACTCCCGCATGCCTCCCTCTAAAGCTACGTAGCAGTGGCTTCTATACACAATCCGCAGTCCACCGTACGGTGCGTAGCGGAGGGTACACTGTACCACAACTAGTCATTTTCTTTTCCTGTTCCACTCACAAGTAGAGTGGCGGAAAAACGATAGTCTATACGCCTCCGTATCAGCCCTAATTCCTCATATCTTATCTACGTGGTCCTTGCACCAAATGTATGATGATGGCAGTATGACCACTTTGCAGTTACCTTCATATCTCGGTTTCTAAATTTTCTTACTAATGTTCCTCGAAAAGGACGTCGCCTTCCCTCAGGGATCCCTATTTCATCCCGAAGCGTCTCTGTAACACTTGTGTGTTATTCGAACCTCCAGATAACAAACGTAACAACCTGCCTCTGAATTGCTTCCATGTGCTCCTTTAATCCGACCTGGTACAGCTCCCAAACAACCGAACAGTATTCAAGAATGGGTCGCACCAGCGTCCTATACGTTGTTTCCTTTACTGATGAACCAGACTTCTTTCAATAAACCGAAGTCGACCATCCGATGATGGCAGTATGACCACTTTGCAGTTACCTTCATATCTCGGTTTCTAAATTTTCTTAGTAATGTTCCTCGAAAAGGACGTCGCCTTCACTCAGGGATCCCTATTTCATTCCGAAGCGTCTCTGTAACACTTGTGTGTTATTCGAACCTCCAGATAACAAATGTAACAACCTGCCTCTGAATTGCTTCCATGTGCTCCTTTAATCCGACCTGGTACAGCTCCCAAACAACCGAACAGTATTCAAGAATGGGTCGCACCAGCGTCCTATACGTTGTTTCCTTTACTGATGAACCAGACTTCTTTCAATAAACCGAAGTCGACCATCCGCTTTCGCTACCACAATCCTCATACGCTCGTTCCGTTTCATAGGGCTTTACTTCAAAAATGGTTCAAATGGCTCTGAGCACTATGGGACTTAACTTCTGAGGTCATCAGTCCCCTAGAACTTAGAAATACTTAAACCTAACTAACCTAAGGACATCACACACCCATGCCCGAGGCAGGATTCGAACTTGCGACCGTAGCAGTCGCGCGGTTCCAGACTGTAGCGCCTGGAACCGCTCGGCCACCCAGGCCGGTGGTCTTATTTGGTTACGCCAAAGTATTTAAACTATGTGCTGTCAAGCAGGACGCTAGTAGTGCTGTATCCGTATATTTTGGCTTTGTTTTTCCTAATCACCCCTATCAACTTACATTTATCTGCATTTAGAGCCCGATGCCGTTCATCACACCAACTATAGTTTTTGTCTAAGTCATCTTGTATCATCCTACACTCACCCCTCTTCGACACCTTCCTGTACATCACAGCACCATCAGTAAACAACCGCAGATTACAGTACACCCTAACCATCAGATCATTTATGTATATAGAAAATAATAGTGGTTCTATCACACTTCCCTGATGCATTCCTGACGATACTCTTGCTTTTGTTTGAAACAGTATTCCCGTTGATCACTAACCTGATCCAGGTTGCAGTTTCACCCGGTATTTCGGTAAGTGTCACTTGAGATACAATTGTTTCTACCAAGGGAAACTCCCCATCGTACCCCCGTCAGGTTTAGTGGTAAAATAGCCCACCAAAATCTGAGCACAGATCAAGCACGAAAACAGGAAGAAGGTGAAATGAACTGTGAAAAATGAAGAAAAATAGAAACAGTGAACGATATGCAACATCGGGCGAATTTCAGTAGCCACGGCGTCGTGATCAGGTGCTCACGGTGATGGGCTGTGAAGGGGAGTGTTCCGAGTTCAGATCTCCCTCATGCGCGCTTTTTTTTTTTTTTTTTCTTCTTCACAAAATCAGGAACTATCCGTCGGGTCACTCACTTGTCTGTTCGCTGTATTCAGATCTGTGTCTGCGTCGTGGTGTAACATCCGACTGCAACAGCGAGGTGTACGGAAGGGGCCTCCAGACGTACGTAACTCCCATTTGTTCTGCACAAGTATCACATCTTATGTACTCTTGAGGGCACTTTTGGAAGTTCTGACTCAGGAACTCCTTTGTTGTAGCATAGTTCACACCAATTTGTTTGTTATTTCTGTAGTAAATCTATGCGACATCTCACGTGCTCTTCATCACATTTACTTGCGACCGCAATATATTCTCGCCACATGCCTCATATTCTAAAACCAACGTATAGCATGAAAATTGCCAAGGCTACAGAAGGAGAACAGACACACCAACGTCCGGAGAGAATGTTCATAATTTTGGAAAAAAGGGCGAAAGGGAGATTTGAACACGGATATCCCACTTTGCAGTCCAACACCGTGACCCACACAACCACGACGTTGCGGTTCTTGTAATTCGCTCGATGTTGCACATCTCGAGCGTGATCTTCATTGTTTCTATTTTGTTTCTTTTTCACGTTTCAATACACCTTCTTCCTGTTTCCATACTTGATCTGTGTTCAGTTTTTGACTGGCTATCCAATGCGCCGTTTTAACACTAAATCTGAGGGGGGAGGGGGGTGATGGGGAGTTTTCCTTGTAAATAACCACTAGAGGGCGAGTATACGGCCTTAAATTGGTATATGGCTATCTGGAAATTGGGGGTTTGGTTGTGCACTGTTCCTTTAAGCCATAATGAAAGCATCGATTATTCAAAAAAATGGTTCAAATGGCTCTGAGCACTATGGGACTTAACTTCTAAGGTCATCAGTCCCCTAGAACTTAGAACCTAACTAACCTAAGGACATCACACACATCCATGCCCGAGGCAGGATTCGAACCTGCGACCGTAGCGGTCACGCGGTTCCAGACTGAAGCGCCTAGAACCGCACGGCCACATATGCCGGCGCATCGATTATTCATATAGCATACTTACCAGAGAATCAGTGAAAAATTAATAAAACACCTAAGCAAATGAGTTAACTTCCGTGTTCTGACCTTGACGGGCCAATTGTCCCAAAGACTGCCAAGTCAGTCTCTGCCAATACTGTCATCGGATGCGGTATCGAGGGACGTGTGATCGGCATACCGTTCTCCTAGTCGTTGTCGGGTTTCTTGACCCTGGAACCGTTGCTAGTCGGTCGAGTACTTCCTCGGTTGGGCTCACTAGGCTGACTGCATCCTGTATCAACCTCTCACCAAGGGAAAATCCCGGGCAGTCGCGGGAATCGAACCTGAGTCATCCGCATGGTAGCCAGCAGAGCTGACCACTGAGCCAGGGAGGCGGACATACGTAAGAATATGGATTAATAAAGAAAGGAGATAAGAAAGGAAAGACCCCTCAGGATAGAGCCTAATGACGGAACCTAACGACAGGAATCAAGTTCACTATTAGTTTACTCGGATCAGTCACAAAACTACTTTGAACGGTGGCCTTACTTACACAGCAGATATTTATACGCACGGAAGCGATAAGAAATCAGTTAACAGAAGTAACACAGCGAGCAGAGCCGTCCAATGCAATAACGAATTTAAGCTAAAGGCATTGTGCAGCACACCCAAATCACACAAACTGAATTAAATTCCCAACGACCAATAAGTTCGTCCAAGACTATATACAACAGCCAATTCACTAAGGGAAAAGTTGCTGATAAGTGTACTAGCGCTCGCTGTCCAAACATTTTCTAAGTCCAAAATTGTTGCACTGAAACATTCGCAAGTCCCAAGTACGAGCATGGCGAAATAATTCCATTACCAAACTAACACATCGACTCATGCGACTCACTGGCAGCGCACACCTTACCAAACAACCTTCTCCAGGAAGACATAAGCCTCAAAAGACTCTGAAACATGCTCTGCTAGCCCATTTAAGACTTCTGTCACGCGAGCAAACACCACAGTCAAATAAGCATCTTCAAAGTAGGTCGTCATCCTACTGAGTACATATCTTACAATCTTCACAATTTCCGACATACATAAGACACATTTTAGACAATTTCCAGACATCCTAAAATGGAACGGCAAAAGCTAGTCAGTCATATCTCTACCCAGCTTGCCGAAGCCATGCGGTGCTACTCAAACAGCCATTTACAAACATTAACTTGTTAAAATATGCATAACACTTAAACAATTAGAATAAAAGCACCAATAACTTGTGATGTTGCTAATCTATCGGGTATCTGTGGAGAAATTTGCTTTGGCACTACTTTAATAAATGCTAAATAAATTCTTTATAACAGCTAGTGCGTATGTTCAATAATAAGATAATTACGGCCATTCTACAGCCGACTTAAATGCCTATCCAACTGTGTGCTACACGCATTTGTAACATATCTGTAGCGTTTTTCCATTGATCTCACCTGATAATCTTCTTCACTGTGGACCCTGCAGGCAGCTGGTCTCTTTTCTTAGTGCAGAGGATTCATTTGGCAAGGTAAATAACTAAACTGGTTAATGAAGAGAATAGTGGGAGCCTCATGAGCACTAACACAAGGACAATGGTGATTAAATGTGATACGCTATTAATTCAACACAGAAATGGGAGATTGTCACTTTATAGATAGCGGGAATTTTACAGTCTATAATTTTGCACTATATGCTGATCAGCAGACTGGCTGTGTGTCAAACCAAAAGCACACATAAATATTAGAAATTATGATCATGTGCAATCAACTAGCAGTAGCATACAAAACTTGGGGTTTGAAGATTAACTACCAAAAAACAGAATACTTGACTAATGATTCAGATGAGCTATACATTGAAGGAAAGAAAATCAAAAAGATAAACACTTCCTGTTATTTGGGATCCATTTTAGAAATCGAGGGAAAATCAGAGTCAGAAATTAATAAAAGAATTAGTAGCGTACGGAGGGTCATTGGGACGCTTAACTCAGTCCTATGGAGCAGGAATGTAATGAGCAGAACTAAAAAATTAATGTACAAATCCATATTAGAGAGTGTGGTTCTGTATGGAACGGAGACCTGGACAATTAACATGAAGCACATTAAAAAATTACAAGCTCTAGAGATGGACTTTTGGAGAAGATCGGCAAGAATCTCCAGGAAAGAAAAGATAAGGAACACCGAAGTAATAAGGAGAATGAAAATAAAAGAAAGAATATATGACGTAATGGATAGGAAGAAATTACAGTGGTACGGGCATGTACGACGAATGGAGGAAGCCATAATACCAAAATTGATACTGGAGTGGGAACCGGAGGGGAGAAGAAGAAGAGGACGACCTGTGACCACCTGGCTCCAAAATGTACACCACACAATGAGGAGAATGGGCGCAGAGGAAGAGGACACGCAAGATCGAAACACCTGGAGAAATATTTTGAGAGTATAGTTTAAGAACGTTTATTGTTTGTATTGTAATTTCCAAGTAAATTATTATGTTGGAGATAAGCCTCTGTAATGAGGAAAAGCTCAAAATAATAAAAAAAAAATAATGATCACTTATCTAGTCCCTAGAGAGAATATTGATCAGGAAATCAGAGAAGAACCTTGTGACTTTAGAAGCTAGAATGAAAGTCAGAATCCGACGAATTGTCAGGGCTAGTACGACAAAGATTACCGGTGTAGCACTATAGACACCACGAAGCTAAGTCTTCATAATGCAAATCGTGTATTAGCAGCTTAATGACAGACGGATGTGCTACGAGCATTCTACCCTGAAGGTCTCGACTAAATCTAAACGTATCTATATGGTTGCTTCCAAGGTGGTGGAAACCAACGCATACAAAGCGGAAAGGACGGCAACTACCGCACTTATGTCAGTCGCGAAGTGAAGCCTGTGAAGAATAGCAACGAGCTGAGGCCAAGATGGTGTCTCTCAGCAGTTTTTTGCCTCGAACGCCGCGCAACCGTTACCTTCCTCCAAGAACAAAAGGTTCCTGTAGCCGGCGTAACTGAGGGGGGACTTGTCGAAGGCCGCTTTGGCTTTCTGCTGAGGGACAGTTCAGTCCGCCCAAATGCAAGTTGGTTGTCTCCGAGGTGGCGCGAACTTTCTGAATGTGAGAAGGGTTGTTGACCTCCCGCCCAGCTGTTTCCTTGGCTTGAGTCTGAAACTAACGACCAGTAAAACACTTGCGAATTTACGATATCTTTCGTGTCTTGCAGATTAAATGATTGGTGACCACGAAAATTGCTCTGCACCCCCCATTCGATAGAGCCCTAACTAGGCAAGCTATCTGTGGCTTCAGCTGACTTGAGAAACTTACTTGCAACGTATAAATAAGGAGTTTAAATCCGTCGAGTTTTTAATTAATTAATGTACAGTCCCTAGCCTCCTACCACTTAACTAATGATTTCGCAAGCAGTCCGAATCTGTGACTGAAGATGCTGTTATAATTTTGTTTTACTCTTTCCCTTCGCAGTTGTACTAGACTGGACAGCTGGTGAGCTTTCACAAGTGCTCTAAGCGTCTCTGAAAAATCTGTGTTACAGTCTGTGCAATGCGATCTCATCATTTCGTTACATTTTCTGTAGCATGTCTGGAAATTGTTTTCGTGTTTTTAGTGAATACTCGAAGCTTTTAAGTTTAGTACGTACAGATCTTGATCGTACTGACCGCCGTTCACAAGCAAGTGGCGGTAAAATTTACTTAATCGTCGCGGGAACTGCACGCTGCATTCGCTCATCAGCCCCTGGATACTGGCCCCTGTGTTCTGTCGTGGCTCTGAGCATTCTGCAGCGCTCGCTCACCTTTCCTACCCAGCCGCCTCATGGCAACTTGCCAGCTACACGATGCGCAACAAAATCACCGTTTTAGAATACCACATACGGTGTATATACCGCTCGTAACGCTAGGAGCTATGAGATATTTATTCCTTGCTTCCAGTTGACACATGCCCTATACTTCTTTACAGAGCAGGCATTTTTCTGGTACTGAAGGGCATATTACCAAGCACACAGCTCCATCCTATGTATCGATTACGAAATAGCAGAGTGTAATATTTCATTTACGTGACGTTCTTATAGTTGATACTAGTCCCAGATACTGATCCTAATATCGCTTAAACCTAAAGGAAATGCTATTGACAAAACGAAGTTTGAATTCAAGATTTATTGGCAGGGAGAAAGCTTTTACAGATGTACAAGTAACTTCATGCGTGACCCAGGGAAGTGTATTGGGACTCAGCCTGTGAGTAATTTAGACTGGTGGTCAAAACTCAAAGCAGGAACCATCCCTACATTTTCCTGATACAATTTAAGAAAACCACAGAAAAACTATATCGACATAGTCGGATGGAGATTTGAGCCTCCATCACCTCTGAATAAAAGCCAGTCTGTTTAAAATGGCGCTGCTTCATTTACTTCATCTATCGTGTACAATACTGTCTTACAAAGGCGTTACGAAACAATTAGCAACCCACCTCGGCTTCGAACAGGTAGCACTAAGTATCAGCACCCGAATGCCTTTTATATGATAACAGCAGTAGACAGTAAGCACAAATGTCCCTTGTGAAAATCAAATCCATATAGTAGTTCCTGAGATTAACCTTCACATATAGACAGAAAAACGTCGCGGGGAGCTTCAGTGCATCAGTCTTCTGACTGGTTTGTTGGAGCCAGCCACGAATTCCTCTACTGTACCAACCACTTCATCTCAGAGTAGCACTTGTAGCTTACGCCCTCAGTAATTTGCTGGATGTATTCCAATCTCTGTCTTCCTCTACAATTTTTACCCTCTGCAGCTCCCTGTAGTACTATGGAAGTTATTCCCTTATGACTTAACCCACGTTCGATCACGATATCCCTTCCTCTCGTCGGTGATTTCATTATGTTGCTTTCTTCGCCGATTCTGAGGAGAAAGCCCTCATTGTCTACCTTATCAATCCACCTAATTTTCGATATTCTTCTGTAGCACAATATCTCATACGGTTCGATTCTCTTCTTTTCTGTCTTTCGCAGAGTCCATTATCCACTACTCAAACGTACATTGTCAGTAAATTCTTTCTCAAATTAAGACATACATTGGATACTAGTAGAGATCTTTTGGCTCGTAATGCTGTCTTTGACTGTGCAGTCTGCGTTTTATATCCTCCTTGCTACGTCCGTCATGAGTTACTTTGCTTCCTATATAGCAGAATTCATTAACTTCGTCCACTTCGTGTTCAGATCACCAATTTTGATCGTAAGTTTCTCTCTATTCTCATTTCTGCTACTCCTCGTTACTTTCGTCTTTCTTCGATTTACTCTCAGTCTGTATTCTGAACTGATTAGAGTTTTCATTCCATTCAAGACATCCTGTAATTCTTCACTTTTACTGAGGATAGCAGTAGCATCAGAGAAACTTGTCATTGATATTCTATCACCCTGAATTTCATCCAACTCTTGAACCTTTCGATTGTTTCCATCATTGCTTCTTCGATGTGCAGGATGAACAGTAGGGGCGAAAGACTGCATCCCCGCCTTACACTCTTTCTAACCCGAGCATTTCGTTGTTGGTCTTGCAATCTTATTGATCCCTCTTGGTTCTTGGTGTATATTATGTATTACTCACATTTCCCTACAACCTAATACTACTTTTCAGAATTTAGAAAATCTTTCACCATTTTACACTGTCGCACGCTTTCTTCAGGTCGACAGATCCTATAAATGTGTCTTGATTTTAGTTCAGTCTTGCTTCTGTTACCAGTCGCAACTTCAGTACTGCGTGTCTGGCGCCTTTACCTATCCTAAAGCCAAACTAATTCTCATCAAACAGATCCTTAGTTTCCGTTTCAAAATGGTTCAAATGGCTCTGAGCACTATGGGACTTTTTGCACTATGGGACTTTTTCACATCTGAGGTCATCAGTCCCCTAGAACATAGAACTACTTAAACCTAACTAACCTAAGGACATCACACACACCCATGCCCGAGGCAGGATTCGAACCTGCGACCGTAGTGGTCACGTGGTTCCAGACTGTAGCGCCTAGAACCACTCGGCCACCCAGGCCGGCCCAGTTTCCGTTTCCATTCTTCTGTGTACTATTCTTTTCAGTAACTTTGATCTATGAGCTGTTAAGCTGGTTGTGCCGTAGTTCTCGCAATTACCTGCTCTTACTGTCTTCGAAATTGTGTGGATGATATTTTCTGAAAAGTCTGATGGTATGTCGCCAGTCTCATACATTCTATAAACCAGCTCAAACAGTTGTTCTTTTGTCACTTCCCCCATTGGTTTTAGGAATCGTGATGGAATGTTATCCACCCCTTTTGCCTTATTTAATCTCAAGTCTTCTAAAGTTCCTTTATATTCTGACTCTAATACAGGAATCTCTATCTCTTCCATATGAACTCCAGTTTCTTCTTGTATCTCGTCATCAGACAGTTCCTGCGCCTCATAGAGGCCTTCAGTGCACGCTTTCCCTCCATTGACTCCCACCTTTGCGTTTAACAGTGGAACTCCCACTTCAATCTTAATGTTGCCGCCCTTGCTTTTCTATATGCTGAGTTAGTCGCTCCAACGATCATCCAGTTTTTCGATTGCCTCACTCCATTCACAGGCATGTGGATGTAGACATTCAGCAGTCCAGTTGTGGCTCAAATGGTTCAAATGGCTCTAGGCACTATGGGACTTAACATCTGAGGTCATCAGTCCCCTAGACTTAGAACTACTTAAACCTAACTAAGGACATCACACACATCCATGCCCGAGGCAGAATTCGAACCTGCGACCGTAGCAGCAGTGCGGTTCCGGACTGAAGCGCCTAGAACGGCTCGGCCACAGCGGCCGGCTAGTCCAGTTTCCTCTCCAGAAAAATCAGTCACGAAGGTGAAACTACATTGCAGATTAAAACTGTGTGCCGGACCAGGAGTCGAAACTGTGATTTTTCATTTCTCAGGAAAGTGGTCCAGCGACTCACGACCTGCTCTCTCAGCTTCACTTCAACTACCTTCCGAATATGAGTCAGCCGTGCTTGGGCGGCTCAGTCGGTAGGGCACCTGCCCGGAAAAGGCAGGTCCCAGGTTCGAGTCCCAGTCCGACTAAGACTTTTGATGTGTCAGGTAGTGTCAGATCAGCGCACATTCCATTGCAGAGTGAAATTTGGTTCTTGTACCTGAAGGAGTCTCATGCTGCACACACATGTATAGCAGTTCCCAAACTCCTAGCAATAGAAAGAGCCCCGCAGCAGTTATCGAGTCTCGTCTACGTAGGTAGAAATATTTCCCGCAACAAGCTGGACCGCAGCTGCCCCCTTTCCCCTAGCTGCCCCCAGGGTTACCACCACCGAAATGCCCACGTGATGAGCCGTCACGCCCGACCAGCAGACACGCCTCCCTTCCCACCAGAACCCCTCAGCATCCTCGGCTCTGCCCGGTCTCGTTAATTTCCTGCATCGCCCCGCAGCCGCAGACCGAACAACAACACGCCAGCGGTTCCTCAAAGCCAGCCGCGGCCTGCTGTCTTGGCCACGGCGCCCGCTACCTGTCTGACATCTGGAGAGGGGTGGGGGGGGGGCGGGGGCAGCCTAAGGAAGAAAGAAAGGAACGGCCCAGGGGTTACACGTGATGGGGAGGCAGGCATCCGGCGGCCGCCGATGGCGCCACCGCCGTGATCGCTGGCGGCTCCGTTGCGCCTGAATTCCTCGCGCCTGGCGGTCGCACTGCCCACGTATAATTACGGAATCGGCCTCTTTGTTACAGGGGGCTGCTAGACGGCGCCCGCGGGCACCGCAGCAAACCCTTGTTTTCCACTTTTCCACCACAGATTTCGGTCCGAAAAGCAGTAGTGCCCGTAGGTATCGAGTTTTGAAATAAGATTATATCGACCCAACCGTACAGAAACAACGCAGTCAGCAGACCTGTTCATCTCTGAGTAGCACTTACATCCAGTGCACACAATTATTTGTTGGGTATATTCCAGTTCCTGTCTTTCCCTACAGTTTTAAAACCCACCGTTTCCTCAGCTGTAATTGAAAACTGATACACGACAATAAAGTTGTGTTTCAAAAAGTGACTAGCTGCAGTTTTCTAAATTTACATTCAGTATACAGTCGCGCGTTCTCTTGAACATTGATAAATGATAAGCTCAGATTTAATTATTAGTTAATTCCAAATTCTCGGGAACGCCTCGCTAGCGGTTCCGCTACATCTGCACCATTCTTAACTACCCACAAAGCATACGAAAACCTACTTATGAAGCATCTTCTATTGCACAACCTCTACAGTACATGAACAAAATATGTTACTAAAAATACTCCAGTTCACAGAAACCTCTTTCTCAGGCCAAGAAACACGATTTTATGCTGAAGTAACAAAAATCGTGTCGACAATTCTTTTGCCCGGCGTAGAGCACCAAGTCGACGTGGCATGCACTCAACAAATCGTTGGAAGTTCCTTCCAGAAATACTGAGCCATGCACCTCTACAGCCGTGCATAATTTATTGCGAAATTGCCAATGTTGCAGGTTTTAGTACACGAACTGGTCTCTCGATTATGTCAGACAAATCTTCGCTGAGATTTATGGTTCAAATGGCTCTGAGCACTATGCGACTTAACTTCTGAGATCATCAGTCCCCTAGAACTGAGAACCCCTTAAACCTAACTAACATAAGGACATCACACACATCCATGCCCGAAGCAGCATTCGCACCTGCGACCGTAGCGGTCGCGCGGTTCCAGACTGCAGCGCCTAGAACCGGTCGGCCACCCCGGCCGGCGCTGAGATTTATGTGTGGCGATCTAGGTGACCAAAACATTCGCTGGAATGGTCTACAGCGTTCAAACCAGTCACGAACAAGTACGGCCTGGTGACAAGGAGCACTGTCAACCATAAAAAAATCCTCTGTTGTTTCGAAACATAACGTCTACGAAGGGATGCAAATGGTCTCCAAGAGCCGAACATCCAGAGGACCTAGTCCATTCCATGTAAACACAGACCACACCATTATGGGGGCACAACCATCTCGCACAGTGCCTTGTTAACAATTTGGGGCCAGCTGCTGTGACCGAACGCTTCTAGGCGCTTCAGTCCGGAACCGCGCTGCTTGCTACGGTCGCAGGTTCGAATCCTGCCTCGGGCATAGATGTGTGTGTTCTCCTTAGGTTAGTTAGGTTTAAGCAGTTATAAGTCTAGGGGACTGATGACGTCAGATGTTAAGTCCCACAGTGCTTAGAGGCATTTATTTATTTATTTATTTATTTTTATTTTTCGACAATTTGGGTCCATCACTTGGTTGGGTCAGGTCTTGCGAAATGAAATCGGCGCTCATCTGACCAGGCCACGGTTTCCCAGTCACCTAGAGACCAACAGTTATGAAACCAGGAGAGGCGCTGCAAGCGATGTCGTGCTGTTAGCAAAGGCACTCGCGTCAGTCGTCTACCGCCACAGCCCATTAACGCCAAATTTCGCCGCACTGTCCTAACGGATCCGTTCGTCGTACGTCCCATACTGATTTCTGCGATTTGTTCACGCATATTCCTTGTCTGTTGGAACTGACAACTCTAAGCTAACACGGCTGCTCTAAGACGTTCAGTGAAGGCCGTGGTGAAAGGTAACGCCTGAAATTTAGTATTTTTGAGACTAGAATATTGAATTCTCTAACGATTTCCGAAATGGAATGTTCCATGCACCGACACTCATGCTCATAAATTAAGGATAATTGTAGAATGTGGTGTCACACAACGTGGCACTACACAAAACTGGCGCTAATAGCATAGGCACATACGTAACACACACGAGACGAATCTGTAAGTCCACGGTATTAGTGATAAGGTGAGACAAACGTCCAGAAACACATGTACTACAAAACGCCACGTTTCCTGCGCATGTATCCCGACATTAATATGGGATATGATCACCATGCACACGTACACAGTCCGCACAACGGGTTGGCATACTCTGCATCAGATGCTCGAGCAGATGCTGGGGTATAGCCTCCCATTCTTGCACCAGTGTCTGTCGGAGCTCCTGAAGTGTCCTAGGGGTTTGAAGACGTGCAACGATACGTCGACCGAGAGCATCCCAGACGTGCTCGATGGGGTTTAGGTCTGGAGAACAGGCAGGCCACTCCATTCACCTGATCTGTTTCAAGTCACTCCTCCACGATGGCAGCTCGGTGGGGCCGTGCGTTATCATCCATCAGGAGGAAGGTGGGACCTACTGCACCCCTGAAAAGGCGGACATACTGGTGCAAAATGATGTCCCGATATACCTGACCTGTTACAGTTCCTCTGTCAAAGACATACCGGGGTCTACGTGCGCCAATCATAATCCCACCCCACACCATCAAACCACGACCTCCATACAGGTCCCTTTCAAGGACATTAACGGTTTGGTATATGGTTCCTGGTTCACGCCAGATGAAAACACGGTGAAAATCACTGTTCAGAATATACCTGGACTTGTCCGTGAACGTAATCTGGGACCACTGTTCCAATGGCCAAGTACTGTGTTGTTGACACCAGGCATTATGGGCTCTCCTGTGGCCAGGGGTCAGTGGAATGCACCTTGCAGGTCTCCAGACGAATAAACCATGTCTGTTCAGTCGTTTGTAGACTGTGTGTCTGGAGACAACAGTTCCAGTGGCTGCAGTAAGGTTCCGAGCAAGGCTACCTCCAGTACTCCGTGGCCGTCTGTGGGCACTGATGGTTAGATATCGGTCTTCTTGTGGTGTTGAACACTACGGACGTCCCATACTATAGCGCCTGGACATGTTTCCTATCTGCTGAAATCGTTGCCATAATCTTGAGATCACACTTTGTAGCATACGGAGGGTCCGTGCTACGACCTGCTGTGTTTGAGCAGCCTCCAGTCGCCCTAGTATTCTACCCCTCATAACCTCATCAATATGTGTTCTTTGAGCATTTTCAGCACACAGTCACCATTAGCACGCCTGAAAACGTCTGCATACTTACTCGCTGCACCATACTCTGACATGCACCAACACACCTCTACGTATGTGGACTGCTGCCAGCGCCACCGTGCGACGACCGCAGGTCAAATGCACTGCACGGTCATACCCCGAGGTGACTTAAATCCACTAACCGCCCACCTGAGCGTTGTTTCACCTTGTATCAGCATTATCCTTAATTTATGAGCATGAGTATAGCTCCAGCTACCATTCAACTTTCAAAGTCTGTTAATTCCCCTCAGACGGCCACAATCACACCGGAAACCTTTTCACCTGTACCAGCAGAGTAGAAATGACTGCTCCGTCAATGCAGCGCCCATTTATACCTTGTATACGAAATACGAGCATCTGTATGTGTACATATCGCTACGCAATCGCTATTGTCACCCCACTGTGTATCAACTGCACAGAAACAACGTAGTCTGCAGACCTCTTCATCGCTGTTTAACACCTACACCCTGCGCACGCAACTATTTGTTGGGTATATTTCTGTCCGTATTCCTTTACAAGTTTTACCCTCTACCGTTCCTTCAGGTATCATGTAAAACTAGTTTTGGGAACAAACTTAAATTTCAAAAGGTGACTATTTGAATTTTTTAAAATTTATATTCGATACACAGTCGCAGGTTCTAGAAAATCCATAACTGATAAACTTAAATTTAATTATTAGTTAATGTCTAATACTCACGTGTGATCCACAAACCGTTTCGTTATATATACGCAAAACCTAAAGTATCGAGAAACTGTACATCAGTCTCCTTATGAAGCACATTCTACTGTACAATACCAAATGTATAGTACATGATGGCTCTCGATCTTCCACCATAACCGAGTCCATCAACATGAGGTAGCCAAGGAGGTGGAAACGTGGGTTTTACTATACAAAGACTGCTTGGTAGCTACAACAGGAAAACACAATTACTCAGCAGGTGTACAAAATAAGAAAGTATTTATTACTTAACTTTGTTGTAGTCCATGATCTGTTGATTGACAATTATAGAAGACGCGACTAGACTAAGCGTCTGTAGAATGACATAATTTACAAGTCACGAATCTTGCAGTGACGAATTACTCTCTCGTCATCTTGAATGTCGAATCCGGTGAATCTGAAGAGTAACTTCGCTGTCGACATGACAGAACGTAGAATTGTTTATAACTGCCAATTTAGTAGTGTTGACTTTACTGTAGTACTATTACGGAACGCTATAACTGGGCAACAAAGACTTGATGGCAGCAATGTCTGAGCTGCAGCCGATGAGTGACTAACATCGGCACTGGCTGACCACTGAGCGCGGCTACGCACTGTAGACTGGCACTACTGCACTACTCTCCTGTTGCACATGAAGTAGCCTCGCGGCGAGCGTAACTACTGCGACTCGCTGTGTACTCTTCGGCTAGCACAGCCGTTCCTCTGTTCCGTTTATCGAGAGAATCGTATCCGGTGGATCGATCTCTCAGGCGGCGGTGTGGTCATATGTCTGCCGACATCACAGTACATAAACACAACACACTGACGGAAAAAAATCGAAACATCAACAAAGAATTATTCTAGAGTAAATAAATTTCGCGAATACATTTGCCTAGGTAATATGTTGAGGTTCCCGTGAGATCAGCGAAGTTAAGCGATGTTGGGCGTGGCCGACACTTGGATGGGTGACCAACCAGCCACCATGCGCTGTTGCCATTTTTCGGGGTGTACTCAGCCTCGTGATGCCAATCGAGGAGCTACTCTACCGAACAGTAGCGGCTTCGGTCAAGACTACCATCGTAACGACCGGGAGAGCGGTGTGCTGACCCTACGCCCCTCCTATCCGCGGTCGGATGGTCCCGGTAGGCCACTCGTGGCCTGAACGGAGGTAATATGTAGAGATGATTAAAATTGCAAAATCACAGGTTAATATACGCAAAAGATAAGCCTTTGCCAATGTGAAATGATGGTACATTAATAAGCGGTGTAAACGTCAAATTGTTGAATGAAGCATGCGAACGTGCATGGATTGTGTTGTACAGGTGCCGAATGACAGTTTGTGGAATTGAGTCCATGCCTCTTACACTTGGTAGAACAATGCAGGTACAGTTAATTCTCCAAAATGTGATTTTCACTCTGCAGTGGAGTGTGCGCTGATATGAAACTTCCTGGCAGATTAAAAGTGTGTGCCAGACCGGGACTCGAACTCGGGACCTTTGCCTTTGCCGGGCAAGTGCTCTACCATCTGAGCTACCCAAGCACGACTCACGCCCCGTCCTCACAGCTTTACTTCTGCCAGCACCTCGTCTCCTACCTTCCAAACTATACAGAAGCTCTCCTGCGAACCTTGCAGCACTAGCACTCCTGAAAGAAAGGATACTGCAGAGACATGGCTTAGCTTGGGGGATGTTTCCAGAATGAGATTTTCACTCTGCAGCGGAGTGTGCGCTGATATGAAACTTCCTGGCACATTAAAAGTGTGTGCACTGCGCTGCAGAGTGAAAATCTCATTCTGGAAACATCCACTAGGCTGTGGCTAAGCCATGTCTCCGCAGTATCCTTTCTTTCAGGAGTGCTAGGTCTGCAAGGTTCGCAGGAGAGCTTCTGTAAAGTTCGGAAGGTAGGAGGGCAGGTACTGGCAGAAGTAAAGCTGTGAGGACAGAGCGTGAATCGTGCTTGGGTAGCTCAGATGGTAGAGCACTTGCCCGCGAAAGGCAAAGGTCCCGAGTTCGAGTCTTGGTGCGGCACACAGTTTTAACCTGCCAGGAAATTTCACAGTTAATTCTGTTTCTGGATGACGGTGGAGTTGTCGTGCAATTATATCCCGTATGTGCTCGATTGGAGACAGATCCGGTGATCGAGTAGGCCAAGGCCACATGTGAACCTTCTGTGGAGCATGCTGGATTACAATAGCGGTTTGTGGGCGAGCGTGATCCGGTAGGGGAACCACCCGTGGAATGCTGTTCATGAATGGCAGCACAACAGAGGGACGTACAGTTTTGCAGTCAGGGTTCGTTCTACAACGACGAGAGTGCTCCTGCTGTCATACTAGATCGCATCCCAGACCGTAACTCCAGATGTAGGTCCAGTGAGTCTAGCACGCAAGTTGGGTACGAATCCTCAGCTGGCCTCCTTCCAACCAACATACGGGCATCACTGACCCGAGGTAGAACCAGCTTACATCAGAAAATACAACACACCTCCACCCTGCCCTCCAGAGAGCTCTCACTTGACACCACTGAAGTCGCAAACAGCGGTTGTTTGGAGTCAGTGGAATGCACACTACAGGGCGCCGATTTGTAGCAGTTCGTTCTGTCACACTGGTGCCAATTGCTGCTCAAATTGCTGCTGCAGATGCTGTACGATGCGCCAGAGCCGTACGTCAAAACCGATCGTTTCCCATGTCAGTAGCGCTGGTTGTGTTCTTTGGACCACCGCTGCCAGCAATTATATACAGTGGCTACATTCCTGCCAAGTCTTTCTGCAACATCGCAGAAAGAACATCCAGCTTCTCGTAGCCCTATTACACGATCTAGTTCAAACTCAGTGAGGAGCTGATAGTGGCGTCTTTGTGGCCTGAAAGGCACTCTTGTCTAACATCAACTCACCACGTTCAACCTCAAAGGTAACTAACGCTCACGACCGTTCCAGCGTGAATTTATGGCAAACTTAATTTGCATTTTCATAGTGGCGCTACTAGCGCAACTCTCGTGCAACTGGAGCAAAATCTGGATACACATCTTGTTTAAGATGTAGAAACACGCCTACCAGCCTACCAACGTCCGTTTATTTCTCGCAACTTCTTCTTGGTGTTGCGATTTTTTCCGTCAGTGTACATTACCACAAAAGTCTCCATTTCACAGAAACTTCTCTCTGTGGCCGTGTAAAATAATCACTGTAGACAGCTGATGGCGGAACAGTTGGATAAGGGACATCTACACTTGCTGCTTATCTCCGTCTCTCACTGTGAAAACGGTGAACGCGTCGTGTTATTGACTTCACAAAAAGTCGAAGTCTACATGCATTCTGGGCTACGGACATTCAATCACTGACAACATATCATGGACAGTGATCGGCTCTGATTCCATGATGTGAAGATATCTATCCATGGAATCCCGAACTTGTTCAGCCGGTAGTAGCTGACGGGAAGATGGGCAGGTGGACTTATATTTCCACTTAGTGTAATGGATGTAAACTCTAAATAAATTTAAGATGATGCTCAAAGCAAAATGAAAGAACCCTATACCATCCGATAACAAGCCTAGTCATAAATTTATGAATCCTATCTGCCCGTTTAAAGCTATGTGGAAATCTGCTATATGGAGGATTCGTGGAAGCCTCAGAGTATTTAGAACCGTGCCGGGAAAGTGTAACGCAGCTGTATAGGAAAACACAGAAAAATGATAGTGCGACCAATTCTAAGGCTTTGCTTGGACGTTTGCGCTCCTTAGAAAATTGGCATGCCAGCAGTCATCGAATAAATTCAGACGAACTGATATCTGAATCGTTACCACTACTGGAGGAGGACTTTACCACAGCTCTGTTGCCATCGTAGCATGTTGATCATCGTTCATTCAAAATTAAATTTTAAACAATGAATTATTCAAATTAAAGAACAAAGCAGGTAAGAAGAAAAAAAATAACAACGTAAGTAACATTGAATTTCCTGTTACAAAGTCAAAGAATTTACAGACACATTTAGAGGCTTGACTATTCAAAGAGCTTAGAAATAACCGGTGTGGAAAATAATCAACAAATTTGAGGACTTCGAATAGTTTGTGTATTCTAGATTTTTTGTATTTCTAACAGTTCACTGAACACTTAACGTGTCCTTATCCGCGCAGTAATTGCAGCTTGTAGAGATTAACAACTTTAACACGTGGCTCGTACTCTACTGTTAACCTGTTTCTAGCAACAGTCTTCTTCCGCTTGTAACAGAATTAAAGAACCATGGGTGAGGTGTACATTTTGTTAGATACTACAGAACAAAGTTTCTGTAAAGCTAATTTCGCCCTTACGTGGCTTTGACCACTCGGCCTTACAGCAACAGTGAAGAAGCGGTAATAAAGTGAGTGAGAGTTGCTGAACGTTCTCGGCAGACTAGACTGCTCGTTAATTGTTTCCTACGACGACGTGATAGGGTAATCACTAGAAAATGGAGATCATTCGCTCTGGTCATGCCAGACGCTTTATGTCTTGCATTCTCCCACAAAACTGCCATCCTGATGGATAATACAGCGTTAATGGAATCGGTACATGTCTGGAAACTAACTGGCAAGCACTTCAAGCTAGACGCAAACCATCCCGAAAAAGCCTACTTACAAAATAACAAGTACCAACTTTAGGAGTGTACTACTGCTTCCTACGCATCGTTTCCGCTCCTGCAGAGTTCATGAGAGCAAGATTAGATTAGTTATAGTGTACACAGAGGCATTTAGACAGTCCTCCCACGCTCCGTTCGTGTGTAGAACGGGAAGAAGCCCTCACGATTTACACAATGGGACGTACCCTCTGCCATGTACTTCATAATGGTTTCAAACCATGAATGTAATTGTAAATGTACGAGTCTACTGATGGACCACAACTCTGTTGCACGCAATTTGGCATCCAACACAGCAAATTTTAGCTCTACAAATGAAATGGAACGCTTTTCTTATTTCAGTGGGCTGTACAACACACTGTTAAACTACGGTTCCTCTATTCATGGACGCTGCAGTTGTTATAAAGGACAATGTAATTATTAGAAACCTAAGTCATACGCACTGAAAACATTAAAAATAAGCACGCGTTAATGCACTAAAATGGCTGAAATATACGCTATAAATTCGGAAATATTGACTATAGCGTGGGAAATAAACACCATAAATTCATCAGTGATGCTAATGAAAGGCTCACACATTTTTGTTACCAATTAATGACATCAGTGTTACTAATTTTACCCTGTAAACAACTATTAGTGATGTTTGCTACAATATACTTTACCACATTTTTCCATATTTTATGCAATAAATGACTTTCTTTCGACAAACGAAAGAATTTCTCTGGTTCGCAAAACGTTTTCTCTACATCTCATGACTTTAGAGGATACAACATCAGTGCAGTAACGCCACTAGGGCAACAGCCTCAAGTATTTATATGATTTCTCCTCCAGGACAAGACTGCTACAATGAATAAGCGTAACCTCATATTGCTTTCCTCCATGTTTCTTACTGCAATAGAAACATCAACGAGTCGCTGAAGCTAGGTAATGGAATCGTGTATTTCCAGAGCAGACACCAAAGGCATACCTGTCGGCTCCAGTAGTTGAATTGGTGATGCCCGGTTACCGAAGTATGATTTCATGTATACACGCTGGCCTAGAATTCCTGTTTCTCCTCGTGCTTTACTGGTATCAGTACGCTGTAAAATAACATTGGTTGAGAGCAAGCAAAACGTGTGTAATAATTATAAAATTAGAATTCGATGTATGTTTACAATAGTTTAATCAACGACGTACAGAGCTCGTATGCTGTGAACGGTCGTTTTCATTGTTCGGTATAAAAATACAGAAGAGTTGCTTTAAAAGGTAATACACATGACGGTATAACATTGTGTGACTTCACACATTTTTTCCCATGTAAATATGCAATGACGATGGGGAGACAGCGTAGACAATTTTCTTCGTAAGCAACACCGCTTTTTTACTATTCTCCCAGTGTCTGAGAAGACATTGACAGAATATGCATTATAGGCATTTATTAAAAAAAAATTCGCATTTAAAATCTCATATATGTCATAAGTCCATCGGTTAGAATTTACATCGTGTACAACTGGTAAATCGTGGCCTGGACAAGTATTTGTCTAGTAAGTGGTTTAAGGACGGAAAACACCAACCATGGTTCAACAGCGAAATTCGGAAAATGGCGAGGAAGCAAAGGCTTGCTCTATCGGTTCAAAAGAGAACGCGCAAATGACGACAGGTAAAGTTAATGGTGCGCGAAGCATGCAACAACTACGACCGTCATACAGTAGCGAAACTCTGGGCGAGAACCAAAGAAAATGCTGGTCCTGTGTAAAATCGCTAAGCGTGTGCAAGGCTTCCATCTGGTGACTCGTTGAATTCGGCGACTGATAAATCGTTCACGCAGGAGAGTCTTACAAACATACCGTCGTTTGACCAGTGAACAGACTCCCATATGGGCGACGTAGTAATAAGCATACCTGACAACTGAAAGCAAATAAGTCGCCAGTTTCGGACGGAGTCGCACTTCGGTTTTACAAAAAGTACTCTACAGCACTGGTCCCTTACTTATTTTGCATTTATCACGAATCATTCATCCAGAGCTGGTGACTCTTATATAGAAGAAGAGAAAAGAACGGACCCGCAAAATTACAGACCAGTATCCTTAACATCAGTATGCTGCAGGATTCTTGCACATAGTCTGAGTTCAAATATAGTAAATTTCCTAGAGAGAAAAAAGCTTATACCCAGGACTTATCATAGTTTTAGAAAGCATCGCTTCTTCAAAACTCGACTTTCCCTTTTCTCACATGATATGCTGAGAACTGTAGATGAAGGGCAACACGCAGATATAGTATCTCTAGATTTTCGGAAAGCATTTGACATGGTGTCCCACTGGAGATTGTTAACGAAGATACGAGCATATGAAATATTTGGATGGCTTCGAGCTATCCTTAGTAATAGAATCCAGTACTTTATCCTCGACCGCTAGTGTCCACCAGAGACAAGGATATCGTCTGGAGTGCCCCAAATAGGAGTGATACGACCGTATTTATTTTCTGTATACAGAAATGATTTGGCGGATAGCGTGGGCAGCAATGTGCGGATGTTTGCTGATGATGCTGCCATGTACGGGAAGGTACCGAAGTTGAGTGACTGTAGGAAGATACAAGATGATTCAGACTACATTTCTAGTTGGTGTGATGAATGGCAGTTAGCTTTGAATGTAGAAAAATTTAAGACAGTGCGGGTGAGTAGGAGAAAAAAATCCCGTAATATTGGGATACAACATTAGTGGTGTCTTGCTTGACACAATCACGTCATTTCAATATCTGAGCGTAACGTAACAAAGCGATATGATACGGAACGAGTATTTGAGGACAATGGTGGGGAAGGCAATTGGTCGACTTCGGTTTATTTGGAGAATTTCGGGGAAGTGTGGTTTATCTGTAAAGGAGACCGCACGTAGGGCGCTAGTACAATCCGTTTTCGAGCGTCTGGGATCCGCACCATATCGGACTAAAGGAAGACATCGACACAATTCTGAGGCGGCCTGCTGGATTTGTCATTGGTGTTTCCGACCAACACGCAGGTATTACGGAAATGCTTCGAGAACTCAAACGGAAGTCCCTGAAGGGAAGGCGACGTTCTTTTTGAGGAAAACTATTAATAAAATTTAGAGAACGGGCATTTCGGTACAGGGTTACCTACGTCACACACCGTACGGTGAATTACGGTTCACCCAAGTATATGTAGATTTCGATGTATCAGACAGTCATTTGGCCTCTACTGCCGACTTTTGGAGCGTTGTAGATGTAGAACTGGCACCAGGTGGTCACATGACCCACCACCGCTGACGTAAATCTTGGCAAGGAACTGATTTGTAATTGTCGGTCGATTGTACTAATTAAGCGCAGTAAGATGGGTCCATGTATTAAGTCTTCTCTGGACAGGACGCATTTCGCTTTACCTAAATGTACCCAGTGGTCAGTTTTCTGGTACATTATTATTACGATGCGTGCTTCTATTCCCGTGCGTTGGATTTTTAGCACACTGCACCGTGTTGAGGCACAATATTTCTTTGTTTGCATCTTTTTTATATATTAATCTCATGTCAATTGCTGTCGATACATGCACTGATCAGCCACAATATTACGGCCAGCTACCTAATAGTCGGTAAGTCCACCTTTGGCACAGATAACAGCGGCGATGCATCGTGGAACGGAAGCAATGTAGCCTTGGTGGGTCTCTAGATGGAGTTGGCACCACATCTGCACACACGAGTCACCACACTTCCGTAAATACCGGGGAGGGGGTGATGGGCTCCGATGTCACGTTCATTCACATCCCAAATGTGTCCGATCAGATTCACATCTGGTGATTTGGGGGCCAGCACGTCAACTGGAACTCGCCACTGTGTTCCTCGAGCCGTTCCGTCACACTCCTCGTCTTGTGATATGGCGGATTATCTTGTTGAAAAATTCCACTGCCGTCGGGAAAAGGGATCGCCGGGAAGGAGTGTACGTACGTAGCCTGTAACCTGTGTACAATACTCCTTTGGACGTAATGGTGCCTTACACGAGCTCCACTGGACCCATAGAGGCCAACGTCAATTTTCCGAGAGCCGACACCAGCTTGTCTCCATCCCAAGGTACAGTTGTCAAGGGGCTGTTTGCCTGGAAGACCAAAGATTCGCGTTCTCCCATCAGCAGGATGAAGGTGAAAGGTCTCTGCTGGATTCCTTTCATGTTAATTTCCTAAATCTGTTGTCATTTACGGCATGAATTCCTCTTCTAAATTTACTGTGGCGTTTCTGACTGTCTGGGAGGAGACTGAGTAGTGGAACGTGTTACTTTTACACATAAACAAGAACGATCTGTCACACTACTACACTTTAAAACACAGTTTATATGTAATTCATGTCACACAGTCTCATACGGAACCTACATCCGCTTTCTTTTATATACTGTATATGATAAGATACTGTCATCCCCCTTCCCTTCTGTGTGAGAGGATGAATGAGCAAATGTATTTCTAGTTGCATGCTTGAGGGCAGCAGACAAGCCTGTCTGCTAGAGAACAGTAGGACCAACGTCGGAACAGGTAGCTACGCTTTCTAAAAGCAGAGAGGTTTCTATCCTTAGTATGGTCCTGTCCGTCCCTTGTCATGTTGGTATAGGAATCTGCCTATCTGGCCACTTCCGTTTGTATTTGTGAGCCACCCTCAGAAAGGGACCAGGTCAGTCTGTCCGCGGCGAGCGTCTGAAGTGGTAAGATCTCCGGCTAAGCGCGTGTCTGCTAAGTCCATAGGACAATGGGTTTCTTAAGTTCAGCCTAACTGAAAATTTAATCACCTTTATTTCAGGTTTAGCTCTAAAATATCTAATGATATCTTAAATTGCAACGCAGTGTAATTCGAGTGTGAAGTTCAGAATATATTCCGATAGTTGCTTTGTCACTACTTTGTGAGTAAAGTGGAACCACGTGTTGATCAGTAACTCTAACTAGCATCATCAATCTTCAATGCGAATGTACGTGAGATTATAACGTCTGGTCTTGACAATATTTTTCAATATAGTAACTTTTCTTTATGTTCAACCCATGTGGGGTGTACTTTGTGAGACCAGTACCACGTGCTTATACAGTTGTTTGACCCATCAGGTTAATAGTAAGACTATAGTAACCAGTTTGAGGTTTTTCTTTTGTAAATTGCTTTTCGATCTAATTTATTTTAATTATCAAAATTATTGTGGAGTTACACGCTTTGTGTAAACCAAGTCGACCACGTGAAGCATGTGGTGTAAGCATCAAAGTAGCCCTCAGCTATTCTTTTCGGGAAGATTTCACAGAGAGTTAGTATGAATTTAGTATACCAGTGTGTGGTAATTTCATGACGGACAGGATTGCGCTACGAACGTAACTTCTTTGGGTGAAAATTGAATCGGTTGGTTGTGGTTAATTTCCTCTTGCATATGTTTCAACGTTCTTCGTGTGCTATTTTATGAATGCAGTATTGTATGCAGTCCCCCAATCTTGGCTCCATATTTGATGTGTTCCGTAAGATTACAATCTCACATTTTCACAATCCTAAATAAGGCACCAGCTTAGTTATGAAGCGAGTTTAATATGCTGAAATTTCAATGATCAATGTTAAAATAAATTTCCAAATATAAACTGATTTATTTCCTTTTATTTAAATTCTCTTTTTGATATACATATCACCGGTTGTCGTATGACTATTAAAAGATTATAATTAATGTTAGTCTGGTTGGGAATTTGGTAAGCTAGACTGGATACCTGGTGAAGCAGTTGCGCAGTAATGCAAGGTTAACTTCGCCAGACAGCTCACAGCTTTTAACCCGCTTTTATTGGCTATCAGCTCCGCTTTCATAGCAAATTAAAGCAACAACATTACAAAGGAGGTATCGGGATTCATCAAAACATGCACCGCTCTGTCATTGTGCCAACGATACTCAAGTGTACTTGCAGTCGTAGTTGCCAATGTCGTCGTGTTAATACTGGAACATGCATGGGTCGTCGGCTTGGGAGGCCCATCATTAGGAGGGTTTAGTGCACTGAATGTTCAGACACACTTACACTCTGCCTAACATTAAAGTCCGATGTGAATTCCACCACCGTTCGCCGCCTGTCCTGTTTTACCAGTCTGCCCAGCCTAAGTCGTCTGTAATGAGGGCTGGCTGCACAACCGCACGGCGTCTGGACGTGGTTTCAACTTGGTTTCGCCACGTATTGAAGACACCCACAACAGTACTCCTCCAACACCCTATAATTCGTACAGTTTCCGATATTCTGGTACAGAGCCTCCGGACCATCCCAATCCGCCATCGGTCAAACAAAGATAGCTCATGCACCCTCCCCGTTCTACACAAGGACAGTTTGCTCACAGATGCTACATACACCGGACATTCCCGTAAATTCCGGGGAGGGGCCGATGAGCCCTGATACCACGTGGCGGTACTGATCCCCCATGGTACACAAAACGGATCAGATCGCTCTTGCAGAAGCAACGAAAAAAGCATGCCAGATTTAAAAGAACGCAAAATCTCCGAGATTGGCAAAGTTTTGCAGAAGTTCGAAATAAAGCGCATGCTTCAATGCGAGATGCTTTTAATAATTTCCACAACGAAACCCTCCCTCGGAATCTGTCAGAAAATCCAAGAGATTCTGGACATATGTAAAGCACACCAGTGGTAGGACGAAATCAATACCTTCACTGTGTGATAACAACGGTGGAGTCACTGATGACAGTACCACCAAAGCAGCATTATTAAACACGGTTTTCCGAAACTCCTTCACCAAATAAGACGAAGTAAATATTCCCAAATTCCAATCAACAGCAACTGCGAAGATGAGAAATATACAAGTAGATATCCTTGGTGTAGCAAAGCAGCTTAAATCACTTAGTAAAGGCAAGGCTTCCGGTCCAGATAGTATACCAGTCAGGTTCCTTTCAGAGTATGCATATGCAGTAGCTCCATATTTAGCAATTATACACAACCGTTCGCTCACAGAAAGTTCCGTACCTCCTCACTGGAAAGCTGCTCAAGTCACACCAATACCCAAAAACGTAAATAGTAATAGTCCGCTGAATTACAGGACCATATCACTAACGTCGATTTCCAGTAGGGTTTTGGAACATACACTGTATTCGAAAATTATGAAGTACCTCGAAGAAAAGAATTTACTGACACATAGTCAGCAAGGATTCAGAAAATATCGTTCTTGCGGAACACAACCAGCTCTTTATACTGATGAAGTAATGAATGCAATCGACATGGGATGTCAAATTGACTCCATATTTTTAGATTTTCAGAAGGCTTTTTACACCGTTCCTCAGAAGCGTCTTCTAACCAAACTGTGTGCCTACGGAATAACGCCTCTGCTGTGCGACTGGATTCGTGATTTCCTGTCAGAAAGGTCACAGTTCGTAGTAATAGACGGAAAGTCATTGAGTAAAACAGAAGTAATATCCGGCGTTCCCCAAGCAAGTGTTATAGGCCCCCTACTGTTCCTCATCTATATTAACGACATAGGAGAAAATCTGAGTAGCCGTCTTAGATTATTTGCAGATGATGCTGTCATTTACCGTCTTGTTAAATCATCAGATGACCAAAATAACTGCAAAATGATTTAGGTAAGATATCTGTGTGGTCCGAAAAGTGTCAATTGACCCTGAATAAAGAAAAGTGTGAAGTTATTCACATGAGTACTAAAAGAAATCCCCAAATTTCAATTACGCGATAAGTCACACAAATCTGAAAATACTTATGGCTTAAATTACAAATAACCTAAATTGGAACGATCACATAGGTAATGTTGTGGGTAGACCAAACCAAAGACTGCAATTCATTGGCAGAACACTTAGAAGGTGCAACAGATCTACTAAAGAGACTGCTTACACTACACTTGTCCGCCCTATTATCGAGTATTGCTGTACAGTGTGGGATCCTTATCAGGTGGGACTGACGGATGATACTGAGAAAGTTCAAAGAAGGGTGGCTTGTTATGTATTATCGCGAAACAGGGGAAATAGTGCCACAGATATGATACGTGAATTGGAGTGGCAATAATTAAAACAAAGGCGCTTTTCGTTGCGGCGGGATCTTCAATTGAAATTTCAATTACCAGTTTTCTTATCCTACTGCGAAAACATTCTGTTGGCATCCACCTACATAGGGAGAAATAATCATCACGATAAAATAAGAGAAAGCAGGGCTCGCACAGAAAAATTTAAGTGCTCGCTTTTCCAGCGCGCCGTTCAAGAGTGGAACGGTAGAGAGACAGCTTGAAGGTGGTTCATTGAACCGTCTGTCAGGCACTTCATTGTGTGTAGTTGCGTAATCACTCAGACTTAGACGTAGATGTAGACATTCACATCTCAGATGTGTTAGATCAGATTCACATCTGGCGATTTGGGGGACCAGCACGTCTATTGGAACTCGCCACTGTGTTCCTCGAACCACTCCCTCACACTCCTGACCTTGGGGTAGAGCAGTAAGGCCTTGGTAGGTCGCCGGAGGGATTGACACCACACCTGCACACACAAGTCACCTAATTTCCCAAGTTTCGGGGAGGGAAGAGATATTAGTCGCCATGTAACACTGGTATCGCCTGGAAGGGTTTTATATCGATAGTAGGTCGGTGATCATAATGTTCTGGCTGAGCAGTGTAAAAAGATACGGTGAGAAAATATTGTGTGCCACTGCTGTGTAGTGTCCTAAAACTCCCACGCGTGTGAATAGAAGAACGCAACAAATAATTTAGGAGCCAGAAAACTGAACATGGAGGACGCTTAAATAAAGTGAAACGTGTCTTTTGCAAAGAAGACTTAACTCTCTAAGGGCGGCATGACTCGAATATTAATTGTGAAACTGCGACTCCGAAAGTCCTTGAGAAACAAAAACACAACACGTCTGAATTATTTGGAACAGTGGATGAAACGTACCAATCAACATCTGTGAAACTGGTACCCTACGGGGTGTAATTAAGCATGAATGGCTACTGCTGGATACGGTGCGTCTGAAGAGACTAGTGAAATTTTCTCCGATTTACTTATAAAACCTGACCAAAAAAATGGGAAGCATCCATATGACACAATCTTACGTCAATACAACTTCGTAGACGTACATGGTTCAAGAATCATAAAGGAAAGTTCTATTCATGGAACAATCCTGGGGATACTAGAAGGTATCAGATAGATTATATAATGGTAAGACAGAGATTTAGGAACCAGGTTTTAAATTGTAAGACATTTCCAGGGGCAGATGTGGACTCTGGCCACAATTTATTGGTTATGAACTGTAGATTAAAACTGAAGAAACTGCAAGAAGGTGGGAAATCAAGGAGATGGGGCCTTGATAAACTGACTAATCCCGAGGTTATAGAGAGTTTGAAAGAGAGCATAAGGGAACAATTGACAGGAATGGAGGAAAGAAATACAGTAGAAGAAGAATGGGTAGCTCTGAGGGATGAAGTAGTGAAGGCAGCAGACGATCAAGTTGGTAAAAAGACGAGGGCTAGTAGAAATCCTTGGGTAACAGAAGAAATATTGAGTTTAATTGATGAAAGGAGAAAATATAAAAATGCATTAAATGAAGCAGGCAAAAAGTAATAGAAACGTCTCAAAAATGAGATCGACAGGAAGTGTAAAATGGCTAAGCAGGGATGGCTAGAGGACAAATGTAAGGCTGTAGAGGCTTATCTCACTAGGGGTAAGATAGATACTGCATACAGGAAAATTAAAGAGACCTTTGGAGAAAAGAGAACCACTTGCATGAATATCAAGAACTCAGATGGAAATCCAGTTCTAAGCAAAGAAGGGAAAGAAGAAAGGTGGAAGGAGTGTATAGAGGGTCTATATAAGGGCAATGTATTTGAGGACAATATCATGGAAATGAAAGGGGATGTAGATGAAGACGAAATGGGAGACACAATACTGCGTGAAGAGTTTGACAGAGCACTGAAAGACCTGACTCGAAACAAGGCGCGGGGAGTAGACAACATTCCATTAGAACTACTGACGGCGTTGTGAGAGCCAGCCATGACAAAACTCTACCATCTGGTGAGCAAGATGTATGAGACAGGCGAAATACCCTCAGACTTCAAGAAGAATATAATAATTTCAATCCCAAAGAAAGCAGGTGTTGACAGATGTGAAAATTACCGAATTATCACTTTAATAAGTGGCTCTGAGCACTATGGGACTCAACTGCTGTGGTCATAAGTCCCCTAGAACTTAGAACTACTTAAACCTAACTAACCTAAGGAACACACACAACACCCAGCCATCACGAGGCAGAGAAAATCCCTGACCCCGCCGGGAATCGAACCCGGGAGCCCGGGCGTGGGAAGCGAGAACGCTACCGCACGACCACGAGATGCGGGCTTTAATAAGTCACGGATGCAAAATACTAACGCGAATTCTTTACAGGCGAATGGAAAAACTGGTAGAAGCCGACCTCGGGGAAGATCAGTTTGGATTCCGTAGAAATATTGGAACACGTGAGGCAATACTGACTCTACAACTTATCTTAGAAGCTAGATTAAGGAAATGCAAACCCTCATTTCTAGCATTTGTAGACTTAGAGAAAGCTTTTGACAATGTTAACTGGAATACTCTCTTTCAAATTCTGAAGGTGGCAGGGGTAAAATACAGGGAGCGAAAGGCTATTTACAGTTTGTACAGAAACCAGATGGCAGTTATAAGAGTCGAGGGGCATGAAAGGGAAGCAGTGGTTGGGAAAGGAGTAAGACAGGGTTGTAGCCTCTCCCCGATGTTATTCAATCTGTATATTGAGCAAGCAGTAAAGGAAACAAAAGAAAAATTCGGAGTAGGTATTAAAATTCATGGAGAAGAAGTAAAAACTTTGAGGTTCGTCAATGACATTGTAATTCTGTCAGAGACAGCAAAGGACTTGGAAGAGCAGTTGAACGGAATGGACAGTGTCTTGAAAGGAGGATATAAGATGAACATCAACAAAAGCAAAACGAGGATAATGGAATGTAGTCGAATTAAGTCGGGTGATGCTGAGGGAATAATATTAGGAAATGAGACACTTAAAGCAGTAAAGGTGTTTTGCTATTTGGGGAGCAAAATAACTGATGATGGTCAAAGTAGAGAACATATAAAATGTAGACTGGCAATGGCAAGGAAAGCGTTTCTGAAGAAGAGAAATTTGTTAACATCGAGCATAGATTTAAGTGTCAGGAAGTCGTTTCTGAAAGTATTTGTATGGAGTGTAGCCATGTATGGAAGTGAAACGTGGACGATAAATAGTTTGGACAAGAAGAGAATAGAAGCTTTCGAAATGTGGTGTTACAGAAGAATGCTGAAAATTATATGGGTGGAGGAGGAGGAGGATATTAGTGTTTAACGTCCCGTCGACAACGAGGTCATTAGAGACGGTGCGCAAGCTCGGGTGAGGGAAGGATGGGGAAGGAAATCGGCCGTGCCCTTTCAAAGGAACCATCCCGGCATTTGCCTGAAGCGATTTAGGGACATCACGGAAACCTAAATCAGGATGGCTGGAGACGGGATTGAACCGTCGTCCTCCCGAATGCGAGTCCAGTGTGCTAACCACTGCGCCACCTCGCTCGGTTTAGATGGGTGGATCACGTATCTAATGAGGTATTGAATAGGGGAGAAGAGGAGTTTGTGGCACAACTTGACAAGAAGAAGGGGCCGATTTGTAGGACATGTTCTGAGGCATCAAGGGATCACAAATTTAGCATTGGAGGGCAGCGTGGAGGGTAAAAATCGTAGAGGGAGACCAAGAGATCAATACACTAACTAGATTCAGAAGGATGTAGGTTGCAGTAAGTACTGGGAGATGTAGAAGCTTGCACAGGATATGGTAGCATGGAGAGCTGCATCAAACCAGTCACAGGACTGAAGACCACAACAACAACAACACGTACGCACTATCGGTCTTTGTGTGAATAATTGGAGTTACCAATCTCTGTGGATGATGAAATGGTCACTACAGCGTGTTACTGTTGCTCGTGTTTACTGTTGTTACCACGCCTTGTAGGGTATATAAGGGGACTGGGCAGCTTTAGATGTTGAGTGATCGCTGTGAAGGACACGGATGGGCTACATACTCGTATGAAACTCCGTTATCAGCACCTGACAGAGTTTGAAGGGGCCCAGCGCGGCTCTATAGGTAGCCGGCTTGTCGAATCGTGCAGTAACCAGATTTATGAGGTGTAAGGACGTAACAGTGGCCGTATGTTGGACTGCGTAAGAGCACAAGTGCAGCCATACTCATCGTTAAGTTTTCGGTCGACCACGCCTGACCACCATGGCCGTATTGTGCACCGAGCACATCGTAGCCCTGTAATGTTTGTGCCGGCTTTCCGAGGATAAGTAATGGACTCCGTGCACCATTATGCGTCCTCCTGCACCGATGCTCAGAGACCAGGAGCAGCCATACTAAGGAATTACGCCGCTAGCACTGCATCACCAACAGCTGCATCTGGAGTGGTGGCATGACCAGGAAACATGGACTACTGACGAGTAGCATCGCATTGTCTTTGTCGATGTGTCTGTGTTCTGGACCACCAAAGTCGGCGATCTGCGAAAATGTCCCATTCATCGAATCTTCTGGAGGGTCACAGCAGTATTAAGTCTGGCTTTATGGTGTGGCGAGCCATCAGGTATGACTTTTGGTCACGCCTGATAGTATTTCAACTAGGCGCGTTCAGTAGTTAATGCAACACTTCTTTCTTTGGTCAAATTCGGTTGAACATCGTGGAATATTCCCGCTTCAGCGCCTACAGTTTCATGTAGTTCCCATACCTTGTGGCGCAATACATAGGTTTCGAAATGGCGTCCGTAAGGGAGGTTCGTTCAAAGCAAAGAGCCGACACTGAGTTTATTTTGGCGGAAAACCGGAGCATCACAGATATTCATACGCGTTTGCAGAATGTCTGCGGAGACACGGCAGTGAACAAAAGCACGGCGAGTCGTTGGCTGAAGTGTCTGTCATCACTGCAACAAGGTCGCACAAACCTATGGTATCTCCCGCGTGCCGGCCGGTGGCACACAGCTGTGACTCCTACAGTGTTGGAGCGTGCGGACACTCTCATTCGAGGTGATCGGCGGATCACAACCAGACAACTCGCTATGCAACTGGACGTCTCTGGCGGTAGCGATGACACACTCGTCCACTTGTTGAGGTACGCTAACGTGTGTGCCAACTGGGTTCCTCGCCACCAAACACAAGAGCAGAAAGAGTAACGAAGGACCATCTAAGTGGAATTGCTTGCGCGGTACGAGGCTGACCACACAATTTTTTTTTTTTTCCCAAGAGATTCTGGTCATACATAAAGCACACCAGTGGCAAGACGCAGTCAATACCTTCACTGCACGATAACAACAGTGAAGTCACTGATGACAGTGCCACTAAAGCAGAGTTGTAAAACACGATTTTCCGAAACTCCTCCAATAAAGAAGACGATGTAAATATTCCTGAATCCTGAATTACAATCAAGAACAACTGCCAAGATGAGAAACATAGAAGTAGACAACCTCGGTGTAACGAAGCAGCTTAAATCACTTAATAAAGGCAAGGCCTCTGCTCCAGATTGTACGTATACCAGTCAGGTTCCTCTCAGAGTATGCTGAGAAAATAGCTCCATATTTAGCAATTATATACAGCCACTCTCTCACAGAAAAATCCGTATCTAAAGACTGGAAAATTGCTCAAGTCACACCAATATCCAAAAAGGGAGGTAGCAGTAATCCGCTCAATGACAAGCCCATATCACTAACGTCAATTTGCAATAGGGTTTTAGGACATATACTGTATTCGAACATTTTGAAGTACCTCGAAAAAAACGATTTATTGACATATAGTCAGCACGGATTCAGAAAATGTCGTTCTTGTGAAACACATCTAGCTCTTTATACTCATAAAGTAATAAGTGCTGTCGACAGGGGATGTCAAATTGATTCCATTATGTTCATATTTCCAGAAGGATTTCCACACCGTTCCTCACAAGAGTCTTCTAATCAAACTGCGTGCCTACGGAGTATCGCCTCAGTTGTGCTACTGGATTCGTGATTTCCTGTCAGAAAGGTCACAGTTCGTAGTAATAGACGGAAACTCCTGGAGTAAAACAGAAATAATATCTGGGGTTCCCAAAGGAAGTTTTATAGGCCTTCTGTTGCTCCTGATCTATATTAACGACATAGGAGTCAATCTGAGTAGCCGTCTTAGGTTGTTTGCAGATGATGCTGTCATTTACGGTCTTATAAAGTCATCAGATGATCAAAACGACTTGCAAAATGATTTAGATAAGATATCTGTATGGTGCGAAAAGTAGCACTTGACCCTGAATAAAGAAAAGTGTGTACTTAGGGATTACAATTACAAATAACCTAATTGGAACGATCACATAGATGACATTGTGGGTAGAGAAAACCACTGGCAGAACACTTAGAAGGTGCAACCTGTTTACCAAAGAGACTGCTTACACTACGCTTGTCTGCCCTATTCTGGAGTATTGCTGTGAGGTGTGGGATCCGCATCAGGTAGGACTGACGGATGACATCGAAAAAGTACAAAGAGGGGCAGCTAGTTTTGTATTATCGCGAAATAGGGGAGATAGTGTCACAGACATGATACGTAAATTGGAATGGCAATCATTAAAACAAAGGCGTTTTTCGTAGCGACGGGATCTTCTCATGAAATTTCGATCACCAGTTTTCTCCTCCGATTGCGAAAACATTCTGTTGGCACCCACCTACATATGGAGAAATGATCATCACGACAAAATAAGAGAAATCAGGGCTGGAATGGAAAAATTTAAGTACTCGCTTTTCCCGCGTGCCGTTCGAGAGTGGAAGGGTAGAGAGACAGCTTGGAGGTGGTTCATTGAACCCTCTGCCAGGCACTTTATTGTTAATAGCAGAGTAATCATGTAGATGTAGATCGTCACAGGAGATGAAGCGTGGGTTCATCACTTCGAACCGGAAACAAAACGGACCATCAGCGGTAAATTCGTGGCTATGTGTTTTGGTGGACTGTATTGGCGATTCTGTTTGCTAGCCTGATTCGAGGTGCAACCATTACCTCTCTAGTATATTTTGATACCGTCAGGAAATCGAAGAAAAGGCATCATCGTGTTCGTCGCCGCAATGATGCGTACGAACTTCTCCTCGATGCCAAGACAAGGCCTCACACAAATCTGCTCACCCGAGAGAAGTTCACAAAACTTTAGTGGACCTTTCTTCCTCATCCATTGCACAGCCCGTATCCCACACCTCCGTTTGTTTACCCTCATGAACGACGCCATCCGTCGGAGAAGTTGGCTCCAGTCGTCGGCCAACAGAGCGGTACCATGTGGGCAAACACGCCCTCCCAGCAGTGTGGCATAAGGCCGTCGTATTGAACGGAGACTATGTTGGGAAAAAAAAGAATGAGCAATAATATGGTGTATTAGAATCCTGAATAAAACCAACCTGCTTTCAGAAAAGAATGAGTAACATTGCTTATTGAACAGCCATCGTGTGAGAGCACAATGCTACTGCAGGGATATCCTGCGTCCTCACGCGTTACCCCTCGCATGCAGTATTGTGGCAGTTTTTTAGCAGGACAACGCTCGTCCACATAGAGCACGTATCTATATGAACTGTTTGGATGGTTCTGACGTGCTCTAACGCGGCAGCATCCCACCATCAGTCCCCTATAAAATCTGTGTGGGATCATCTCGAACAACAACTCCGTTCCCGTGACAGTTTCAGGGATAACAAGTACCAGTTGCAACAGCTGTGGGCCAGTTTGCCCCAGGGAAGGTCACAACTGCTTTATCGAGACTTCAGGCGGTGCAACGTCATACGGATAAGTGAACTAATGCTGCCAAGTTCCTTGTAAGTTTGGCACGATTTTCCAGCCGCTGAAATAACATCACGTATCCTCTCAATCCATAAAGATTTTTTTTCCGTTTCCTCCCCCCTTCTAGTTGCTTCACTTTTTTGCCTGGCAGTGTGTATGCAAATATGGAATTTCCGTACTCAAGTAATTACACTACTGGCCATTAAAATTGCTACACCATGAAGATGACGTGCTACAGACGCGAAATTTAACCGACAGCAAGACGATGCTGTGATATGCAAATGATCAGCTTTTCAGAGCATTCACAAAATGTTGGCGCCGGTGGCGACACCTACAACGTGCTGACGTGAGGAAAGTTTCCAACCGGTTTCTCATACACAAACAGCAGTTTACCGGCGTTGCTAGGTGAAACGTTGTTGTGATGCCTCGTGTAAGGAGGAGAAGTGCGTACCATCACGTTTCCGACTTTGATAAAGGTAGGATTGTAGCCTCTCACGATTGCGGTTTATCATATCGCGACATTGCTGCTCGCGTTGGTCGAGATCCAACGACTGTTAGCAGAATATGGAATCGGTGGGTTCAGGAGGGTAATACGGAACGCCGTGCTGGATCCCAACGGCCTCGTATCGCTAGCAGTCGAGATGACAGGCATCTTATCCGCACGGCTGTAACGGATCGTGCAGCCACGTCTCGATCCTTGAGTCAACAGATGGGGACGTTTGCAAGACAACAACCATCTGCACGAACAGTTCGACGACGTTTGCAGCAGCATGGACTATCACCTCGGAGACCATGGCTGCGGTTACCCTTGACGCTGCATCACAGACAGGAGCGCCTGCGATGGTGTACTCAACGACGAACCTGGGTGCACGAATGGCAAAACGTCATTTTTTCGGATGATTCCAGATTCTGTTTACAGCATCATGACAGTCGCATCCGTGTTTGGCGACATCGCCGTGAACGCACATTGGAAGCTTGTATTCCTCATCGCCATACTGGCGTGTCACCCGGCGTGATGGTATGGGGTGCCATTGATTACACGTCTCGGTCACCTCTTGTTCGCATTGACGGCATTCTGAACAGTGGACGTTACATTTCAGATGTGTTACGACCCGTGGCTCTACCCTTCATTCAATCCCTGCGAAACCCAACATTTCAGCAGGATAATGCACGACCACATGTTGCAGGTCGTGTAGGGGCCTTTCTCGATACAGAAAATGTTCTACTGCTGCCCTGGCCAGCACATCCTCCAGATCTCTGACCAATTGAAAACGTCTGGTCAATGGTGGCCGAGTAACTGGCTCGACACAATACGCCAGTCACTACTCTTGATGAACTGTGGTATCGTGTTGAAGCTGCATGGGCAGCTGTACCTGTACACGCCGTCCAAGCTCTGTTTGACTCAATGACCAGGCGTATCAAGACTGTTATTACGGCCAGAAGTGGTTGTTGTGGGTACTGATTTCTCAGAATCTATGCACCCAAATTGCGTGGAAATGCAATCACATGTCATTTCTAGTGTAATATATTTGTCCAATGAATGTCTGTTTGTCATGAGCATTTCTTGTTGGTGTCATCATCATCATCATTTAAGACTGATTATGCCTTTCAGCGTTCAGTCTGGAGCATAGCCCCCCTTATACAGTTCCTCCATGATCTCCTATTCAGTGCCAACATTGGTGCCTCTTCTGATGTTAAACCTATTACTTCAAAATCATTCTTAACCGAATCCAGGTACCTTCTCCTCGGTCTGCCCCGACTCCTCCTACCCTCTACTCCTCCATGAGTCTCTTGGGTAACCTTGCTTCTCCCATGCGTGTAACATGACCTCACCATCTAAGCCTGTTCGCCCTGACTGCTACATCTATAGAGTTCATTCCCAGTTTTTCTTTGATTTCCTCATTGTGGACACCCTCCTGCCATTGTTCCCATCTACTAGTACCTGCAATCATCCTAGCTACTTTCATATCCGTAACCTCAACCTTGTTGATAAGGTAGCCTGAATCCACCCAGCTTTCGATCCCATACAACAAAGTTGGTCGAAAGATTGAACGGTGCACAGATAACTTAGCCTTGGTATTGTCTTCCTTCTTGCAGAAGAGAGTAGATCGTAGCTGAGCGCTCACTGCATTAGCTTTGCTACACCTCGCTTCCAGTTCTTTCACTATGTTGCCATCCTGTGAGAATATGCATCCTAAGTACTTGAAACCGTCCACCTGTTCTAACTTTGTTCCTCCTATTTGGCACTCAATCCGTTTATATTTCTTTCCCACTGACATTACTTTCGTTTTGGAGATGCTAATCTTCATACCATAGTCCTTACATTTCTGATCTAGCTCTGAAATATTACTTTGCAAACTTTCAATCGAATCTGCCATCACAACTAAGTCATCCGCATAAGCAAGACTGCTTATTTTGTGTTCTCATATCTTAATCTCACCCAGCCAGTCTATTGTTTTCAACATATGATCCATAAATAATATGAACAACAGTGGAGACAGGTTGCAGCCTTTTCTTACCCCTGAATCTACTCTGAACCATGAACTCAATTTACCGTCAACGCTAACAGCTGCCTGACTATCCATGTAAAGACCTTTAATTTCTTGCAAAAGTTTGCCTCCTATTCCATAATCTTGTAGAACAGACAATAACTTCCTCCTAGGAACCCGGTCATATGCCTTTTCTAGATCTATAAAGCATAGATACAATTCCCTGTTCCACTCATAACACTTCTCTATTATTTGCCGTAAGCTAAAGATCTGGTCCTGACAACCTCTAAGAGGCCTAAACCCACACTGATTTTCATCCAATTGGTCCTCAACTAATACTCGCACTTTCCTTTCAACAACACCTGAGAAGATTTTACCCACAACGCTGATTAAAGAGATACCTCTGTAGTTGTTACAATCTTTTCTGTTTCCATGTTTAAAGATTGGTGTGATTACTGCTTTCGTCCAGTCTGACAGAACCTGTCCTGACTCCCACGCCATTTCAATTATCTTGTGTAGCCATTTAAGACCTGACATTCCACTGTACTTGATGAGTTCCGACTTAATTTCATCCACCCCAGCCGCTTTATTGCACTGCAATCTATTGACCATTTTTTCCACTTCCTCAAATGTGATCCTATTTCCATCATCATTCCTATCTCATTCTACCTCGAAATCTGAAACATTACTGATCGCATTTTCACCTACATTGAGCAACTCTTCAAAATATTCCCTCCATCTGCCCAAGGCATCCACAGGATGCACCAGCAGTTTTCCTGACCTGTCCAAAATACTTGTCATTTCCTTCTTACCTCCCTTTCGAAGACTGCTAATTACACTCCAGAATGGTTTTCCAGCAGCTTGACCCATAGTCTCCAACCTGTTTCCAAAGTCTTCCCACGATTTCTTCTTGGATGCTGCAATTATCTGTTTGGCTTTGTTTCTTTCTTCAACATAACTTTCTCTGTCTACCTGGGTTCTGGTATGTAGCCATTTTTGATACGCCTTCTTTTTCCTTTTACAGGCTGCCTTGACTGTATCATTCCACCAAGCTGTTTGCTTCATCCTACTTTTACACACTACTGTTCCAAGACATTCTTTAGCCACTTCTAGTACTGTGTCCCTGTACCTTGTCCATTCCTTTTCCAATGACTGTAATTGACTACATTCAACTAACTGGTACCTTTCTGAGATCGCTGTTATGTACTTGTGCCTGATTTCCTTATCCTGAAGTTTCTCCACTCTTATCCTCCTACATATGGTGTGTAGCAATTTTAATGGCCAGTAGTGTACACGAGAGTGCTACCAGTGCGAGAGAAGTGATCACGTCGTTTCGCCACTGCAGGTAGCTCTCAGCATTGCAGACGACACCTGGAGCCCCTGCTGCAACGACGTGAACCCGACGCCGGGCGCTGCGCGACGCTACGTGGGCGACGCTCGCGTGTCAGTGGCTGCGCGACTCTGCTTACGTTCCTGGAGCAGCGCTCAGCGGGGAGGCGGCCGCTGCTGCAGGCATCTGCGGCACGTGGCGGGCGACGCAACGCGACACCTCCTGCGAGCATCTCAGGCCGGCCTGCGGGCGTTACGGCCGAGGCAGAGCGCGCAGGCGCGGCGCGAGGAATGCGCAGGCGCAGACGGCGCGCGGGGGCGCTACGCTCGCAGAAACCGTAAACGGGCGAGGAGGAGATTACAGCGGCGGGCGGCAGCCCCACTCGAAACGTTGCTCCGTCCCGCTCTCAGAGACGTGGCATCGCGCGAACTCTCACTCGCGGCTACTACAGGAACACACGCTCTGTTTGCGTGTGAGACAGAATACGCGACGTACTGCTCCGAAAATTAACGAGGAACGCCTTTTAGGTGACGCAGATTAATTAAACTTGTCTCATACAAGGGTGAGGCAGGTGGAGAATTGATATGGGAATATTTGTAACAATGGAAATTGTTCTGAAATGCAGGAGGATCTGCAGCGAATTGACGCATGGTGCAGGGAATGGCAACTGAATCTCAATGTAGACAAGTGTAATGTGCTGCGAATACATAGAAAGATAGATCCCTTATCATTTAGCTACAAAATAGCAGGTCAGCAACTGGAAGCAGTTAATTCCATAAATTATCTGGGAGTACGCATTAGGAGTGATTTAAAATGGAATGATCATATAACGTTGATCGTCGGGAAAGCAGATGCCAGACTCAGATTCATTGGAAGAATCCTAAGGAAATGTAATCCGAAAACACAGGAAGTAGGTTACAGTACGCTTGTTCGCCCACTGCTTGAATATTGCTCACCAGTGTGGGATCCGTACCAGATAGGGTTGATAGAAGAGATAGAGAATATCCAACGGAGAGCAGCTCGCTTCGTTACAGGATCATTTAGTAATCGCGAAAGCGTTACGGAGATGATATTTAAACCTCAGTGGAAGACTCTCCAGGAGAGACGCTCAATAGCTCGGTACGGGCTTTTGTTGAAGTTTCGAGAACATACCTTCACCGAGGAGTCAAGCAGTATATTGCTCCCTCCTACGTATATCTCGCGAAGAGACCATGAGTATAAAATCAGAGAGATTAGAGCCCACACAGAAGCATACCGACAATCCTTCTTTCCACGAACAATACGAGACTGGAATAGAAGGGAGAACCGATAGAGGTACTCAGGGTACCCTCCGCCACACACCGTCAGGTGGCTTGCGGAGTATGGATGTAGATGTAAATGTAGATTATTTTAGCCAGGACATTAGCGCACAAAGTTTTTATTGACTCTTCACAAACATAATTTTTTTGCAAACAAAATTTCATGTTTCACCATAAAATTACGTTTACTGAATTTAACAGTAATATATACGAAATTACTGACAAGTAAAACCTGCAAATATAGGATCACAAATAACTTCTACTCAAAAAATCAGTGACTTTGAGGTTTGCCGATGACGTTGTTATTCTCTCAGACGCAACAAAGGACTTGGAAGAGCAGTTGAACAGAATGGACAGTGTCATGAAAGTAGTGTGTAAGATGAATATCAACAAAAGCCAGACGAGAATCATAGTCGAATTAAATCGGATAATACAGAGGGGATTAGATTAGGAAACGAGACACTTAAAGTAGTAGATCTGTTTTGTTATTTGGGCACCAAAATAACAGATGATGGTCAAAGTAGAGAGAATATGTAGTGTAGCCTGGCAACGGCAAGAAAAGCGTTTCTGAAGAAGAAAAATTTGCTAACATCGATTATAGATTTAAGTGTCAAGTAGTCTTTTCTGAAAGTATATGTATGGAATGTAGATTTGTATGAAAGTTAAATATGGACGATAAAGAGTTTAGATAAGAAGAGAATAGAAGATTTTGAAATATGACGCTACAGAAGAAAGCGGAATATTAGATGGGTAGAGCGCGTAACTAATGACAAGGTACTGACTTGAATGGTGGACAAAAGAAATTTCTGGTAAAACCTGACTAGAAGATGGGTTCAGTTGGCAGGGCACATTCTGATACATCAAGGGATCTCAAATTTAAAACTAAGAGGGAAACGTTGGAGGGTGGGGGCGGGGTTCATAGAGGGACACCAAGACATGAGTACAGTCAGCAGCTTCAGAAGGATGTAGGTTGCAGTAGTTACTCGGAGACAAAGAGGCTCGCACAGCTTGGAGAGCTGTATCGAACCAGTATTCGGACTGAAGATCACAACAACAAGAACAACAACATACTCCTGTCATACTGAATGAAGTTGCTCTAACTCAATGAAAGCCATCACTGTCTTTGGCTTATGCAACATACCAGCGAACTGCCTTTGACCTCGCAAACCCGAGACTATCTTCTCACTAAAGATACTTTCCCGACATTCTGGCACTGTCATAAGTCCGCAACCTAGCGACGACCGACACAGGGCTAGCGTCCCAGACGACTACTGAGCTATGTTCTCCATTACCTGCGTCGGGTCCTCCCTTTATAGCACTTACCACGTTCTGGAAGATTCACTCTGACTTACACAGGGGTCACTCGCGCGAACCTTACCATATTTGGCGCAAATTACGAAGTGCATCCTCGGCTTGTAACCTCCCCCTCACTTATCGACCTTAATGACAGTGAAAAATTAAACCGCGTGTACCTAATGGAAATTTGGGAAAAGCAATCGTCACCGAAGTTAATCTGTCGGTAAAGAGGGAGGAAAGGGTTACATCTAAATGAAAGGAAAAGTGCTAATGAAACTGGTGGAAATTAATTTTGAAAAGGGGTAAAGTTAATAAAGAAAGTAAATGTGCAGCCGTTACGTTAACAATTAACTAGCGGTAATTAGGTATTTGAGATTTGGGGGCAATTACGGTCGCCAGTCCTAAGGACAATTACTATAGTAACTGAAAAAGAAAGGTTATTACACATATAATTAGCACTAGAAGCGTGGCAACTGAGGGTTGACACGTGTAGTGTGAAAACTGAAAGTTTGTCAGAAGTAATAAATTTCGCTACACCCTGACTTAATTTAGCAAAAGAATTAATAAAACCGGAAAAACGAAAGTTAATTTAGTGACTGAAGTTAATAGTGAGCTTTCTTTCTGAAGCACATCGAAATTCAGTAAAATACGGTTAGTCTTGGACTACCTCAACAATCATTTCAAAAGCTACTTGAATCTACGCAATTTAGAAAGAAGAGATTTAACTTTGAACTTGAATTAAATGATTCTGAACAATTAACAATAGTAAAATTTAGTACGTACCAAGCTGAGCTGCAGTCACAGGTATGCTAAAATACGGTAACAAAACTCGCACTCTTAATTCGTGCTTGTGTAATCTAAACATTGTAGCCAGCTATGAAAACTTTAACTGAACTTTGAAATTAAAGCAGTGAAATGCTATAGTATTATTTTAATGCTGGCGTTTGAATTTCAACGACACTCGGGTTCATTCCGGAAAAGGAAGGGACCCTGCTTGGTAATGCAATTGGGACAATGAGCAACAAATGTTCATGCTAAGTTGCTGTAATTATAGTTACGAAAATGGTACAGTTTGAAAAGCTGAGGTCTGCCATACAGTTCTAAAACTTTACGTGCTTCCAGTCTTCCTTGTTGGTTGATTGAAGGTTTGAAGCCGTCGATCGAGGAGGTGGCGACAGTCACTCATTGTCGGCCGTCGCTGTTGCAGAAGCTGGATGTTGGCGCGCCTTCTTCTCGACACGGTCACCAGGCGAAACGGGCTCTTGATGTGCGCCAGCTAATGCTTCCGGTCCGCGACACCATGTCAGAAACTATCATCGCAAGTCGAGCGCAATTACATTCTGCCAAACCCCGAAAGCGCGGCAACTCGCGGGAGCTTCACACAACACACCTGCTCCACTCGCTACTCCAGCCAGGCGCTCCACGCGACAGAGTTAACACTACCAAAGATCCTACACACTTTGATTCTTCACACGACCTATCGATGTAATCGTTCGATAGCAGTTTTCCCTAGGCAAGACCCAGCGTAAAAACACAAATAATATTTACGAAACAAACCAATTATACATCGACATAAATGCATAAATATATATATATATATATATATATATATATATATATATATATATATATATATATATATATATATACTTACTTACTTATCGCGAATGGACCCAGAAGGATCACGCAAAGCTTTCTGACGTCGTTTCTTCCATACTTCTTTCATCCGTTCTCCATGTTTTCTTTTTCTTTCTTCTGTCCATTTTGTTCCTGGTCTCTTTAGTGCTTCCTTCTCCGACAATACAATCCACTTTTCCACCTTATTTCTAAAAGTTTTTCTGTCTTTGACATCTTTAAGTTCAATATTTGCTTTTTGTAAATCTAATTTTACTTGGCTAATCCATGGTGTTGTTGATTTGACTTTTTCTATGTAAGTGAGAATTCTGTTGGTGAGTCGTGTGGGGGGAAGTCTAGTGACATGTCCATAAAATTTTAATCTTCGCCTTCTTATGTCTGCTGCCAGGTTTGATATAGTTTCTGTGGTTCTTCTTGATTGTATCCGATATCCTTCTTCTGTTAATTTTGGACCTAAAATCTTTCTCATAATTTTGCGTTCTTCTTTTAGTATTTTTTCTAAATCACATTTTGTGTGGAGTGTGAGCGTTTCACTAGCATATAGTGCTGCTGGCTTAATTACTGCGCAGTAGTGTCTGATTTTTGTGTTCGAGGAGATGCATTTTTTATTGTATATTTCATGTGTCATACCATATGCTCTCTTCATTTTCTGTTGTCTGATCTTCTGTGCAACTTTCTCTCCTCCGGTTGGCTCCAAAATTTCACCTAGGTATTTAAAATGTTTTACTCTATTTATTTTTCCATATTTTGTGTTCAAACTGTGTATATGTAATTTTGTACAGAAAAATTCTGTCTTTTGAAACGAAATTTGTAAACCTACTTTATCCGCGCATTCCTTAAGGATCTCTATTTGTTTGGTGGCGATTTCTTCATCATCTGCAAGTATGGCCAAGTCGTCCGCGAATGCTAAACAAGATATCTCCACGTTGTCTTTGGTTCTACCAAGATGGATTGGTTTCCAGTAGGATTGATTTTTTAATTCTTTTTCCCATTCCTTAATGACTTTATCCAGGACTATATTAAACAGAAGTGGAGATAGCCCGTCACCTTGACGTACTCCAGTTTTTATGAGAAAAGGTTCAGAGATTTCTCCCCTGAATTTAACTTTAGATACAGTGTCTGTCAGTGATTCTTTGATAAGCCTTAGTGTTTTGGAGTCAAGTCCAAGTTCCTCTAAAATGTTAAACAAAGATTGCCGGTCTATTGAGTCATAGGCTTTCTTAAAATCTACAAATGTACAAATTATGGGGGCATTTCTAATTGCTTTGTGTTTTAATATTGTCTTTAAATTAAATATTTGTTCTATGCATGAGCGACCGGGGCGGAAGCCTGCTTGATAATCACCAATTTGGCGTTCCAGCTGCTCTTGTGTTCTTTTCAGCAGGCATGTTGAGAGAATTTTGTACGTGACTTGTAAAAGTGAGATTCCCCTGTAGTTATTGACATTTGTTCTGTCTCCTTTTTTATGTAACGGGTGAATAAGGGCACATTTCCAATCCTCTGGTAATTTTTCTGTTTCCCATATTTTTGTTATTATTTTTGTGAGCTCTTGCAACGTCTTTGGTCCTAGGTTTTTTAATAGCTCTGCAACAATGCCATCTTCGCCAGATGTTCTATTATTTTTTAAGTTTTTAATGTGACATTTGATTTCTTCCTGTGTTGGTGGTAATGAATCCGGTTGAGCGTTGGCACTGATTTCTTTGGGAAACCTTAAACTAGGTTCTGGGCAATTTAGTAGGTTAGAAAAATATTGAGCCAATACTTGACAGTTTTCCTGGTTTGTTAGGGCTAATTTACCATCTGGTTTTCTGAAACATAAATTTTGAGGGATATATCCTCGTATTTTATCTGCGAAAGTTCTGTAGAAGTCTCTTGTATTATAGTTTTGGAAATTTTCTTCTATGGCATCCAGTTGTGCCTTTGTGTACTTCCTTTTTGCTTGCCTAATAGATTTTGAAACCTGTTTTCTAACCTCGTTAAATAACTGTAGACTTTCTTGTGATTTTTTACTGTTATATTCTTGAAATGCCTTTTTTCTCCTTTCCAATGCATTTTCACAGTCTGAATCCCACCAAGGGTGTTTGAATATCTTTTTCAAGGGAATAGTTTCCTTAGCTATTCGCGTGATTTTAGAATGAAATTCTTCCCATGTGTTTGCCTTTTCCTTCTCCCATTCTTCTTTTACTTTAGATTCTTTAATCTTCTTGGTGTCATATTTCTGTATTTCTGTTTTCTTCTGATGACTTCTTCGTGCTGTAAACTTGATTTTAATTCTAGTTAGGTAATGGTCTGAATCAATGTTTGCTCCTCTGCGTACTTGGACGTCGTAAATTTCTTTTTGTACTGGGTATGAAATCGCCACATGATCTATTTGAAACTCGCCAATTTGTTGTATAGGAGATCTCCATGTCTTTTGTTTTCTTGGACATTTTCTTAGAGATGTTGACATTATCTTCAGGTTATTCTGCTTACATAGTTCGACGAGCCTTGTACCATTTTTATTGGTAAATTTATGTGCAGGATATTTGCCTACGGTCTTTTGGTGGATTTTCTCTCTACCAATTTGGGCATTAAAATCGCCGAGTAGAACTTTTGTATCATCTTTTGGAATCTTGGCCATTATATTCTCCAAATTTTCCCAGAACTTTTCTGTTTCTATGGGGTTTTTCTTGTTGTCTCCGTTTGTGGGAGCATGAACATTAACCATTGTGTATGTTTTGTTGGCACATTGTAAGCGCATCGTCATTATCCTATTATTTACGGGAGTAACTTCCTTGATGGAGCTGAGCACGCTCTTGTGTATGACAAACGCCATCCCGAGATGGGGGGCTCCTCTTCCGATTCGTTTATCCGTCTTGCTCTTAAAGATGCGATAGTTGCCATAATCTGATGTTTCTTCATCTGTAAAACGCGTCTCCTGTAAAGCTAGTATTACTATCTTTTGCTTTTCAAGTTCTGTTGTAAGGTTTAGAAGTTTTCCTGGTTGGATTAATGTATTTATGTTAAAGGTTCCAATGTATGTAGGTGTTTTGAGTGGAAGTTTGCCAGAGAGCTCCGACTTTCTCTGATGTAATCGTGTAAGTCCAGGTTCCCCAGAATCCGAATTCCTGGTTGCCATCTGTTGATGGGTGGATTGGTTACCACCTGGGGTAATGTTGTTATTACTTGCACGAGTCATACTTGCTTGTAATCAAGTTGGTCCAGTGTTTCCACTGGGTGTTTAGAACCAGGGATTGTTAGTTCCTGGCACATTATGACCAGCCGCACATTGTGTGAACAGACGCTGACCAGGATGCCGATGGTTCCCACTTCAGACGCGTCCTGGATTTGGGTGTTGACAATGCTTATTGTAATGGCGGCACTTACTCGCCATGACACAGCAACGTCTTCGGGTTCTGTGGTTTTTGAATGAGTGTGACCCTTGCCAAAAGTCACCCTCCCACACCCTCGTGATGCTGCCGCCTCGGTCCGGGACTGCTTATTTGGGTTTCCCCTTATTCGCAGCTGTCCACCATATCTGATGGATCGTTCGCTATCCGCCACCTGCGACCCACCCTGTACCTGAGGCTCGGCTATATATATATATATATATATATATATATATATATATATATATATATATATATATATATATATATATATATATATATAGTAAAACAATTACAATATACGAAGACACAGAAATGTTATATATTCAGGTAACATAAATAAGGAAAACAAATTTATAGTACAATAAATGGAAATAGGAGGATATGCATTTCCGGCGTTACAGGGTGTCAGCCGGATCGTTACGGGAACGGAGTTAAGCGCTTATGGACGCTGCCCTCCTCATGCGTGTACAGCGTAGGGTCGGTTCAGCGCCGGGCAGGCGCTATTTGAGTAAAAGATTATGCAAATGCCTCCGGTGCGTTCCGAAGACAGCACCTAACTACAACGTTAATTTAATGCCGCTTTCATCTCTCAGTATCGGATTCCGCGACAAAGCCGCATTAATTAATTACTTTTGATTAAAAACAATAAATGAAGTATACTACTGGTTCTCTGACGTTGACATAAACAGACGACTGGCGTGTTGGAATGGTAGTAAATGAATAGGATCACAAATAACGGATTACTACATTATGTAGATAGCAACAGAATTAAAAACAGCATTTAGACCGTTAAAACATCATTGTAAACACAAATGAAATCTAGCAACTAAAAGGCTGCTGTTGTTGTTGTGGTCTTCAGTCTGCAGACTTGTTAACTCTGCCTTCCACACTACTCATTTCTCTCTCTCCTTCATCACCCATTCAGCTCCGAAAAACTACTACAACCTGCATCCTTGTGAATCTGCTTACTGTGTTCATCTCTAGGTCTTCCTCTACGATTTTACTCCCACGTAATTCTCTCCAATACTGTATTCGTGATCCCTTGATGTCTCAGAACGTACCCTATCAACCGATGCCTTCTTTTGGTCAAGCTATGTTACAGATTTCTGGTCTCCCCGGTTCTATTCAGTACCTTCTCATTAGTTACGCGATCTACACATCTAATCTTCAGCATTCTTCTGTACTACACATTTCAAAAGTTTCTGTTCTCTTCTTGACTAAACTGTTTATCGTACACGTCTCACTTGCATACAGGGCCACACTTCGTACAAATACTTTCAGAAAAAACTTCCTTACACTGCAATCTATACTTGGTGTTAACATATTTCTCTTCTTCTTTAAAGCTTTTCTTGCCATTGCGGGTCTACATTTTACATCCTGTCAACTTTGACCATCCTCAGTTATTTTGCTGTTTTTCTATTGGGAAAACCTCATCTATTACTTTAAGTGTCTCGTTTCCTAGTCTAATTCCGTTAGCATTACCTCATTTCATTCGACTACATTCCATTACCCTAGTTTCGCCTTTGTTGATGTCCTTCCTATATCCTACTTTCTATGACAGTGTCCATTTGTTCAACTACTCTGAGCCGTGGTAAAAATTGCTAAGAGCGCGCCGCAGCGCGTAGTGTGAAGCAGTCGCCCTCCGTTTCTGGCGGTGGCGCCGCTGTGGCAACCGCAGCTTTGGTGTCTCCCTCTGATGGGAAAGAGGAAAGGTTGCCTGTTCACGTGCATTTAAGGGGAGCTATGAGCTCGCCAGTCAGTCAGTCTGGGTCAGTCTCTCGTCCCCAGCTTGCTAGTCTGTCTCTCGTCCGCATTTGTTAGGCAGTTATTGTCTGACTGTCGTTCGGAGTGCTAGTATGTTTGTCGTTCGGATCAACCTTTAAAGCCGGCAAAATGAGACTCTTTCCACTCCACCAGTAAGAAAACTCAGCGAGTGGTCGCCCGGTCGGGGCTTAGTTTCTGCATCTGAGTCTGCGCACTAGGCCTCCAGTCTGCTCGAGTTTGCTCAGGCAATGGTCATTGGCGGTTGGATCGATCGGTAGGTCGGTCGCGCACTGAGACACATGTTGACTTGTCCGTCTTGAGCGTCGGCGCATGTGAGGTCGCCACGTGAGTCCAGTGGGCCACGGTGAATAGCGAGGGGTAATGACTTAGCGGTAGACACGAGAACAACAGGAGTCAACCCACGACATCGGTTTGGCCGGTGCGAGCTGCGACGCCGTGAGACAGGAGATCGGCGCGCCTTCCTGCGTCCGTTTAAGCGGCTGGCAGCGGACGGTTCGGGAGAGCGATTTGGGGGTGCTGGGCCAGGTCTTCTCGAGAAATCGCAGTTTATTAGAAGTTAAGTGATTGGTGATATGTTGTTTCATTTACTATTCTTAAATTCTACTTGTTTTCTTGGTGAGGTCACCAGCCGTTTTGCCCACCATTCTTCTCCGTTTGCCCACCCGTGGAAAGGTGGTTGTTTATAAATTGGGTGGTCCGTTTTTCTCTTGTGGAGTAGGGGCGAGTTAGAGCAACCTGCGGTTCGGGTTGTTCGGTAATCTCCCTATCAATCTACCGTACGTTAATAGCTGTCTCTGTCATGTTTGTCGGATTTGGTGTGTTAACGAATTTATTGCTTGGATTGTAACGACCTAATACCTGAAATATGTTTTGATCTGTGGAAACTTTGATTATTGCCTATGATCTTGAGAGGCGGTATCTGTGTACTGTAGAGCATCTTAACTATTCAGAATGAGATTTTCACTCTGCAGCGGATTGTGCGCTGATATGAAACTTCCTGGCAGATTAAAACTGTGTGCCCGACCGAGACTCGAACTCGGGACCTTCGCCTTTCGCGGGCAAGTGCTCTACCATCTGAGCCACCGAAGCACGACTCACGCCCGGTCTCATAGCCTTACTTCTGCCAGTGTCTCGTCTCCTACCTTCCAAACTTTACAGAAGCTCTCCTGCGAACCTTGCAGAACTAGCACTCCTGAAAGAAAGGATGTTGCGGAGACATGGCTTAGCCACAGCCTGGGGGATGTTTCCAGAATGAGATTTTCACTCTGCAGCGGAGTGTGCGCTAATATGAAACTTCCTGGCAGATTAAAACTGTGTGCCATGTCTCCGCAATATCCTTTCTTTCAGGATTGCTAGTTCTGCAAGGTTCGCAGGAGAGCTTCTGTAAAGTTTGGAAGGTAGGAGACGAGATACTGGCAGAAGTAAGGCTGTGAGACCGGGAGTGAGTCATGCTTCGGTGGCTCAGATGGTAGAGCACTTGCCCGCGAAAGGCAAAGGTCCCGAGTTCGGCTCTCGGTCTGGCACACAGTTTTAATATGCCAGGAAGTTTCATCTTAACTATTGTTTGGCCAACCTTGTAGAATTTTATATAAGATTGCATTTCATGGGCTTTTATTTAGATGATCATTTTAGTATGTAAAGTTGCCACCCTTTCACCGTAAGACTTTTCTTAGAAGTTAAAATCGAGTTGCACCTTCGCTGACAAGGTTAATATTTTTATTGTTAGCGTTTTGTACGATTTCCAATCCTCCTACGGGCGTGCATAGTTTGTGTGCTTGTGTAAATTGTTAAAACTCTTAGTTTAAAGTTATCTGGTGTGTTGCAGATTTGCACCAGAGTAGTCTTTCAGAGGCTGTTGCGAGCGAGCGTAACTACGGCCGTGTCAAAAGGGAACGCCAAGGTTCTCTGCCCGAAAGCTCAGACAGTCAAAACTTGTTTCTTTCTGCCTCTGAATAAATTGTAACTTTGATATTTAGAGGGTGCTTTCTGATTATAATTTTAAATCTGTTTCTTTAAAAAATGCTTTTAGGCACTATTAAAGTGAATAAAATTCCCGTTTGTTAAAAGGAATTTGGTTATGATTTCATTAGTTACTCCCTGGCAACTACTTCCATGCTTACATAGTGTGATTAAATGTGTTAATGTTCTTTATGAATCGCTAGTAAATAAAATAAATTCTTAAGAATATTCTTTGAAAGTGAATCATGGTTCATACTCTTACAGAATTACAATGTCACCGGCAAAACTTCAGGTTTCTATTTCTTCTCCCTGAGCTTTAATTCCTACTCCATATTTTTCTTTTGCTTTCTTTACTACCTGATCAGTGTACAGATTGAATAACATTGGGTATAGGTTACTACCCGGCACACTCCATTCTCAACCACTGCTTCCCTTTCATGCCCCTCGACCCTTATAACTCCTATCTGGTTTCTGTATAAGTTGCAAGTAGCCTTTCGCTTCCTGTTTATTACCCATGCTATCTTCAGAATTTCAAAGAGAGTATTCTGCTCAACATTGTCAACAGCTTTCTCTAGGTCTACAAATGCTATAAACGTAGGATTGCCTTTCCTCAATCTATGTTCTAAGAGATATCGTAGGGTAGGTATTGTCTCGGGTGTTCCAATATTTCTCCTCAATCCAAACTGATCTTAACATACTTGGCTAAAACGTTAGAAGACTTAAAATTACAGCGGAATACAAACAAATCAGTCAAGCTTGGGTGCTGTTAACTATATTCTACTTTGGCACTCCCGAAATCAGCACAGCTGAAGAAGACCAAAGAACAGTCGTATTAAAAGAATTGCGCATCTGAGGCAATAATAAAGAAAACAGACATAATATTCAACTATTATCTTTCGACTCAGAGGAATATCAGTGCATGTCACCACTTGGAGTAAATAGCACTGGTGACTGGTGAACACAAACACAAAACGTCTACCATGTCTGACAACAATAAGTTACAGTTCAGTGCCAATTTCCGCCCAATCCCGAAAGGACAATTTTTAATATAATAATTTCCTTCTGTGATTGTCCTGTCCTGTGCCAATGTTAATGTGCTTGGGCTCACTACCTTCGAAAGGTGCTACTCAAAGTTAACAGCCGGGCCTGAAGTGCAGGAAATGGACCAGAAACAACGACCCCGGGCACAAGCCTCCCGCTCGGTCACAACGGAGAGCTATGTTACCAAGTGGCACATCTAACCAGTGAGCGCAACACATACTCAAGAGTCTAGCAAACATTCATTCACACACACACACACACACACACACACACACACACACACACACACACACACACACACATGCACACACTATATCGATCCCGTGCACTCCTGTCATTTATCCAAAACCAGTGACTAGCACCCTGAAGTTATCTAACTGCATTCACAATGGAAGTGTGTGACCTCGAACGCACAGAACTGCACGAAAATGTGCTTGGAGTATAAATCTCTCATCATAAAACTAGTGGTGAGAGCCATTCACGTATAAAACGCAGCAGTCGTCTGATATTGAGCGCCTTTTGACAGTGACAAGATCGTACTTTCTTTGTAAGGCATACTTGATGTAACGTTCAAGACATTGCCGCCGAAGGCAACAAAATATTCCCAACTTTTTTATGTGTAATTCTTCAGACGATATAAGCTCTACTTAAAAAGGATGGCTGATTCTGTAACAGTATAATGTCAGTAACCCCAAGTAAAATTAACTGATCGTCGTTTCGCCATCAGACTTCGCTTTGTGCCAGACAATACGTTTCCTGCAACGAAGTACAAGGAAATACAAGGCTGTATTACAATATGGTTGATAAAAGGCAGGGTACGATGTGGTGTGGCGTTTGATAGTGGACTGCTTCGATGCAGAAGCGATGTTGAATGTGAAAAACAGGCATCAGTCAGATGTGCATATACTTCTGTTATACTTCTCTTTCAACCCTCCATTGAAATCCCAACCTTTACACTGAAGCTGTGTGACACTATCCAATCACCACAAAAGGTTTGGTGTTCACTTAGCGCAATTAATTTAAACAGAATGAAATATAACAGTGAGCGATGTTTTTGAAATCTTTGTGTTTTTGGTCCCACTATGTCGATATTTTGTGTTTGGTGTTGCCAAAATTCCTCTCTTAGGTCTTCAGTAGGTGATCATTCAAACATGTCTCGTGGTAACGCACTCAGTTTTTCATGCGAATGGCTCACGTCAATGTTTATGAGCGATTCATATTCTAATCACTTTTTCGTGCTGTTCTGAGGGTCTGGCGTCACGCGCTTCTCTTGTCAGGAGAGTTCCGTAATCCTGCTACTGGCCTGGGAGCTGGTAGTGAAGAGAGCAGAGGATAAAACTGACAGATAAAACCAGTTAGAAATCGTTGGATAACTTACGACGGGTTCTCACATCTGTAACGAATCTGAGAATTTGCAAAATGGTTCAAATGGCTCTGAGCACTATGGGACTCAACATCTGTGGTCATCAGTCCCCTAGAACTTAGAACTACTTAAACCTAACTAACCTAATGACATTACACACATCCATGCCCGAGGCAGGATTCGAACCTGCGACCGTAGCAGTCACGCGGTTCCAGACTGAAGCGCATAGAACCGCACGGCCACACCGGCCGGCCGAGAATTTGCAGCTCTACTCCGAATTCTCTCCGTCTCCTATCTTGATCTAGTTTCCTAAGGAAGCCTCATCGACGTGGTCCAGTCGTCGGATCTCCGAATCTTTCTAAAGGTAATTACATGGTTACAGGGCTTTTAAACAATGGTCTTTGACTAGTGAGAAATTTAACTCTCTTACGCGGATCAAAGCGGGGCAGGTGAATTTTATTTAGACTGACTGGCTAATGCGGCAATGAACAGAACCACTCCGGATCTGCCAACAGTCGTTTTCGAATACTAAATCTGGTGGTTATGCCAGTTACTAACGTACTACTATTTCACAGTTGCAACTGTTTATCTCGTGCTTACGTTGGCCTGTGATCTTGCAATGCTAATCACTTAAATATCTTACCTAGACAAATGTATTCCCGAAATTTCATTACCTTACATTAATTATTTTTTGGTGTTGAGACTTTTTCCGTTAGTGTAGGTTTGCTGTTGTGATCTGGTGGGAGACTCTTTTGATGCACCTTTCTACTATAATCTATCCTGTGTAAATCTCATCAGTTCTGAACTCTGAATAACTACTGTAACCTACCTTCTTTTGAACCAGTTTTCTGCGTTCATCACTTCGTCTCCTTCTATAATTTTTACCCTCTCCATTCACAAACAAACGTATACCGTCTTTCTTCATAACTGGACTGAATACTTCCTTAATGCTTCAGCATGTGTCCTATCAACTGGTCCCCTTTTTAGTCAACTTTTCCCCAAATCGATTCACTACCGACTCATTAGTTATTCGTTCTGCATATATAATTTTCAACATTTTTCTGTATTGTTATATCCTCTTCTCGTTGAACTGTTTACCGTCCGCTTTTCACTTCCGCACAAGGCCGTACTCCTGACAAATACCTTCAGAAAATATTTCCTAACACTCAAATTTACATCCGATGTTAAGAAATTCTTCTTTATTAGAAATGATTTTGTTGCTCTTGTCAGTCAGATTTTATATTCTGTCTACTTTGGCCATCATCAGTTATTTTCCTGCTCAAGAAGAAAAATTATTACATTACTTTCAGTGTCCTATTTCAAATCTAGTTCCCGCCTTATGTAATTGCACTATACTACTACTACACCAACATAGTCTCTCATCAAGACACTATACATTCCTTTCAACGGCTCTTCCAAGTCGTTTGCCGTCTACGGCAGAAACGCAATGTCATAGCCAAACCTCATTCGCTTTCACTTTAATTCCTTATCCAAATTTCTGCTTCGTTTATTTCAGTGCATCCTCAGTCTGCAGACTGAGTATTCTCAGTCACTGCTTGCCATTCATGTCCTTCGACCTTGGTAACTGTATTCATGTTTCCGTATAAGTTGTAAACATTCCTATATTTTATCCTGATACCTTCAAAATCTCAAAGTGCAACCGAGTGAACACAATCAAAAGCTTTCTCTAAATCTATAAACTTCGATTTATCTTACTAACAGTTTTTGCATTGTTCTGTAAATAAATCGTTTCAGTATCTTAAACACCACCATTTCTTAATCTGATAAGTCGGTAGTATTGACACATGTAAACATGTACCTTTTTAGGAATTGCACTTTTTACATTCTTCTTGAAGACTGAAGCTACTTCATCTGTCATATTTCTTGCACACCAGGCTCAACAACTACCAACATAAGTAACTTAGTAGTAGATATCCTCGGCGTTGCGAAGCTGCTTAAAGCACTTAATAAAAGCAAGTCTTTTGGTCAAAACAGCTTACCAATAAGGCTTCTTTCAGAGTGTGCTGAAGCAATAGCCCCAATACTTAGCAGTCATATACAACCGCTCGCTCGACGAAAGATCCGTACCAAAAGAATGGAAAGTTGCACAATCATATCAATACTCAAAAAAAGAAATGGAAGTAATCCGCTGGCCCACTAACGTGCATTTGCGGTAGGAATTTGGAGCATAAGAGTATACTGTGTTAACATCACGAATTACCTCGAAGGTAACTCTACTGACACATAGTCGGCACGGTTTCAGAAAATAGCGTTCTTGTGAAACACAACCAGCCCCTCATTTGTACGAAGTAATGAGCGCTATGGACAGGGTATCTCAAACTAATTCCATATTTTTGATTTCCGTAAGGCTTTTGGTATCGTTTCTCACGACAGCCTTCTAATCGAATAGCATGCCTATGGAGTAGCGTCTGTTTTGTGCGACTGAATCCGTGTTTTCCTCTTAGAGTACACAGTAATCGACGGAAAACTATTGAGTATAACACAAGTGTTATCCTGCGTTCCACAATGAAGTTTTATAGGCCTTCCGTTGTCCCTAGTCTATACAAATGATTAGGGGATATTACGGTATACTGATAATTTTTACTTATGGACCGTCTGACAGCAACTGAATAAAACACAATTTTAGTGCCATACGCGTTTCGCCTTTATTTTCTGCAAGGCATCATCAGTGGCAGGTTGTGTGGACAATTTCTTACATATTACGCTCCTGTTGCATTTTTGGTGTTGTTCTTCTTCTTATGATGGCCAATTTGCGGTTTTTTCGACATTCCACAGCACTATGCACTGAACGCTTATTTTAATGCAGTGTTTTGGTTTCTGTTGCTGACCGTCAAATGTTTTTGCCAAAGATCGAATGTTATTGCCAAACTTATGAGTGTAACTCAGTTACACTTAGAAAATGCAGCAAGTCCACTAAAGAGACAGGTTACATTACACTCGTTCGTCCTCTGTTAGAATATTGCTGCGCGGTGTGGGATCCTTACCAGGTGGGATTGACGGAGGACATCGAAAGGGTGCAAAAAAGGGCAGCTTGTTTTGTATTATCACGTAATAGGGGAGAGAGTGTAGCAGATATGATACGCGAGTGGAGATGGAAGTCATTAAAGCAAAGACGTTTTTCGTCACGGCGAGATCTATTTACGAAATTTCAGTCACCAACTTATCTTCCGAATGCGAAAATATTTTGTTGAGCCCAACCTACATAGGTAGGAATGATCACCAAAATAAAATAAGATACATCAGAGCTCGAACAGAAAGGTTTAGGTGTTCGTTTTTCCCGAGCGCTGTTCGTGAGGGGAATGGTAGGGAGATAGTATGATTGTGGTTCGATTAACCCTTTGCCAAGCACTTAAATGTGAATTGCAGAGTAATCATGTAGATGTAGATGTAGACGTAGAACGGAACCTCGAATCTGCGCTGCGGCGGCGTCCTCAGATATGACGGAGTGTATCTGACAGAACATAGGCATTGCTTCAGTGCATCAGACGCTCTCATATGGAAAAAAGGAAATACTTCCCCGTCTATATTAAACGTGCATTTCACGCGTCAGTAGAGCTGCATCTATAAAGCGCAGTAGACGCGGAGGCAATTCTAGACGCGGTCGCAGCAGCTCCGCCAGATATTGGAAAATAATGGCGCGCCTCCCTCGGCCGCCCCCTGGACGTGCCGGGGGCGGCGCAGGCGGTGATTTACGCCCAGGGGGACCCTCGGCGGTCCCGGCGGCCGCTCCCTGCTGCTGCAACCGGATGAGGGTGGGGTCGCACCCCGCACTGTGCAACCTGCCGCCGCGCGGGGGTCACTGACCCACTGGTGCAGCGAGGGCGGCGCACGCACACACACGCACGCGCACACGCACGGGAAGCATTAATATTCATGGGCCGGCCGGCTTTTGTGCGTCCGCCGCGCGCTGCGCGCCAATTTATAAGTCGCGGCTCCGCGGGAACCGCAGGGCCGGAGTGGGCACACCTCCAGCCGCGCCTACCTGCACCGTTTCGGGGAACCGACTCACTTCCTTTCCCCGAAGCGAGTGCTGTAGGGCCGCTCCACAGGCTACAGCAAGTAGAAGCAGTTTTCACGGGGCTGTGTTGCTCCCTTTGCCCAGGGGGAGCCCAAACGGGATGCTCAGATCTCTGAACAGTTTGTCGTTCTGCACATGTCGCTATCATACACTCCTGGAAATTGAAATAAGAACACCGTGAATTCACTGTCCCAGGAAGGGGAAACTTTATTGACACATTCCTGGGGTCAGATACATCACATGATCACACTGACAGAACCACAGGCACATAAACACAGGCAACAGAGCATGCACAATGTCGGCACTAGTACAGTGTATATCCACCTTTCGCAGCAATGCAGGCTGCTATTCTCCCATGGAGACGATTGTAGAGATGCTGGATGTAGTCCTGTGGAACGGCTTGCCATGCCATTTCCACCTGGCGCCTCAGCTGGACCAGCGTTCGTGCTGGACGTGCAGACCGCGTGAGACGACGCTTCATCCAGTCCCAAACATGCTCAATGGGGGACAGATCCGGAGATCTTGCTGGCCAGGGTAGTTGACTTACACCTTCTAGAGCACGTTGGGTGGCACGGGATACATGCGGACGTGCATTGTCCTGTTGGAACAGCAAGTTCCCTTGCCGGTCTAGGAATGGTAGAACGATGGGTTCGATGGCGGTTTGGATGTACCGTGCACTATTCAGTGTCCCCTCGACGATCACCAGTGGTGTACGGCCAGTGTAGGAGATCGCTCCCCACACCATGATGCCGGGTGTTGGCCCTGTGTGCCTCGGTCGTATGCAGTCCTGATTGTGGCGCTCACCTGCACGGCGCCAAACACGCATACGACCATCATTGGCACCAAGGCAGAAGCGACTCTCATCGCTGAAGACGACACGTCTCCATTCGTCCCTCCATTCACGCCTGTCGCGACACCACTGGAGGCGGGCTGCACGATGTTGGGGCGTGAGCGGAAGACGGCCTAACGGTGTGCGGGACCGTAGCCCAGCTTCATGAAGACGGTTGGGAATGGTCCTCGCCGATACCCCAGGAGCAACAGTGTCCCTAATGTGCTGGTAAGTGGCGGTGCGGTCCCCTACGGCACTGCGTAGGATCCTACGGTCTTGGCGTGCATCCGTTCGTCGCTGCGGTCCGGTCCCAGGTCGACGGGCACGTGCACCTTCCGCCGACCACTGGCGACAACATCGATGTACTGTGAAGACCTCACGCCCCACGTGTTGAGCAATTCGGCGGTACGTCCACCCGGCCTCCCGCATGCCCACTATACGCCCTCGCTCAAAGTCCGTCAACTGCACATACGGTTCACGTCCACGCTGTCGCGGCATGCTACCAGTGTTAAAGACTGCGATGGAGCTCCGTATGCCACGGCAAACTGGCTGACACTGACGGCGGCGGTGCACAAATGCTGCGCAGCTAGCGCCATTCGACGGCCAACACCGCGGTTCCTGGTGTGTCCGCTGTGCCGTGCGTGTGATCATTGCTTGTACAGCCCTCTCGCAGTGTCCGGAGCAAGTATGGTGGGTCTGACACACCGGTGTCAATGTGTTCTTTTTTCCATTTCCAGGAGTGTAGTAGCAAGCGCAAGCGCTCAGCTCCATTTGTATCGAGGCATATAACAGTGTGGTGTTATTTGCTTTTGTCTCTCGTGCTTTGTTGTTCAAATCGTTCAAATGGCTCTGAGCACTATGGGACTTAACATCTGACGTCATCAGTCCCCTAGAACTTAGAACTACTTGAACCTAAAGCCGTCGGCACACGGACCGTGCTGCCGAACGTTAACGTTGAGCGTGCCAAGTTCAACGTGCTGCTGAACGCTCAGGAATGATGCGACTTGTGCATACGGTACGTGGACCCCAACGTGGTATACGCAATCGCAACGCACTCAAGCGACAGTTGAGGGAAGTTTCTAGTTTGTTAATCACACTGTATACTGAACGGGTGCGCGTAAAATTCCCACGTTAGCTCTATTAAAATGCACATTTCTCCCATCGTCCACGAAAAGGAAAGTACCATGTCCAATCAATAAGGACACAGGCTTATAAAAGTTCCATTACAAACAGTACGTTACAAAATTGGAATGCATCTCCACATAAGATAAACATTATTTCATCACTCCCTCATTTTAGTAAAACCCCAAGGTCAGTCTTACTTAATCACTGTTCCTACCTAGTAGCAGAGTCTTTGCAACATGTGAATTACTAAGGGTAAAAGAAGAAGGAGCAAAATATCTTTATACAAGCAGCGTGAGCTCTCCTTTAGATTAAGCCAATCGAACAAAGTCACCCCTCAAAAAGGTGAATTTGTATTTACATAAAATCAAACATTGTAGTCTACACTTATATTAAACTAATAGTAAAGTACCAGAACCTAATAAAAACGCGAAGGTTAGGAAAAAAAAATTGTTGTGTCAGGACGCGAACCACCGCCCCAACAAAAAACTCTTTATTATTCAGTGACGGTATTCATTACCCTTTTTTTAAAAAAAAAAAAAACCTCGTTTTGTTCGTTTTATCTGCTCGTCATTGATCCATTACCTCAGTTCTTTTTATTACAGAGGGCAGCTAACCCTCAGACCGAACACACACAGCACTGATAAGAAGCTTCAGTAGTTGTAGTGGCAACAGGCAGCTTTTGTTGACGGTTTTTGCAAACATGCTGACTGATTCTTTCTGTATTTATACACTTGCCCACACACTTCGCATTTAAAAGCACTCATTTGACTTACTACCATTAATTGCTGGTTTAATTCAAGTGTTCGCTTCCCATGCCCGGGTTCGATTCCTGGTGGGGTAAGGGATTTTCTCTGTCTCGTGATGACTGGGTGTTGTGTGATGTCCTTAGGTTAGTTAGGTTTAAGTAGTTCTAAGTTCTAGGGGACTGATGACCATAGATGTTAAGTCCCATAGTGCTCAGAGCCATGTGAACCAGTTTTGTAATTCAAGTACATGGAGCAAATATTGAAGACATGGGGGCTGGCCAGAGTGGCCGAGCGGTTGTAGGTGCTTCAGTCTGGAACTGTGCGACAGCTATGGTTGCAGGTTCGAATCCTGCCTCGGGCATGGATGTGTGTGATGTCATTAGGTTAGTTAGGTTTAAGTAGTTCTAAGTTCTAGGGGACTGATGACCTCAGATGTTAAGTCCCATAATGCTCAGAGCCATTTGAACCATTTTTGAAGACATGGGTGTAAGTGATACTCTTAGATGAACAGACGGGAATTTGTGTCTGTCTTTCTGACAATTTTAATACAAATGATGGATACATCATAATTGCACAAGATTTCTTGTAGCATAATTCACACAATGTATGTGTCCTCTGAAACATTATGATCTAATATAACACAGCTGGAAATGTTATTAATTTTAGCTTTTTGAAATAGTTAGGTATTTCCCATATTACTGCAGAAGTTGTGTTCTAATGCATGACGATTGGCATAAACATAAGAATGTGCCAATTGGACACTGGTGATAGATACTCGTGATGTTTTCCATGTCTCTACTACTGCATTTGTGACCTACACAAGCATGTTTTTATAGGTTTGAAAACAACATCAAAATTGCTGGAGGTAAAGACAAATAGGAACTTTCAACTCTTAAGATTTATGTCTGTCATTTATAGTACTGTAAGATTGATTGTTCACTGTCATCATGGTACAAGCAGTATTTCTCCTTAAGTGCCCAATGTAATTATGTTTTTTGTATGTCTACTTGTAATCTGTTTCTGTAATACTTTATTATTCATGACACTTCTTTTTGTACTAATGTATCTGCAATTAAATGATTGGTTGTATATTGTCAGAGTGCTCAGTAAACTTTTATTTTGTACAACGTACAATGTATGTATCATGTTGTAATTTCATTGTACTGTTGGTACTGTATGTGTGGAATTATTTCATAATGCTCTAAATTGTACAACTTTTGAATGTTAATGTGGTGTACTATCCTAAAAAACATTTGGAATTGTGGCATGTAGTGTAACACAGATTGTGTTTTCAAATATAGTTATCTGAATTATCAAATATAGTTTGCTACATCATTTGTATGACCAGTGAGAGAATTTAACCATCTATGATTGAGACTGTAGTTTGCAAAGTGAAAGGAATTCATTTGTGACCTTCGCAATGTTTTTAATGATTAACTGTTGACATTACTACACTCCCAAGGATAATGGTATCCTCTTGGAACATCAGATATGGAGTCCCCGGCTAAATGCACCTTGTTCCCCACATTTGGTTTACTCTGTTGTGTTAGTAATTTATAGAAAGTTAATGATTCAATAAAATTATATCACTGAAGAATTTTCATTTTCATTATTGCATTGCCTGTCCTACATAATTAAATGCCATTCTCTGTGCTGCGGTGTCAAGAAAGTAGTCATCCTAAATGTGTTATGTAACATGAATGTACTGAAGGCATAAAGAAATTGAGCCTCTGAAGCAAATCTCATAGATGGTTCACGATTTTATCCCCAGCATCTCCCTCCATATCTTTCTACATTTAACAGAAAATCAGCCCCTAGGCTGAGAGTAAGAATTCTTCTCTATCAGTTCAGTCAATAAAGGTCTTCCTGGAAGGTCTTGGAGAGAGCCACTGGTTTGTTTGGAAAGATATGGAAAGAGGTAGTAGATTATCAAAGTTTGATGACTGGCTCAATTGGCAAGAGAGCTACTCTACAAAAACCAGTGTGGTATCTGGATTCAGATTCAGGCTGGCTCACAAATTTCATGTTTCATTAATGTTTCAAAAACAGTACACTGCACTGCACTGTAAAAGATTTCATTTTTGCGGTGTATACATCACAAATGGTTCTAATTGGTACATCACTTCCCATGAAGCTAGGTTATTGTTCATGTCTAATAGTGGAAAAACTGGGATGTGACAAACAAATGAAGGAATTAAGTCACCATTAATCTCATTATCTTGCAGTTACTTGGAAAATATTTCTGACCAGTTTCCTGTTTTTTTTTTTTTTTTTTATGAAATCCAAGTGCTGCCACCATGCGCCACAGTACTGACGCTTGCTTGAGTTGAGAACTGGTAACACCTAATATCATGACAATACACATGATATATTGAACAATTAGTCAGGATATTTTAATAACACGGGACATTGAGCCAGAATGGAGTCTGGTCCCTTTTTTCTCGCCAGGGTATATCACCCGTGCAAGAATCTTTTCCATGTTCTGTGTGTTTTCACATAATCCCTGGGGTTTTTGTTATGCATCCAATAGCCAAGATAGTGGCTGCATAAAGATGCAATTAACGAAACTTGTACTTCTGTGCAGAACACTTTTAAAACAAAAATATTAGGTCTCACACTATAGATAATTGATAATATTTGAAGTCTTGTGGTGATATACAAAACTTTTCAGAGGATAATAGAATAGCTACATTTTCAGTTGTGATCAGTAACTTCATACCAAGAATGATCTCAAGAAAGAGATGTAAGCTAACTACTGAGAAATTAACTGTCAAGAGTCATGAAATATACTGGATCTAATGTTATAATGAGACTGATGAATTCTTTTCATGGGAGGAAATTTGCATTACTGTGATAAATGTCAATTTCACAGCAAATTCAATTATATAATCACTTTAACTACCTCCAGAATTTCTATATCTACCTAATCTTATAATGATCTGAGGTATGTTGGTAGTTGTCTATGTAGGATTTTGTTGTGAAATAATGGTTGATGAAATGTAGGATGCATAACACTTACACAAGTATACTGCAGCTAAATATATTATGAACTGATATAAATAACATTCTGATTTACAGTGTTATGCATTGTTATGTTTTCAGTGTGTGTTGTATCTGATGTACAACTATATTATGAGTAGTAATATAAATCAGAAATGAAATCAGACATTTTAACTTTAGAGTGAGGGTTTTCAAAATAATACTCAATAAAAAATAATTATGTATAATGGAAACTTACGTTAAAGTGACATGTTCCACATCATTACAAAATATCGTATTCATAATCTATGGAACAAGTATTTATGTATGTATGTATGTATAATAGAGATGGTACAATAATACTATTATACAAAATAAAACAGTAATATGTAATACTTATGAATGGTTAGTTTTCACCCACCCCAACATGTGGTTGGGGGATTTGGATTTTAAAAAAAAGTTCAGAGAAACAAAATTTAAACAACAACATTGAGTCATTAGATAAACTCTTGTCAAGAAGGGGAAAATAATTAAAAATATAACAGAATAATTTTGCTGCTTAGTAAATGTGGAACATATTTGGCCAACCCCAGCCACCCTCTGAACACACTAAAATCTCCCATGAAAAAAAACGACAGAGGGTCTTTAAGACAAACTTAATGAGATAATCAGACACAAACAAGAGTAGTGTCAGTGATTAATCACCAGACTGATGTGAATTATCTATCATCTTTATAAAAACAATTCTGTTAATCATTTTCAAGTAACAATCAAAATTTAGTAACAAATATTTGCAAAAGTTGACTTGTTGAAGGAACTCAGAAATTCTACTTAATCTCTAATTATTTTCCTTCAAGTCAGCAGACGTTTCTTTGCTAATCAAAGTTCGTGAGGATGAATGTGTGAGTAGCTTGGTGGAACATGGAAGTAATGAAATGCTTTCATAATGCTTAAAGACAGCCAACTGGCTGGCTACTGCCCAGTTAGCCATTTTGGGTACTCCCTTTGTCAGGTCTACTTTATCTGGTGTGTGGGTTCAGATGGGGAAGAAGTCACATATACAAAGGTTGACAGCCATGTCCCAATGTGCAGTTTCTGTCAAGATGAGTAAGCAGGGTGAGAATAGATCTATGGTAGTAGGTGACTGTGTAGCAGTGCTGAAGCAGGTAGCATGCATTGCATAGCATAGAATGATATCTTCAGTCTGTGTGAGACCCTCAGTTTCTCAAACCCTCAACCAGGTGCCACTCCCCTCATACTACACTGTATGCAGGAGAATTATCAGTGAAAACTGAGCAATAACCTCTTAGAGGGTCTCACTGTCAAGGATCATGTGGTGGAAGACACTATGACATTAAATAGGCATGTACCATCACAGCAACTGCCTATGCTGATGTGATTAAGGGTGCTGTAAGGGCTGATATATGCCATTGACAAAAACAGCCAGCCCGCATTTTGCTCTGTGATTGGTACTGTCTTCTCTTCAGTGGACGCTATTGTCTACCATCACAGGAGTGTCAATAGGTTCAGAAATGTTCCTTGCAAACAGAGACACAATTGTCTTTCCAGCACTATGAGCTTCATTTCCTGTATGTGAATTTTGTAACCCATTACATGGGTGCAATTTTATCTACTTTGCTTCTTCTACCCTTCTATTGTGACAGTGGGGCTTCACAGGAGTAGCCAAGTGGTCTAAGGCGCTGTAGTCATGGACTGTGTGGCTGATCCCAGTGGAGGTTCGAGTCCTCCCTCGGGCATGAGTGTGTGTGTTTGTCCTTAGGATAATTTAGGTTAAGTGGTGTGTAAGCTTATTCTGATTGTTTTTTGAGAGTTGGCTCATTCATATGTTTCTGTTGATGTTGCAGGCAGTGAGGAGCTGGTAATTATGATGATAAATAATCACTCAGCACTTGCTACAAATACTTTTATTCTTGCAGCATATACACAATGGATGTAGCATAGAGCGCGAACTAAAGAGAATTGATCTGGCAAAGAGACAGTTCTTCTTGCTGCCGTATAGGGCAGCAATATTATTGGGGGTTAGAGCCAGCGGTTTGACATCCCCACACTGTCTTCACCACTGTAACAGCTTAGGCCAGAAATGTTGGGATTTGGTGACCTACAATTAATCTCAGAGTCCACTGAATGTGATTCCTTTCATTATTTTTACTTATTACAATCTTTCTCTGCTTGGAAAATAGGGTAATCACTTCTCAAATCTGAGAGGTATATGAAGTAGTCAATATGCACCAATGAGGTACATGCTGCCTGCTTCCTGTGTGCCTCAACATATTTGCTGTAAGATGTCTTACCCTTGTAGGTCATTACCATAAGACCCAACTAGTGAAATTTAAAACATCACATGGTGCTGATGATGAATGCCCCAACCACTGCACACATTACCTGTGTTTACATACTGTGGTAAGTAGGAATGCTAAATCATAATAAATGTAACAGTTTTTCCAGGTCTTTATTGTTCCTACTAGTGACTTGTACTGCATCCATGATCCATTGATAAGCTGCTTCATATTTTAAAACCATGTCTGTGAGGTCTCTACATATTAGCCTTTCTACTATTTGGAGCATAGAAGCAAGCCTCACTGTTTCCTTTTCTATAAGTAGTATGCCATTGAACAGGCCCGTCATTAAAGTATATTGTCAAAATTCAAACAACAGAAACCCCAGGGAAGGATATCAACAGTGTATGAAAAGACACATTGCTGCTTACCATAACGTTTATATGTTAAGTTGCAGACATACTATTAAAACACACTTAAACACAAGCTTTCGGCCAAAGCCTTCATCAGATAAAGAGAAACACATCATTCATTCACACAAGCAAGCACATCTCACGCACACATGACCGCCACCTACAGCAGCTCAGCCAAAATGGGGGAGTTGGGGAAACCTTCTCAGAAGATCCCTCCCTTCTCCCATCATCAAAACCATATCCCTAGATACTGGAGCCCTGATAGTTTTATCATAGCTTTCAAATAATTATTTAAGAACTCTGAATCATTATAACTGTTTTTCATGGAACTGAGATATTTAATGGCTCACGAGGACTTTTTAATATCTGCCGTTATCAACTTGTTTTGTGAGACATTGATATGATGTAGGTACCTCTGGAAATCTCTTTTCAAAATTCAATTTAAAAATGTTGAGAATTTAGAGATTTTCACATTTACATCAGTTTCTCCATATAATTCATCTCAACTTTGGTTTGCTTGTTATTTTGAAATATCTTCTATTTTTATTTCTGATAGATGTCTTTCACAAACTTGCAGTTTCGGGGATTTTCCGATGCCAGATTTTACTGTTGTTATTTGCCAGAAATGGTCTAACAGCCAAGGATATTTTTCAGCTACATCACACTTTTCCCTGTCCATGTTTGTGGCCACAGTGTCAATCACCAATGGAGTCACTGCAGTAATATTTATTACACCATTGACCAACAGGGACATGAGAAAACTCTGAAGAATATTGATGAGGGTTCTACTTGTTTTGTTTTCATATTTGTGTTTATGTCTCCACAGACAGGTTTGTTTACTTTAGTGTCTGAGGCTTTTAGAACTTCTGTTAATTTATTGAAAAAAGTTCCCACACTACTACTAGGAATTTGATACACACACAATATGATTAATTTTCTGGTTGTATCAAGCCCTGTTAATTCAGTAGCTGATATTTCAAAATGTTTGTCTTCACTTATTGTAGTAAGGACACACCTTGACTTGAGCCACATTTCTTTTCTTGTATAAATTCACAATCCTCAACCCTTTCGAAGTAGCCCTGCGGTAAGGGTCTGTCCTTACATACAATGCTAATAATACATGTTTGATTTCTGTGTCTTTACACCAGTGCTCAGTGACAGAAACTACTGTGCAGTACAAGTACTGGATCTCACCTTCAGACTGTTGTATTTTATGTTTTATTGATTGTATGATTTGATGAAGAGTTGTTAAGTCTCTGGAATGTCCCATGATACTTCTTCCAATGGGTTCTTGTTTTTTATGACATGTAAAAATATCCATATTGTAAACTATTGTATCAGATTTTTTTATCTGCTGCAGATACTCTTTAGTTGGGGAAATCTGTAATCTGGATTTATTATAAAAAGGATCTGCTTCTCCTGTGTATGACAGAAAATATTTCATCATGCTTGGCCCGAGGTACACCCCATATACTATGGTGAATCTACTGCACCAATCTTCTCTTCCTCTTCCTGCTTAGGACTAGGCCATGTCTAGTGAGACAGCATGATGGTATTGACTGGCATGACAGCAACATGTGTGAACCTGGCTGCCATCACTGCCTTCTGTAACCCCACATTAATATGCCTCAAAGTTCCATGTAGGTGTGGCTGATCATGACAGTGGGACAACTCATCAAAGTGTGCATTTGTGCCATGTGTCAGGGAAACATGTCTTCTCCAGGTCACCACCTATGCCCCATTCCTGTCCAAACTGTTTCCAACCCCTACCCACCATCACCACATGGTCATCTTTTGTGAAATCCGTAACTAAAGACCTTAAGTCCTCCATCATTTGACAAAGCCCTGAATTTACTTTGAATATACTCGTGACCTTGTATGCTACCCTAATTTTTTCTGTAACTGAGTCCTACATCTTGCCCATGACTACTACCTAGCAGCACCACATTTTTTCTTCCCAACTCGTTGTATACTCCTAGGTTTCCTGACATTGGTTGAAATGTATTGTACATTTCCTGTTGCTAGTCCTACCCGAGGCTCTTCTCCACTGAACTCTGGCAGAAGTAAATACCTGTTTTCTGCATTGATAATAAACTATCAGATCACATTCTCTTTCTTCCTGCCCACTGCCAGTTCTTAACCACTGTCCTCCCCTTTATCTCTCTTGATCCTGATCAATTCCTACTTGCTTCCTTTTCTGTTCTTCAGACAAAATGTTCCTACTGCATACTCTGCATTTCCAGGAGTTTTCCCAGTGTTCTCCCCACAGCATCTCCCTCCCCCCCCCCCCGCCCCCTCCCACCTCAGTGCGAATAATTTCTACAAGACTGGCAACAAATCACCTTACTCACTATTCTATAACAGCTCCTGTATCTCTCACTCATGATTGAATTCCATAGAAGAATTAAGTTCAAATTTGTCAAGGACGTGAGATTGGCTGTAAGTACACACACACACACACACACACACACACACACACACACACACATACACACACGATGATAAATTGTTTTGTGTTGTTGCCGCTGTTTACGTTCTGTTTTAGAGGTACAGCGGCAGAAGAATTAATTACTAATTGCTTTGGTTTTGGAGAATCACGTTATAAAGAATGTTTAGATATGTTTTTAAACGTTAGCAACTCAGAAACTGTATGCCTACATCACGTCTGTCTAACCAGCAACAAATACGAACTGTGTTCATAAAAATGAATTAAAACGTTTAATTACTCTTTTCTGGTAAGAACTGACAGAATATACACTACTGGAACTAACTGCTGCCTTGTTTTAACGAAAGTTAAATTATCAAGAAAACTTAAGCAGATATTTTAATGTTTATGTAACACAAAATTTCGGCCTACGTCGCGAGTATTGGGATTTCTATTAAACGAATTGCTTTTAAGAAAAAGTATTACTGAAAACGCTAAATATTCATTTTCGTAACAAGAACGGACACTACAGCAAGTATAAAAAATTAGAGCTCCTACTTCTTAAGGCACTCCTGCACCCACACAACATTTAAGTCACTACAGATAAACTGAAAGTAGATCAATAAATAGTACGTAATTTTGAAGTGAATTAGTCGTTCCATTGAAGTATTTGGTAATTATTACAATAATTCATAGGTTGCAATATACCCACTTCTAACTTTACATACAGACGCAAATACTATATTAATGAAATACCTCGTGTGTCATGTATGGAAACTACGACTGTCTTCATAACGTTTTTGTTATCAGTATGATTTTTATATTCTTCATTTCTTTAGGTCTAATGAGTCAAACTACATTTTATAAACATAAAAATATTGAGTCAAGTGAGGACATTGTAAACAAGTAGGCCTGTCTATTCTTATTAGATTATTGCTTCTATTCCGTAGCAGAATATTTTCGATGTTTGAGATACAGAGACTAGAAACAAGATAGTGAAGCTAATGCAAATAGTGCAAGCTGTTTGGTGGATAAAGCTTACATTTATGTCTCTACTGACATAATACAGTATTTTTACTGTGCTGTTTTGGTTTGTGTTTGTTCTGTGTCTTTTATAATCTGGAAAGATTTTTTTGGATGAATAAAAGAAATAAACTCTGTTGCCATCTGCGACATCGTAAGCTTTTATTACCGACATACATAACATTATTTGCGAAGTGTAGTTTTCCCGAAAGATCACGTTATATTAAGCGATTAATTTGATGATAATTGGCTCACATTATAATTAACAGACAGCACGTTTATATTTCGCTTTCATTTATTATTTTAAATCATTCGTGATTTTTTGTTCCGCTTGTTGTAAATACAATTAGGTACCGGAAATCCATTTTAAGTTATTGACACTTCTACTTCATCAATAACACACATTATAATCGTAGTCGTGTCTGTAAACCTTTACATTAATACCTGAAACTTAAAGTCTTTGCATTATACGTTGGAAATTGTTCATTTTCTAGTTCTCGTTCTAGGAGTAACATATCTGCGACGATGTGTATCGTTTTGCTCCGGTTGGGCGGAGCATCTTGCTGATCAGGGGTGGAGCTTAAGTGGGGTGGGCGGGGACTATGTGTCGGGATCTTCGCAGGTTTTAAGCTCATGTGGAGCAACAGTGTCCCTAATGTGCTGGTAAGTGGCGGTGCGGTCCCCTACGGCACTGCGTAGGATCCTACGGTCTTGGCGTGCATCCGTTCGTCGCTGCGGTCCGGTCCCAGGTCGACGGGCACGTGCACCTTCCGCCGACCACTGGCGACAACATCGATGTACTGTGAAGACCTCACGCCCCACGTGTTGAGCAATTCGGCGGTACGTCCACCCGGCCTCCCGCATGCCCACTATACGCCCTCGCTCAAAGTCCGTCAACTGCACATACGGTTCACGTCCACGCTGTCGCGGCATGCTACCAGTGTTAAAGACTGCGATGGAGCTCCGTATGCCACGGCAAACTGGCTGACACTGACGGCGGCGGTGCACAAATGCTGCGCAGCTAGCGCCATTCGACGGCCAACACCGCGGTTCCTGGTGTGTCCGCTGTGCCGTGCGTGTGATCATTGCTTGTACAGCCCTCTCGCAGTGTCCGGAGCAAGTATGGTGGGTCTGACACACCGGTGTCAATGTGTTCTTTTTTCCATTTCCAGGAGTGTAGTAGCAAGCGCAAGCGCTCAGCTCCATTTGTATCGAGGCATATAACAGTGTGGTGTTATTTGCTTTTGTCTCTCGTGCTTTGTTGTTCAAATCGTTCAAATGGCTCTGAGCACTATGGGACTTAACATCTGACGTCATCAGTCCCCTAGAACTTAGAACTACTTGAACCTAAAGCCGTCGGCACACGGACCGTGCTGCCGAACGTTAACGTTGAGCGTGCCAAGTTCAACGTGCTGCTGAACGCTCAGGAATGATGCGACTTGTGCATACGGTACGTGGACCCCAACGTGGTATACGCAATCGCAACGCACTCAAGCGACAGTTGAGGGAAGTTTCTAGTTTGTTAATCACACTGTATACTGAACGGGTGCGCGTAAAATTCCCACGTTAGCTCTATTAAAATGCACATTTCTCCCATCGTCCACGAAAAGGAAAGTACCATGTCCAATCAATAAGGACACAGGCTTATAAAAGTTCCATTACAAACAGTACGTTACAAAATTGGAATGCATCTCCACATAAGATAAACATTATTTCATCACTCCCTCATTTTAGTAAAACCCCAAGGTCAGTCTTACTTAATCACTGTTCCTACCTAGTAGCAGAGTCTTTGCAACATGTGAATTACTAAGGGTAAAAGAAGAAGGAGCAAAATATCTTTATACAAGCAGCGTGAGCTCTCCTTTAGATTAAGCCAATCGAACAAAGTCACCCCTCAAAAAGGTGAATTTGTATTTACATAAAATCAAACATTGTAGTCTACACTTATATTAAACTAATAGTAAAGTACCAGAACCTAATAAAAACGCGAAGGTTAGGAAAAAAAAATTGTTGTGTCAGGACGCGAACCACCGCCCCAACAAAAAACTCTTTATTATTCAGTGACGGTATTCATTACCCTTTTTTTTAAAAAAAAAAAAACCTCGTTTTGTTCGTTTTATCTGCTCGGAGCGGATACAAGACACCCGTTTCAGCGCGTCATTGATCCATTACCTCAGTTCTTTTTATTACAGAGGGCAGCTAACCCTCAGACCGAACACGCTGAGTTACAGTGCCAGCTTACGCTAAACCAACATCACATCTTCCGTATCTAATCATAGTATCTTACCTCTTGCTAAAAACTTTGACATTGTACCAAGAGCAAAGCGTTTTGGGTGGATCTTCAGTGTGTCGCTGCCTTCAAATAGCCTACTCTCATTATACGCAAGTTACAATAATTCCTTTGCCACGAATATGATGTTTCTCATTATTTTATTGGAACGAATCACGCAGTTAACAACTGGTTTTGCAGTCATTCTCAATTTGCTGGTGCTTGGAACGGCATATATAAGTATAGGCTTGAAATGAATGCCAATATGGCGCCTCACAACTCTGTACTGAAGGGAGAAGGCGTGCTTGTCACGTAGGTGGCGTTGTGCCGTCATTGGTCAACGCTCAGACGCACGCTCAGAATATCTGACATGCCAGATATCGCTCTGCGCGTTCGGAAACACTCCCGAGCGTGCTATTCCATGCTGTGACGTCAGAAACTCGGCACGCTCAACGCTCAACGTTCGGATGCACGTTCCGTGTGCCGACGGCTTAACTAACCTAAGGACATCACACACATCCATGCCCGAGGCAGGATTTGAACCTGCGACCGTAGCGGTCGCGCGGTTCCAGACTGAAGCGCCTAGAACCGCTCGGCCACAGCGGGCGGCCTGAGTATTCGTAATGCACAAATAGTGGTATGGTTCACGATTACAACATGAATTTTGAGCACAGTTTCATAAAATTAGCAACAACAGGAGAATAATGATGTATTTTTGGAGTGCTGCTTTGTGGTGATTGATAAAAGTTTTGTTTTAAAATTCCTGGTTTTGCTGGAACAGGATGCCTGTCGTAACCCAGGACGACAAAAGGCTCGGATGTAATCAATCATTCGTTCCCAAAAGACATTCAATTGCACAATGTCAGGATGACGAAGGGCAATGGAAAGGATCGCTTCGGTGTGACAACATCAACAGTGTGTTCTTTACGTTTCATGTCTGATGATTACGTCCTTCATCTGCGAGCAGAACTTCTTAATCTTCCACCTAGGAAAGTGCTTAAACCAGACGCATTACCGAATGTAAATATACCAGGCAGTACTCCCAGTGTGAGTGGTAATTCGAGTAAAGATGATGCAGTTTCTCCGAATAGGAGAGACAGGCTGCAGACAAGGAAAGTGCACTTAAGCACCTGGCGAATGTGTCCCCCAAAAAACGAAAAGTAGTCCAGACAAGAGCTACTGACGAGTGTGAAATTGTCGGGAAACGGATCACCGAACTTCGTAATCGCGTAGAAGAATTAAATGTAGAAACAACAAACTGAGAGGTATGTGTGAAAAATTGAGGTATAACGAGAAGTGCCTGAAACTAAAAGCGAAGGTTTGTCTTGAGAAAATAAAACATTAGCTGCAGTAGCAGAAGAAGCAAATGCAGGGGAGGGTGACTGAAGTATTAGTCAAACTGTTTTCAAGAACGCAGATAAACTACTTGCTGAGTAGAAAGAAACAAGCAAGGTGGCAAAGAGAAGACATTTGTAAACCACTCTTGGTGCTGTATCTAAAATGTGTTACTCGTTTTAAGGAATCAGGTTGGTTTCCCACTTCCAGGACTATCAACATTGAAAAGGTGGACATCTCACCCTTCCAGATGCTTTCCTGGTGTGCTTACAGATACCCATACAGCTAATGAAAGTCCAGTCATGTGTATTCTCAAAAGATGAACTTGTATGTGTGCTCTCATTTGACAAAATGAATGTAGATATCAGTGTTTCATACTACTCTGCTGAAGATCGTGTTGTGGGGTCGCATATTAACGTGTTGTTTGTTACCGTATGCAATTTGTTTTCAGGATTGAAGTAACCAGTCTACTGTGATTTTGACACACAGATAACAGCTGATCAGTTAAACTATAATCATCTGCTTTATGCAAGATACTGACTACAATGTTGTTGCTCTAGTGTATGACCTCGACTCTAAAAATCGATCTGTGTGTAAAGGGCTTAATGTGACAGAGACAAATTCCCGCTTTCTAAATACGCAGAACGAAAATAAATTAATTTTCGTGTGTCTAGATGTTCCACAATCATTTCAACTAATGAGGATCCACTTTCTGGAAGATGCCATAAGACAAAAAAATGGTTCAAATGGCTCTGAGCACTACGGGACCTAACTTCTAATGTCATCAGTCCCCTAGAACTTAGAACTACTTAAAGCTAACTAACCTAAGGACATCACACACATCCATGCCCGAGGCAGGATTCGAACCTGCGACCGCAGCGGTCGCGCGGTTCCAGACTGCATCGCCCAGAAACGCCCGGCCACGCCGGCCGGCGGAATAAGACATACGGGAGGGAAAACTTTAAACAATTCTGAAGTAGAAAGACTGCTCGCATTATGTAGGAGTAATATGAAGTTGTGTCCTAAGCTGTCACAAATTCACTTCAATGTCGAGGGCAGAGGACGACGTCAAAGGGCTCATTTAGCTATGCGACTTTTTTCGCTTGCGGTGGGTGGCTAATGCCTGACGCCCGAAGAAGAATAAGCAGCAATCTTTTTAACTGGAAAGAGACGCATTTGACATCCTGAATGCCTGAAGACTCAACGACAAGAATCCATTATCCTGGCCGGCCGCGGTGGTCGTGCGGTTCTAGGCGCTCCAGTCCGGAGCCGCGCTGCTGCTACGGTCGCAGGTTCGAATCCTGCCTCGGGCATGGGTGTGTGTGATGTCCTTAGGTTAGTTAGGTTTAAGTCGTTCTGAGTTCTAGGGGACTGATGACCACAGCAGTTGAGTCCCATAGTGCTCAGAGCCGTTTTGAGCCATTATCCTGTGGTTATCGGAACTGTGAACGTGCGCCGGAGAAATACGCGTAGGCAGTACAAAACGTTTGCTCCCATTCCAGAAAGGCAATAAGACAACTTTTCGGTCGTTGTTTGGACTGTTTTCAGATTCAAAATTGTTAAGGCTTTCGTGGCCACTTGTTGACAAACTGCCTATTGGCTTCTGTCTCGGGTTCTTCGGCCGACGTTCATCTAATGATTTTTCTGACGTTTCGCCAGCACGAGTGGCTGGCATTGTCAAAGCTTCACCCTCCATTGCCGGTGGTGAACTGGAGGCGAGCTCGCGGCCGCAGACTATATGTACCTGGCGCGCCAACGTCCGAGGGCTTCTCCACGGTCATTTCCGGTGCGGTTCTCCTCTTGCTACCTGCGACGGTCGTTCGCTGCAGTACGGGAAGCCAGGATCCGTTTACCTTAAGGCTTTCCTCCTTCTTGTTGAAACTGTTCGCGTGTTTTTGGATTTCTACAGCTTCTCTGAACAAGCGCGTGTGATAGCGCTTCTCTACAGCCAGAACTTCCGTGTCGGCGAATTTTATTACGTGGTCGGTCTCATTCAGTGCGTGCTCTGCCACGGCCGATTTCTCCACCTGCCCCAATCTGCAATGTCGCTTATGCTCTTTGATCCTGGTATTAATAGATCGTCCAGTCATTCCGACATAAACTTTTCCGCATGTGCAAGGTATACGGTATATTCCCGACATTGCAAGTGGGTCTCTTTTCTCCTTCGCCGATCTAAGACACTCTTTGATCTTCCTTGTCGGTTTGAAAATCGTCTTTACGCCGTGTTTGCGCAATATACGGCCGATTCTGTCCGTCACTTTGGGAATTTATGGAACCAGAAAAAGAAATGTCGGGTACGGCCTTTCTGCCATACATTCCCAGAGTGACGGACAGAATCGGCCGTATATTGCGCAAACACGGCGTAAAGACGATTTTCAAACCGACAAGGAAGATCAAAGAGTGTCTTAGATCGGCGAAGGAGAAAAGAGACCCACTTGCAATGTCGGGAATATACCGTATAACTTGCACATGCGGAAAAGTTTATGTCGGAATGACTGGACGATCTATTAATACCAGGATCAAAGAGCATAAGCGACATTGCAGATTGGGGCAGGTGGAGAAATCGGCCGTGGCAGAGCACGCACTGAATGAGACCGACCACGTAATAAAATTCGCCGACACGGAAGTTCTGGCTGTAGAGAAGCGCTATCACACGCGCTTGTTCAGAGAAGCTGTAGAAATCCAAAAACACACGAACAGTTTCAACAAGAAGGAGGAAAGCCTTAAGGTAAACGGATCCTGGCTTCCCGTACTGCAGCGAACGACCGTCGCAGGTAGCAAGAGGAGAACCGCACCGGACGTTGGCGCGCCAGGTACATATAGTCTGCGGCCGCGAGCTCGCCTCCAGTTCACCACCGGCAATGGAGGGTGAAGCTTTGACAATGCCAGCCACTTGTGCTGGCGAAACGTCAGAAAAATCATTAGATGACGTCGGCCGAAGAACCCGAGACAGAAGCCAATAGGCAGTTTGTTTTCAGATTGCCAGCCACTACAGATGAAATATATTTCAACTGGACAACTAAACCAAGACGCACTGGAAATTTTTTTCTTACAGATAAGAGGACATGGTCATTTCCACTTGAATTATTCTCCGACAGAAGTGAAACATCGATTACAGCTAATACCCTTGGGGCACAGATCTCGTGGTATTTCTGTGTCAAATGAAACTTGGGCAGAGTCAGATGGCACTGATGGAGTTCTGACATCAAATTTGTTCAAAAGAATTTTGCCCGACATGAGCGAAGCACTGAAAATGATATATGGTGAAAGAGAACTGTAAGATGTTAACTTACCTCTTCACCTGCTCCAGATAAATCATCTATCTGAGAGGGACCTGAGAGCCCTGGAGAAAGATGCCTGTGCCTGGCTGGCTACAGCGCATGTCGTGCAAAGTAGTATGAGGACACACTAGCAACACCGTCAACTGATATTTTTAGTTCTTCTGCTGTACACGTGAAACATTTTGCCTGGATTTAAGTCCTGTGTCGTCGTAGGCTTACAGTTCCGATAGATGACTGGCTACAGACTGTGTCGCAGTTTTTAACTCTTTTTTAATGGATTTAACGGTTTAGAAAGTATTTCTAAGGAAAAAAATACGGTAAAAACAATCTGCGCTGCTGTCCAAACTGAATATGCTGATTTTTCACCAGAAATCTTTAACCTACATGTTGCAACAAGACTTCTTATTCGGATGCGCTTCCTCGATATGAAGCTGAAAATGCAAAAGGCAGCGGCACAAAAGCTAGAGTACCCGCAGTGGCATTCTTGATCCACTAATAACATCTAAGCAGGTAAATAAACTGTTTTAAATAATTTTATGAGAACTTACTGCAGTTATAAGTAGGTATCTGTGCCAGCCAATCATAGTCAGTTTCTCTTCGGGCGCAATCTTCTTTCTAATAAACTTGACTCTGCCTGTCCTTTAAGCCAATATCTCTGACGTCGATTGGTTATACAACTGAAGAACAAGTTATGTTCTCCTGTGTAATGATGATTCTTAGAGAACGAAAATTTCCCCTATAGAAACCAACGTGGACACCACAAAAGGAGATCTTCTGGAACTGAACTCCGTATATGCCCCCAAAAATCTAGACCGCCGTAGATGACAGTGCTCAGGTTGGTAACAAAGACGAACGTGTCCAGCAGAGTTATGCACTGCTGTTTAGTGGACAAAATGTGGCTTACTTCGTGTCGGGCCAGATTTTTAAGTAATCTCAGGAGTTTCTTACAGGCAGAACTCAACATGTCATTCTTAACGGGACGAAATCGATTGATGTGGAGGTAATTTCAGGAATACCATTAGGAAGTCTGATAGGTCCGTTGCTGTATACTGTAAGTGGAATGCATGTAACGGTACTGTTGTTGCTAATATGTTAGGGAAGGCAATTTTCAGAGGTGGTAGTATGGACCAAAGAAAGAAAAAAAAGTCTATTAAATATGGGCTCTAAGTTTCATACCTGAGGAGCTATGAACACTTGTTCATCTTCACCAGTGTGAAAAACGCCTTCTCTATTGAGCAAGTGTTCATATCTCTTACGGTGAGCCCGCATCTCGTGGTCGTGCGGTAGCGTTCTCGCTTACCACGCCCGGGTTCCCGGGTTCGATTCCCGGCGGGGTCAGGGATTTTCTCTGCCTCGTGATGGCTGGGTGTTGTGTGCTGTCCTTAGGTTAGTTAGGTTTAAGTAGTTCTAAGTTCTAGGGGACTTATGACCACAGCAGTTGAGTCCCATAGTGCTCAGAGCCATTTAACCATTTTTTTCTCTTACGGTGAACATTTTAGAGCCGTTGTTTAGAAGTCCTTTTTTTCTTGGTCCGTACTAACACCTCTGTAAGTCTTAGCAACAACAGAACCATTACAGGTATCCCAAAGTCGGGGATATCATAACGTTTTTCGCTTATAACTTCCCACTCGTGCCTTACCTCTGATCGATACGTTCATCTTTCTCCATCACCTGTGAAAGTTTATAACATCATCACAGAATCACCCTGTACGTAAATTCATACGCATACCCTGGCGCCTGTTACATCGACGCTCTATAGCGTTGTTTGGATGACGTTTCGGACATGGGTTCGTATCCTCATTTTGTGCCTCAAAACACCTTCTACATTCCCTCCAAGTTTGTAATTTTGAAACATCTGTGTTTCATTCAGTATTATACCGACAAACTTCGAAGGGATATAGAATGTATTATGACCATGTGGTGCATTTGACACACGGTCGTCGCACGGTGGCGCTGGCAGCAGTACACATACACAGAGGTATGTTGGTGCATGTTCAAATGGTTCAAATGGCTCTGAGCACTATGGGACTTAACATCTGAGGTTATCAGTCCTCTAGAACTTAGAGCTACTTAAACCTAACTAACCTAAGTAGATCACACACATCCATGCCCGAGGATGGATTCAAACCTGCGATCGCAGCAACAGCGCGTTTCCGGACTGAAGCACCTAGAACAGCTCGGCCGCAACGGCTGGCTTGGTGCATGCCAGAGTACGGTGCAGCAAGTAAGTGTGCAGATGTTTTCAGACGGGCAGACCGGAGTGGCCTAGCGGTTCCAGGCGCTACAGTCTGGAACCGCGCGACCGCTAAGGTCGCAGGTTCGAATCCTGCCTCGGGCATCTATGTGTGTCATAGATTTAGCTTTAAGTATTTCGAAGTTCTAGGGGAGTGATGATTTCAGAAGTTAAGTCCAATAGTGCTCAGAGCCATTTGAACCATTTTTTCTTTCTTTTTTTCTTTTTTTTTTGGTTTCAGACGTGCTAATGGTGACTGTGTGTTGAAAATGACTCAAAGAACACATACTGATGACGTTATGAGCGATACAGTACTAGGGCGACTGGAGGCTGGTCAAACACAGCACGTCGTACCACGGGCCCTCCGTGTGCCACAAAGTGTGATCTCAAGATTATGGCAACGATTCCAGCAGACAGGGAACGTGTCCAGGCGCTACAGTACGGGACATCTTCAGTGTATAACACCACAAGAAGATCGATATCTCACCATCAGTGCCCGCAGACAGCTTCGGAGTACTGCAAGTAGCGTTGATCGGGACCTTACTGCAGCCGCTGGAACAGTTGTCTCCAGATACACAGTCTACAGACGACTGAACAGACATGGTTTATCCACCCAGAGACCTGCAATGTGCATTCCATTGACGCCTGATCACAGGAGAGCCCGTAATGCCTGGTGTGGCTCTGAGCACTATGGGACTCAACATCTTAGGTCATAAGTCCCCGAGAACTTAGAACTAGTTAAACCTAACTAACCTAAGGACATCACACACACCCATGCCCGAGGCAGGATTCGAACCTGCGACCGTAGCAGTCCCGCGGTTCCGGACTGCAGCGCCAGAACCGCTAGACCACCGCGGCCGGCTTAATGCCTGGTGTCAAGAACACAGTACATGGTCATTGGAACAATGGTCCCAGATTATGTTCGTGGACGAGTCCAGGTATAGTCAGAACAGTGATTCTCGTCGGCTTTTCGTCTGACGTGAAACAGGAACCAGATACCAGCACCTTAAAGTCCTTGAAAGGGACCAGTATGGAGGTCGTGGTTTGATGGTGTGAGGTGGGATTGTGATTGGCGCACGTACACCCCTGCATGTCTTGGATCTGTAACACGTCAGGTGTATCGGGACGTCATTTTGCACCAGTATGTCCGCCTTTTCAGGGGTGCAGCGGCTTCAGCCTTCCTCCTGATGGATGATAGCGCACGGCCCCATCGAGCTGCCATCGTGGAGGAGTACCTTGAAACAGAAGATATCAGGTGAATGGAGTGGCCTGCCTGTTCTCCAGACCTAAACCCCATCGAGCACGTCTGGGATGCTCTCGGTCGACGTATCGCTGCACAACGCCTGCGACACTTCAGGACCACCTGATCCAGATTATGCCAACACGATGTGCAGCCTGTGTACGTGTGCGTGGTGATCATATCCCATATTGATTTCGGGGTGCATGCGCAGGAAACAGTGGCGTTTTGTAGCACATGCGTTTCGGGACGGTTTTCTCAACTTATCACCGATACCGTGGACTTTACAGATCTGTGTCGTGTATGTTCCCTATGTGCCTATGCTGCTAGCGTCAGTTTTGTGTAGTGCCATGTTGTGTGGCACCACATTCTGCAATTATCCTTAATTTATGAGTATGAGTGTATATATATAAATATACTTTAAGGAATGGGAAAAAGAATTATAAATCAATCCTACTGGAAACCAATCCATCTTGGTAGAACCAAAGACAACGTGGAGGTATCTTGTTTAGCATTCGCGGACGACTTGGCCATACTTGCAGATGATGAAGAAATCGCCACCAAACAAATAGAGATCCTTAAGGAATGCGCGGATAAAGTAGGTTTACAAATTTCGTTTCAAAAGACAGAATTTTTCTGTACGAAATTCCATATACACAGTTTGAACACAAAATATGGAAAAATAAATAGAGTAAAACATTTTAAATACCTAGGTGAAATTTTGGAGCCAACCGGAGGAGAGAAAGTTGCACAGAAGATCAGACAACAGAAAATGAAGAGAGCATATGGTATGACACATGAAATATGCAATAAAAAATGCATCTCCTCGAACACAAAAATCAGACACTACTGCGCAGTAATTAAGCCAGCAGCACTATATGCTAGTGAAACGCTCACACTCCACACAAAATGTGACTTAGAAAAAATACTAAAAGAAGAACGCAAAATTATGAGAAAGATTTTAGGTCCAAAATTAACAGAAGAAGGATACCGGATACAATCAAGAAGAACCACAGAAACTATATCAAACCTGGCAGCAGACATAAGAAGGCGAAGATTAAAATTTTATGGACATGTCACTAGACTTCCCCCCACACGACTCACCAACAGAATTCTCACTTACATAGAAAAAGTCAAATCAACAACACCATGGATTAGCCAAGTAAAATTAGATTTACAAAAAGCAAATATTGAACTTAAAGATGTCAAAGATAGAAAAACTTTTAGAAATAAGGTGGAAAAGTGGATTGTATTGTCGGAGAAGGAAGCACTAAAGAGATCAGGAACAAAATGGACAGAAGAAAGAAAAAGAAAACATGGAGAACGAATGAAAGAAGTATGGAAGAAACGACGTCAGAAAGCTTTGCGTGATCCTTCTGGGTCCATTCGCGATAAGTAACTAAGTAAATATACTTTTCTTATATTGTTACTAATCATGACTGTGAAATAAACAGGTTCACAGAAATACATAAAATGCTCTCGCATACGTGCAAAAAGTTCAACGCACCAGTGAGTAGCCTGACGAAGCTTACTGACGCAGGGTATCTCCTGTAGAATAATCGAACCACTGACGAATAAAGACTGTCGTTCCCTACAGGGTCAGGCGCAGCTTTTCTTGCCGCAACAGCATTATTACGCTAGTTCAAAAAATAACGCACCGCGAGACATGTTTATTAAATCGGGATCCTCTTGCCCCACTTACGGTGCGCGGGCCGCTGTCTGTGCATCGCTAATGTACTGAATAACGTTACAGGCTGCGTGAGGCAATCCTCGGACGATGCTGTTGTCTATAAGAAGACTGAAACTCCAGGAAACTGTAGCGAAATTCAGGAGAGCTGCAGACGACCGATGATAGGTGCAAACACCGGCAGCTGACAATGAAAGTAACAAACGCAATGTAGTGTGCATATGCGAGTATAGGCGAACAAATCTACAGCTGTTTGGTTACACAAAGTGGGGAAAAATCACTGGAAACAGTGACTACTGAAGAAAAAAATCTAGGCGTGACCATACGCAGCGTCACCGTGAGAGCGCTTTTGCATGCACGTAGCCACTTCGTGCTAATATTGAATTTTGAGTGTGAAGCTGCACATATGGAAATCGCTGCGTACGGCCCAATTCACCCAGTAATGGCACGGTGGGGACGTAGCCTTGTTTCACGCCACCTTCATGTTATCAAATGAAGCAACTCGCACAGATATGGTGTGGCGGAGATGCGTCGCTTCGCGGTGTGCACCACGTCCGTTTGTAGCCATCGGTAGCGCACCGAAGCGATGCGAGGCGACTTTCAAGTGGCGCGATGCTGTTTTCATTAATTTGAAGTCATCCGTCTCTGTAGGTAGTTTCTCAGTAAAATTTTCACTTTTCGTCTAAAAAATTCAAAACCCCTGTTTTGGGATTCGCTTGTGTTCTCCGATATTCTGTCTTCCTCTTTCGAATTCGAGGAATTTATTCGTAAAGAAAAGAAAAAAAAGTATTTGTGAAATGGATTTATTTGCATTGTTGCCCATAGTTATTATGATGGTTCACAAATAATAAACCACTGGGCGTATCTTGAAAAGTTTCCAATGTAGAACGTAGTGTCGGACAAGATTATGTTTCGGTGGGTTCTAGGATACAGGTTGCTATCTATAAAATACAGCTAACATATCGCAATTAATTTAACAGTGGAAGCACAGCGATGCTTCTTTTCGGTTCTGAGTGATTAAGTGATGTATTTTGACGTATGACTGGACGAGCTACAGTGCGCCATGCTCGATGTTCTGGCTGCACGCTATGAGGATTTGTGCCTTGTATTTTACTTTCGTCCGTGGTTTATAAAGTCAGTTACAATCACATTTTTGGTTAACATTGCATTAAAAGTTGTTTTCATTTTAAATCTTGGGACTGGTGATCGCAGATCCAGTGGCAGAATCAGCTATATACTGTTTTTTTTTTTATTTTGGTCATCAGTCTACTGACTGGTTTGATGCGGGCCGTCACGAATTCCATTCCTGCGCTAACCTCTTCATTTCAGAGTAGCACTTGGAACCTGCGTCCTCAATTATTTGCTTGGCGTATTCCAATCTCTGTCTTCCTCTACAGTTTTTGCCCTCTACAGCTCCCTCTAGTACCATGGAAGTCATTCCCTCATGGGCCCCTTAGGGATATGGCAGCAAGGGAGGGGAAGAAAACCAAAGTGCACTCCGTGTGCATACCGGGGGGAGTCATTCCAGATGTGGAAAGGGTCCTTCCGGATGCCATGAAGGGTACAGGGTGCACCCATCTGCAGGTGGTCACTCATGTCGGCGCCAATGATGTGTGTCGCTATGGATCGGAGGAAATCCTCTCTGGCTTCCGGCGGCTATCTGATTTGGTGAAGACTGCCAGTCTCGCTAGCGGGATTAAAGCAGAGCTCACCATCTGCAGCATCGTCGACAGGACTGACTGCGGACCTTTGGTACAGAGCCGAGTGGAGGGTCTGAATCAGAGGCTGAGACGGTTCTGCGACCGTGTGGGCTGCAGATTCCTCGACTTGCGCCATAGGGTGGTAGGGTTTCGGGTTCCGCTGGATAGGTCAGGAGTCCACTACACGCAACAAGCGGCTACACGGGTAGCAGAGGTTGTGTGGCGTGGGCTGGGCGGTTTTTTAGGTTAGATGGCCTCGGGCAAGTGCAGAAAAGGCAACAGCCTCAACGGGTGCGGGGCAAAGTCAGGACATGTGGGGACCAAGCAGCAATCGGTATTGTAATTGTAAACTGTCGAAGCTGCGTTGGTAAAGTACCGGAACTTCAAGCGCTGATAGAAAGCACCGAAGCTGAAATCGTTATAGGTACAGAAAGCTGGCTGAAGCCAGAGATAAATTCTGCCGAAATTTTTACAAAGGCACAGACGGTGTTTAGAAAGGATAGATTGCATGCAACCGGTGGTGGAGTGTTCGTCGCTGTTAGTAGTAGTTTATCCTGTAGTGAAGTACAAGTGGATAGTTCCTGTGAATTATTATGGGTGGAGGTTACACTCAACAACCGAGCTAGGTTAATAATTGGCTCCTTTTACCGACCCCCCGACTCAGCAGCATTAGTGGCAGAACAACTGAGAGAAAATTTGGAATACATTTCACATAAATTTTCTCAGCATGTTATGGTCTTAGGTGGAGATTTCAATTTACCAGATATAGACTGGGACTCTCAGATGTTTAGGATGGGTGGTAGGGACAGAGCATCGTGAGTGCACTATCCGAAAATTACCTCGAGCAATTAAACAGAGAACCGACTCGTGGAGAAAACATCTTGGACCTACTGATAACAAACAGACCCGAACTTTTCGACTCTGTAAGTGCAGAACAGGGAATCAGTGTTCATAAAGCCGTTGCAGCATCCCTGAATATGGAAGTTAACAGGAATATAAAAAAAGGGAGGAAGGTTTATCTGTTTAGCAAGAGTAATAGAAGGCAGATTTCAGACTACCTAACAGATCAAAACGCAAATTTCTGTTTCGACACTGACAATGTTGAGTGTTTATGGAAAAAGTTCAAGGCAATCGTAAAATGCGTTTTAGACAGGTACGTGCCGAGTAAAACTGTGAGGGACGGGAAAAACCCACCGTGGTACAACAACAAAGTTAGGAAACTACTGCGAAAGCAAAGAGAGCTTCACTGCAAGTTTAAACGCAGCCAAAACCTCTCAGACAAACAGAAGCTAAACGATGTCAAAGTTAGCGTAAGGAGGGCTATGAGTGAAGCGTTCAGTGAATTCGAAAGTAAAATACTAGGTACCGACTTGACAGAAAATCCTAGGAAGTTCTGGTCTTACGTTAAATCAGTAAGTGGCTCGAAACATGATGTCCAGACACTCCGGGATGATGATGGCATTGAAACAGAGGATGACAAGCGTAAAGCTGAAATACTAAACACCTTTTTCCAAAGCTGTTTCACAGACGAAGACCGCACTGCAGTTCCTTCTCTAAATCCTCGCGCCAACGAAAAAATGGCAGACATCGAAATAAGTGTCCAAGGAATAGAAAAGCAACTGGAATCACTCAACAGAGGGAAGTCCACTGGACCTGACGGGATACCAATTCGATTCTACACAGAGTACGCGAAAGAACTTGCCCCCCTTCTAACAGCCGTGTACCGCAAGTCTCTAGAGGAACAGAAGGTTCCAAATGATTGGAAAAGAGCACAGGTAGTCCCAATCTTCAAGAAGGGTCGTCGAGCAGATGCGCAAAACTATAGACCTATATCTCTGACGTCGATCTGTTGTAGAATTTTAGAACATGTGTTTTGCTCGAGTATCATGTCGTTTTTGGAAACTCAGAATCTACTATGTAGGAATCAACATGGATTCCGTAAACAGCGATCGTGTGAAACCCAACTCGCTTTATTTGTTCATGAGACCCAGAAAATATTAGATACAGGCTCCCAGGTAGATGCTATTTTTCTTGACTTCCGGAAGGCGTTCGATACAGTTCCGCACTGTCGCCTGATAAACAAAGTAAGAGCCTACGGAATATCAGACCAGCTGTGTGGCTGGATTGAAGAGTTTTTAGCAAACAGAACACAGCATGTTGTTATCAACGGAGAGACGTCTACAGACATTAAAGTAACCTCTGGCGTGCCACAGGGGAGTGTTATGGGACCATTGCTTTTCACAATATATATAAATGACCTAGTAGATAGTGTCGGAAGTTCCATGCGGCTTTTCGCGGATGATGCTGTAGTATACAGAGAAGTTGCAGCATTAGAAAATTGTAGCAAAATGCAGGAAGATCTGCAGCGGATAGGCACTTGGTGCAGGGAGTGGCAACTGACCCTTAACATAGACAAATGTAATGTATTGCCAATACATAGAAAGAAGGATCCTTTATTGTATGATTATATGATAGCGGAACAAACACTGGTAGCAGTTACTTCTGTAAAATATCTGGGAGTATGCGTGCGGAACGATTTGAAGTGGAATGATCATATAAAATTAATTGTTGGTAAGGCGGGTACCAGGTTGAGATTCATTGGGAGAGTCCTTAGAAAATGTAGTCCATCAACAAAGGAGGTGGCTTACAAAACACTCGTTCGACCTATACTTGAGTATTGCTCATCAGTGTGGGATCCGTACCAGATCGGGTTGACGGAGGAGATAGAGAAGATCCAAAGAAGAGCGGCGCGTTTCGTCACAGGGTTATTTGGTAACCGTGATAGCGTTACGGAGATGTTTAACAAACTTAAGTGGCAGACTCTGCAAGAGAGGCGCTCTGCATCGCGGTGTAGCTTGCTCGCCAGGTTTCGAGAGGGTGCGTTTCTGGATGAGGTATCGAATATATTGCTTGCCCCTACTTATACCTCCCGAGGAGATCACGAATGTAAAATTAGAGAGATTAGAGCGCGCACAGAGGCTTTCAGACAGTCGTTCTTCCCGCGAACCATACGTGACTGGAACAGGAAAGGGAGGTAATGACAGTGGCACGTAAAGTGCCCTCCGCCAAACACCGTTGGGTGGCTTGCGGAGTATAAATGTAGATGTAGATGTAGATGTCTTAGCAGATGTCCTATCATCCTGTCCCTTCTCCTTATCAGTGTTTTCCACATATTCCTTTCCTCTCCGATTCTGCGTAGAACCTCCTCATTCCTTACCTTATCAGTCCACCTAATTTTCAACATTCGTCTATAGCACCACATCTCAAATGCTTCGATTCTCTTCTGTTCAGGTTTTCCCACAGTCCATGTTTCACTAGCATACAATGCTGTACTCCCGACGAACATCCTCAGAAATTTCTTCCTCAAATTAAGGCCGGTATTTGATATTAGTAGACTTCTCTTGGCCAGAAATGCCTTTTTTGCCATAGCGAGTCTGCTTTTGATGTCCTCCTTGCTCCGTCCGTCATTGGTTATTTTACTGCCTAGGTAGCAGAATTCCTGAACTTCATTGACTTTGTGACCATCAATACTGATGTTAAGTTTCTCGCTGTTCTCATTTCTACTACTTCTCATTACCTTCGTCTTTCTCCGATTTACTTTCAACCCATACTGTGTACTCATTAGACTGTTCATTCCGTTCAGCAGATCATTTAATTCTTCCTCACTTCCACTCAGGATAGCAATGTCATCAGCGATTCGTATCATTGATATCCTTTCACCTTGTATTTTAATTCTACTCCTGAACCTTTCTTTTATTTCCATCATTGCTTCCTCGATGTACAGATTGAAGAATAGGGGCGAAAGGCTACAGTCTTGTCTTACACCCTTCTTAATACGAGCACTTCGTTCTTGGTCGTCCACTCTTATTATTCCCTCTTGGTTGTTGTACATATTGTATATGACCCGTCTCTCCCTATAGCTTACCCCTACTTTTTTTCAGAATCTCGAACAGCTTGCACCATTTTATATTGTCGAACGCTTTTTCCAGGTCGACAAATCCTATGAAAGTGTTTTGATTTTTCTTTAGCCTTGCTTCCATTATTAGCCGTCACGTCAGAATTGCCTCTCTCGTCCCTTTACTTTTCCTAAAGCCAAACTGATCGTCACCTAGCGCATTATCAATTTCCTTTTCCATTCTTCTGTATATTATTCTTGTAAGCAGCTTCGATGCATGAGTTGTTAAGCTGATTGTGCGATAATTCTCGCACTTGTAAGCTCTTGCCGTCTTCGGAATTGTGTGGATGATGCTTTTCGGAAAGTCAGATGGTGTATCGCCAGACTCATATATTCTACACACCAACGTGAATAGTCATTTTGTTGCCACTTCCCCCAATGATTTTAGAAATTCTGATGGAATGTTATCTATCCCTTCTGCCTTATTTGACCGTAAGTCCTCCAAAGCTCTTTTAAATTCCGATTCTAATACTGGATCCCCTATCTCTTCTAAATCGACTCCTGTTTCTTCTTCTATCACATCAGACAAATCTTCACCCTCATAGAGGCTTTCAATGCATTCTTTCCACCTATCTGCTCTCTCCTCTGCATTTACCAGTGGAATTCCCGTTGCACTCTTAATGTTACCACCGTTGCTTTTAATGTCACCAAAGGTTGTTTTGACTTTCCTGTATGCTGAGTCTGTCCTTCCGACAATCATGTCTTTTTCGATGTCTTCACATTTTTCCTGCAGCCATTTCGTCTTAGCTACCCTGCACCTCCTATTTATTTCATTCCTCAGCGACTTGTATTTCTGTATTCCTGATTTTCCCGGAACATGTTTGTACTTCCTCCTTTCATCAATCAACTGAAGTATTTCTTCTGTTACCCATGGTTTCTTTGCAGCTACCTTCTTTGTACCTATGTTTTCCTTCCCAACTTCTGTGATGGCCCTTTTTAGAGATGTCCATTCATCTTCAACTGTACTGCCTACTGCGCTATTCCTTATTGCTGTCTCTATAGCGTTAGAGAACTTCAAACGTATCTCGTCATTCCTTAGTACTTCCGTATCCCACTTCTTTGCGTATTGATTCTTCCTGATTAATGTCTTGAACTTCAGTCTACTCTTCATCACTGCTATATTGTGATCGGAGTATATATCTGCTCCTGGGTACGCCTTACAATCCAGTATCTGATTTCGGAATATCTGTCTGACCATGATGTAATCTAATTGAAATCTTCCCGTATCTCCCGGCCTTTTCCAAGTATACCTCCTCCTCTTGTCATTCTTGAACAGGGTATTCGCTATTACTAGCTGAAACTTGTTACAGAACTCAATTAGTCTTTCTCCTCTTTCATTCCTTGTCTCAAGCCCATATTCTCCTGTAACCTTTTCTTCTACTCCTTCCCCTACAACTGCATTCCAGTCGCCCATGACTATTAGATTTTCGTCCCCCTTTACATACTGCATTACCCTTTCAATATCCTCATACACTTTCTCTATCTGTTCATCTTCAGCTTGCGACGTCGGCATGTATACCTGAAGTATCGTTGTCGGTGTTGGTCTGCTGTCGATTCTGATTAGAACAACCCGGTCACTGAACTGTTCACAGTAACACACCCTCTACCCTACCATCCTATTCATAACGAATCCTACACCTGTTATACCATTTTCTGGTGCTGTTGATATTACCCGATACTCATCTGACCAGAAATCCTTGTCTTCCTTCCACTTCACTTCACTGACCCCTACTATATCTAGATTGAGCCTTTGCATTTCCCTTTTCAGATTTTCTAGTTTCCCTACCGCGTTCAAGCTTCTAACATTCCACACCCCGACTCGTAGAACGTTATCGTTTCGTTGATTATTCAATCTTTTTCTCATGGTAACCTCCCCCTTGGCAGTCCCCTCCCGGAGATCAGAATGGGGGACTATTCCGGAATCTTTTGCCAATGGAGAGATCATCATGACACTTCTTCAATTACAGGCCACATGTCCTGTGGATACACGTTACGTGTCTTTAATGCAGTAGTTTCCATTGCCTTCTGCATCCTCATGTCGCTGATCACGCTGATCATTGCTGATTCTTCCGCCTTTAGGGGCAATTTCGCACCCCTAGGACAAGAGAGTGCCCTGAACCTCTATCCGCTCCTCCGCCCTCTTTGACAAGGCCGTTGGCAGAATGAGGCTGTCTTCTTATGCCGGAAGTCTTCGGCCGCCAATGCTGATTATTTATCAAAATTTAGGTAGTGGCGGGGATCGAACCCGGGACCGAAGACGTTTTGATTATGAATCAAAGGCGCTACCCCTCTTTTTTTTTTTTTTTTTTTTTTTCGATATAGTTCGTTGCGTTTGGTCGGGGCGGACGTCACAAGACATCAGACCCCTAGACCACGGGTAACATTATACTGTACTTGTCTATTTTTCTTTTTTACCCCTACTATTTCATTCACAAATCATTCAAGAACTATTTTCATTCATATATTGTCGAGTAAATGGCGTGTGCTGCTGCGAATGAGAAATGGGATTTTGCTACTGATATAATTAAGGTTAGTGTGTTCTTGGTGTTTTATGATTACCAGTTCGCTTACCTATTTTATGCTCACAAATTGGGCTTCCTTGATGCAGACAGTGCATACGAGGCAAAATGCCTTTTTCGATATTTTTGTAATAGTTCTTATACAATTACTTACTTTTGTATAAATATCACTTTTTTATTTTTCTGGACGAAGAACATTGCGCTGCCGAAACATTATGGTTTTTCTGTGTTACATGTTGCAGAAATAGAAAGCTGATTCGGAGAAAGCACAGAAACACAGGTCAAAACACACAAAGTTTATTGCAATATAAATCTGCACAAGTATCCCCAAAAGATAGGGAAAAATTTAACATTAGACAAGTTGCAGTTGCGCTAAACATATACAGTCAGTAATACAGTTTTTGTTCTCAGTCAACGGTGTTACCAGACGGATGTGCAAATCCACTATTTACTTAGTACTTGCTCATAGAAAGTTCGTTTTTCAGCTGCGATGTACCGTTACATATCAAATAAGGCTTTGTTTTTGGCACTTTTTACTGGCACAAGTTTATCATGCGAGACAAGGAAAATTGAAATGTTACCTAGCGCCAGATTTCCTTTCCCAACATATCTCGGTTGCTTTCAAATGCTTTGACAAATCCACGGTTGCTGGATGTTATGACTTTTTTTTTTTGGCCATGGTGTAGTAGGGTTGTCAAATGAAATGTGCAACTAGACACACTCAATTATCTGAATGAGCCTCGGTGGAAAGCGTGGTCTAATGCGCTAAGATCCGTGAAATCCTCTGGTTCCATCTTGCACAGAAGGAATCCGGTGCTCTTGTAGTTGGCAGCGATAGGAATCCAGGCGTTTTGGTGAAAGGATATTTTGTTCTTCTCTATCAGGTCGAAATCTAAAACTGTGGCTAACTATGACCTGGAGCGAGGAATTTCTGGTCTACAGCAGTGATGTATTTACGGATGATCACATTTTGGAAAAGTGTCCTAATATTTTGAACATAAATCTGCTATATTTTGGCTTATGTTCAAATAAAAATCATGTAAAAAAATATGACTTATTATCAGAAGATTCCAGTTTATTTGCTTTTCTGTAACTGCTGTCCTTCACTTTGTCTACCAAAATGTAAAAAAAAAACTTCTGAGACATTGTGTTTAAATCTGGGAAACGTTAGGGATACATGTTCAGTTCCTTCATTACGTCGAATATTCTAAATTTATTCTCTTTTTTCAGTACTAACGTATGTTCCCAATACCTTCTTCGCTGCTCACCACTTACGAGTTGTGTAAAATGTAGAGCATCGCTTACTTTCTCTGATGAAAGGGAAAATTTCCCAACGGACCGGGAATCGAACCCAGGCTCCTTCGTTTAGAAGTCTGGCGCGCTGTCCTTGCGGCTACCGAGGCGGAGACGTTGTGTGAAATGGGCCCAAGCTGCCGACACGGAGAATCGTGCATCCCTTTGTGCTGCGTTGTCGAAAGTTAGGGGGCTTTACTGGCTGCGGGAATGTATCATCCAGAACTTCCAAATAAATTCAGTTAACACGGTATGTGCTGCTCTAAAAGTTTTTGCACAATAGAAATTCTGCTTATATTTCTTGTGCATACATGTTTCATAATGTTAATTAAAAGGTTGGATAGCATGTCATTTGTAATAGCGTGATGGGAAGTAGTTAGAAATTTAACAAAAACTCACTTACCTGGCTGCTACCCATGTTGGAAAGTTTTATCCTTAGTATAGTGAGTCACCTGAACTTCAGCCATTGTTTTATTTTATTTTTTGTATCTACTTATCCTTTTACCTATCTATGTATTTATCGACCGATCTATCCATCCATCCATGTATTTTTCGGTCTATCTGTCCCTCGGCGTGCCAGAACTTTTGCTGTGTGAAATATTAAGGTTTCTTCGTGTTCCATTCTTTGATTGGGTGTTGGAACAATGACTGATCGACCCGTCTGGGTGAGTTGTTTTATTTTTTTCTTTATCTTCTCTACGAAACTGGTAAGTAGGGACCTTGATAACTGCAGTTTTTCAAGATTCTACCATACGTTAAACCTACAAATAACCTTATTCGAATACTGAATTTATATCTCTACTAACTGCTACTCCCAGATACGTGCATAACATGATTGACTATTGAGTTATCTGTTAATCGTGTACTCTAATCCTTCTACATTTTTAAGTTTCATGAAGCACAGAATTTTACATTTACTTCTTAATAACCAACTGGCAATCATTCCAGTGGATCAATATTAAAACGAGAAACTGCACAGTACCACAATTTCAACGGAAGAGGCTGCCTCGGAGACAACTTAATCATCTTCGAAAGTCAGAGATTGTAACTAATACAACCTGCAAGTTCACCAACATACAACATTATTATTACTTGGATCGCATCTGATGTAATTTATGTGTTTGTGGATTACACTTCATCCAGGATGCCGTGCGAGTTGCTCTCTGCCAATTAAGAGATTTTGAATCCACTCGAAAACCTAGTTAACTATCTCATATATGGCCGGCCGCAGTGGTCTCGCGGTTCTAGGTGCTCAGTCCAGAATCGCGCGACTGCTACGGGCGAAGGTTCGAATCCTGCCTCGGGCATGGATGTGTGTGATGTCCTTAGGTTAGTTAGGTTTAAGTAGTTCTAAGTTCTAGGGGACTGATGACCACAGATATTAAGTCCCATAGTGCTCAGAGCCAACTATCTCATATAGACGTACCCTCTTGAGGGCCCGCACACGAGCGACGAATGGTAGCGATCCGTCGGATGCGAGATGGCCCGCAATCGATCGCTCGTCGCACACACGAGCGATTTGACAATCGTTTTCAATCAGTAGTGTGGACATTACTGTGTCGAGAAGTTCTACAATGGGAAATGAACTGATTTCCGTATCCTCACGAAACTTGCAAAACACGAATTTGAAATGAACTAAAATTATAATTTATTAAAATTCTTTTGAAACGGTTATCATGGGAACTATAGGTTACTTTACAGTAAATATTACATTTTTCACTGACGACAAACTAATTACGTGCATCTTTACAGTGTGCCAATACAGTTCGTTCTATGTTTATTAGTCCTCGACTTCTATTTTATTCGTTAGCTTCCTAGTTTAAGTGCAAGTCTTAAAGAATTTACTCGCTGTGTCTATAGAGACGCTGTCAGTAGCAGTGCTACTGTTTACCGTAGCTCTTGTTATAATTTGTATAAAGGAGAATTAAGTTATATGAAATGGTGGAGGACTTGGGTATAAATGTATAACAGACTTGCCCTGAACATTTGAGTTAAAATGTTCTCTTAGCATTACAGTAGGTCCGCATGTGATTCTGTGTGGAGGTTTAATGGCCGGTCGGAGTGGCCGCGCGGTTCTAGGCGCTACAGTCTGGAGCCGAGCGACCGCTACGGTCGCAGGTTCGAATTCTGCCTCGGGCATGGATGTGTGTGATGTCCTTAGGTTAGTTAGGTTTAATTAGTTCTAAGTTCTAGGCGACTGATGACCTCAGAAGTTAAGTCGCATACTGCTCAGAGCCACTTGAACCATTTTTGAGGTTTAAGGATGCCTATAGTTATTCCATAAGTAAATCATAAGATGGAACCTATTTTATCACGAATGTGCTGCGAACACATAGAAAGAAAGATTCTTTATCATTTAGCTACAATATAGCAGATCAGCAACTGGAAGCAGTTAATTCTATAAATTATCTGGGAGTAGGCATTAGGAGTGAATTAAAATGGAATGATCACACAAAGTTGATCGTCGGTGAAGCAGATGCCAGACTGAGATTCATTGGAAGAGTCCTAAGGAAATGCAGTCCGAAAACAAAGGAAGTAGGTTACAGTACACTTGTTCGCCCACTGCTTGAATATTGTTCACCAGTGTGGGATCCGTACCAGATAGGGTTGATAGAAGAGATAGAGAAGATCCAACGGAGAGCAGCGCGCTTTGTTACAGGATCATTTAGTAATCGCGAAAGCGTTACGGAGATGATAGATAAACTCCAGGGGAAGACTGTGCAGGAGAGACGCTCAGTAGCTCGGTACGGGCTTTTGTTGAAGTTTCGAGAACATACCTTCACCGAGGAGTCAAGCAGTATATTGCTCCCTCCTACGTATATCTCGCGAAGAGACCATGAGGATAAAATCAGAGAGATTAGAGCCCACACAGAGGTATACCGACAATCTTTCTTTCCACGAACAATACGAGAGTGGAATAGAAAGGAGAACCGATGGAGGTACTCAAAGTACACTCTGCCACACACCGTCAGGTGGCTTGCGGAGTATGGCTGTAGATGTAGACTATTGATTTGAATTTCCCATCGATTCTATTTCTGGAGCACAAGCTTGAAAAGGCTAATAAATTTAGAATTGAAGGGTGAATTTTGTATTAATTCCGAATATAAATGACAACTCCGGTTTCCACTTCACTTCTCAGGGTAGTTCGCAGTCCCGTGATAAATATCAGTTCTAACGGAAGTTTCTTACTCAACATGAGCAAAACGAAACGGAACAAAACTTGTGAAAACCACGCTTGACAAATGGGGAAACGAGTCGTATCCATATTGCCAACCACCGATGCTAACCAGCGAGACAGCCATATTGCGTACACAAGTCGCAAGCGATCCATCAGTTTGAGCGGGATTTATTCTCCGCCAGCGATCAGCGACCGATTGCTGCGATTTGTCCACACACTTGCGATCTACAAAGCGATCGGCCGCCCATGTGACGGATCACTGCGATACGTCGATCGTGTTTAGGGACCTTTTACGTAGACGGAGGTGTCGTATCCAACACAAAGGAATGTAGTGAACGAACAAGTGAAGCGATAGCTTCAATTATAAATACTACACTAAGGTTCTTGCAGAACACTAACATGTAACACTGTATTACGAGGCTCAAAGTACACTGAAATCGATGATACAATTTTCATGGAAAACGTTCATTCAACAGCCTCCTAAAACATTTTGCTGTCATTCTGAATCACTCTTTGTACGCTGCAGTGAGTAGTAAGTAGCCTGTAACGAGCTGTCCAGGGTGTTGTGCAGACTACGGCGTCCCGTGCAGGTGACTGGGAGCCCCAGACAGTCTGTGCTGACGCCCCGCGGCCCGGCGCTCGCCTGTTCCCTGTGCGCCTGGCCCGCCACGGAATTCCACCTCCCTGTCGGGCCCGGCCTGACCGCACCGCGCGGCGTTCCCTCGCGTGACGATAATGAGGCTAATTTTTCATTTCTTTTAAAGAGGAGGACGCCGCAGCCGGGCCGCTGCCCCTGGCGGCGGCCCACAAAGTGCTGCCTTTGCCGACCCCGGAGTGCTTTCTTTTGTTCGGGTCGATCCGACACACTCGAGTTCCTCCTCTTTCTTTTATCGATTATTTTATTTCCCTCGTTGGAGGTAGTACCTGGTAGCGCCACAGTGCTCACCGAAAGAAATACGGAGCCGTTCAGATGATAGCCTCGCACCTATCTGCTGCACGCGTTACGTGCAGATCTACATCAAGTATGATGTACAATATTATTACATTATTACAATCATTTACATTAATTTCCTACAAACACGAGTGATATATATTGAGGTCCAAACGAAAAAATTCGCAGAGATTGAACTTTTTACTGTCGAAATGGGAAAGGATTTCGAAAACAGAGGTTGTCTCGGTTACGAATACCTGTTCTCTTTGAATACCTGTTCTCTTTGACGACGTAAAGCTGTTGTTGTGGTCTTCAGTCCTGAGACTGGTTTGATGCAGCTCTCCATGCTACTCTATCCTGTGCAAGCTTCTTCATCTCCCAGTACCTACTGCAACCTACATCCTTCTGAATCTGCTTAGTGTATTGATCTCTTGGTCTCCCTCTACGATTTTTACCCTCCACGCTGCCCTCCAATGCTAAATTTGTGATCCCTCGATGCCTCGGAACATGTCCTACCAACCGATCCCTTCTTCTAGTCAAGTTGTGCCACAAACTTCTCTTCTCCCCAATCCTATTCAATACCTCCTCATTAGTTACGTGATCTACCCACCTTATCTTCAGCATTCTTCTGTAGCACCACATTTCGAAAGCTTCTATTCTCTTCTTGTCCAAACTAGTTATCGTCCATATCTCACTTCCATACATGGCTACACTCCATACAAATACTTTCAGAAACGACTTCCTGACACCTAAATCTATATTCGATGTTAACAAATTTCTCTTCTTGAGAAACGCTTTCCTTGCCATTGCCAGTCTACATTTTATATCCTCTCTACTTCGACCATCATCGGTTATTTTACTCCCTAAGTAGCAAAACTCCTTTACTACTTTAAGTGTCTCATTTCCTAATCTAATTCCCTCAGCATCACCCGACTTAATTTGACTACATTCCATTATCCTCGTTTTGCTTTTGTTGATGTTCATTTTATACCCTCCTTTCAAGACACTGTCCATTCCGTTCAACTGCTCTTCCAAGTCCTTTGCTGTCTCTGACAGAATTACAATGTCAACGGCGAACCTCAAAGTTTTTACTTCTTCTCCATGAATTTTAATACCTACTCCAAATTTTTCTTTTGTTTTCTTTACTGCTTGCTCAATATACAGATTGAATAACATCGGGGAGAGGCTACAACCCTGTCTCACTCCTTTCCCAACCACTGCTTCCCTTTCATGCCCCTTGACTCTTATAACTGCCATCTGGTTTCTGTACAAATTGTAAATAGCCTGCCACCTTCAGAATTTGAAAGAGAGTATTCCAGTCAACATTGTCAAAAGCTTTCTCTAAGTCTACAAATGCTAGAAACGTAGGTTTGCCTTTTCTTAATCTTTCTTCCAAGATAAGTCGTAAGGTCAGTATCGCCTCACGTGTTCCAACATTTCTACGGAATCCAAACTGAGCTTCCCCAAGGTTGGCTTCTACTAGTTTTTCCATTCGTCTGTAAAGAATTCGCGTTAGTATTTTGCAGCTGTGACTCATTAAACTGATAGTTCGGTAACTTTCACATCTGTCAACACCTGCTTTCTTTGGGATTGGAATTATCATATTCTTCTTAAAGTCTGAGGGTATTTCGCCTGTCTCATACATCGTGCTCACCAGATGGTAGAGTTTTGTCATGACTGGCTCTCCTGAGGCCATCAGTAGTTCTAATGGGATGTTGTCTACTCCCGGGGCCTTGTTTTGACTCAGGTCTTTCAGTGCTCTGTCAAACTCTTCACGCAGTATCTTATCTCCCATTTCATCTTCATCTACATCCTCTTCCATTTCCATAATATTGTCCTGAAGTACATCGCCCTTGTATAAACCCTCTATATACTCCTTCCACCTTTCTGCTTTCCCAACAATGTGTAAAAACATTAAAATTTGTAATCTTGTTTCTTAGCATCTATGGAAGCTGTGAGGTGATTTGATATTGCATTTTGACGAAACATGTACACGCAGGTTATAAGAAAAGATAAATGAGTCGGTGGTTTTCTTTTTACACTGTAGCGCCAAAGAAACTGGTATAGGCATGCGTAATCAAATACAGAGATATGTAAACAGACCGAATACGGCGTTGCGGTCGATAGTGGGTATACAGGGTGGTCCGTTGATAGTGACAGGGCCAAATATCTCACAAAATAAGCGTCAAACAAAAAAACCACACATAACGAAACTTGTCTAGCTTGAAGATGGAAACCAGATGGCGCTATGGTTGGCCCGCTGGATGGCGCTGCCATAGGTCAAACGCATATCTTTTTTTTTTTTAATAGGAACCCCCAATTTATTACATATTCGTGTAGTACGTAAAGAAATATTAATGTTTTTGTTGGACCACTTTTTTCGCTTTGTGATAGATGGCGCTGTAATAGACACAAACGTATAAGTACGTGGTATCACGTAACATTCCGCCAGTGCGGACGGTATTTGCTTCGTGATACATTAACCGTGTTAAAATGGATCGTTTGCCAGTTACGGAAAAGGTCGATATCGTGTTGATGTATGTCTATTGTGATCAAAATGCCCAACGGGTGTGTGCTATATATGCTGATCGGTATCCAGGACGACATCAGCCAAGTGTCCGGACCGTTCGCCGGATAGTTACGTTATTTAAGGAAACACGAAGTGTTCAGCAACGTGTGAAACGTCAACCACGACCTGCAACAAATGATGAAGCCCAAATAGGTCTTTAAGTTGTTGTCGCGGCTAATCCGCACATCAGTAGCAGACAAACTGCGCGAGAATCGGGAATCTCAAAAACGTCGGTGTTGAGAATGCTACTTCAACATCGATTGCAACCGTACCATATTTCTATGCACCAGGAATTGCATGGCGACGACTTTGAACGTCGTCTACAGTTCTGACACTTGGCACAAGAGAAATTACGGGACGATGACAGATTTTTTGCACGCGTTCTATTTAGCGACGAAGCGTCATTCAACAAAAAGCGGTAACGTAAAGAGGCATAATGTGCACTATTGGGCAACAGAAAATCCGCATTCATATTTCTTTACGTACTACACGAATATGTAATAAAAATGGGGGTTCCTATTTAAAAAAACGCAGTTGATATCCGTTTGAGCTATGGCAACGCCATCTAGCGGGCCAACCATAGCGCCATCTGGTTTCCCCCTTCAAGCTAGACAAGTTTCGTTCTTTGTAGTTTTTTCGTTTGACGCTAATTTCGTGAGATATTTGCTCCGGTCACGATCAGTGGACCACCCTTATAAGACAGTAAGTGTCTAGCGCAGTTTGAACGTGTTGTTAAGTGGGCGCACGAGCTATGGGACACAGCATCTCCGAGGTAGTGATGAAGTGGGGATTTTCCCGTACCACCGTTTCACGAGTGTACCGTGAATATCAGGAATCCATCATCACCGACATTGGGCTGTTGGTGACTGGGAACATATTGCCTGGTCGGACGAATCTCTTTTCAAACTGTATCGAGCGGATGGACGTGTACGGGTATGAAGTCAACCTCATGAATCCATGGACCCTGCATATCAGCACGGGACTGTTCAAGCTGGTTGACGCTTTGTAATTGTGTTTGGAGTGTGCAGTTGGAGTGATATGGGATCCCTGATACGTCTAGATACGCTTCTGACCTGTGACTCGTACGTAAGTATCTTGTCCGATCATCTGCATCCGTGCATGTCCATTGTGCATTCCGACGGACTTGGGAATTTCCAACGGGACAACGCGACACCCCACACGTTCAGAATTTCTACAGAGAGGCTACACTCTTCTGAGTTCAGACACTTTCATTGGCCACCATACCCCCCAGACATGAAGATTATTGAGCATATTTTTGATGTCTTGGAACGTGCTGTTCAGAAGAGACCTCCACACCCTCGTACTCCCGCGGATTTACGGACAGCCCTGCAGGATTGAAGGTGTCAGTTCCCTCCAGCACGACTTGACACATTAGTCGAGTCCATGCCACGCCGTGTTGCTGAACTTCAGCTTGCTGACGGGGGCCCTACACGATATTAGGCAGCTGTACACTTTGTGTGTGTGTGTGTGTGTGTGTGTGTGTGTGTGTGTGTGTGTGTGTGTGTGTGTTCCCACACCCCAGCAAACCGATGAATATGGAGTTTATGTAAGTGCACGGTGACTGTTCGTTCAGGCATATCGAAAAGAACAGGAACCACACATTCATGTTATTGATTCGCCTCGATGGCGAATCCAGAACATTTACGTTCAACCTCCAGCCGGAATCTAAAATTAGCGAGCAGAGCATGGAGCACATGAACGGGATCTGCGAGTAGCTGGTGGTAGGTGGAAGAGTGAGTCAGCCGGGGAGCGTATCGAGATACTCCGTATGTTTGCGACAAACCCTGTGTCCGACAGGCGCACTAGTTAATGTGAGTACCTGCTAAGCAGGAGATCCCGGGTTCGAGCACCAGTCCGACAGCTGATTCCGTGTAAAGTCACGATACAGGTTGAAAGGTCTCTGTTGGATTCCTTTCATGTTTAATTTCTTAAATCTGTTGCCAATTATGGAATAAATTCCTCTTCTAAATGTACTGTGGCGTTTCTGACTATCTGGGAGGAGACTGAGCAGTGGAACGTGTTACTTTTACACATAAACAAGAACGATCTGTCACACTACTACACTTTAAAGCACAGTTTATATGTAATTCTTATATGTAATTCATGTCACACAGTCTCATACGGAACCTAAATCCGCTTTCTTTTATATACTGTATATGATAAGATACTGTCATCCCCCTTCCCTTTTGTGTGAGAGGATGAATGAGCATATGTATTTCTAGTTGCATGCTTGAGGGTAGCAGACAAGGCTGTCTGCTAGAGAACAGTAGGACCAACGTCGGAACAGGTAGCTACGCTTCCTAAAAGCAAAGAGGTTTCTATCCTTAGTATGGTCCTGTCCGTCCGTTGTCATGTTGGTATAGGAAGCTGCCCCTCTGGCCACTTCCATTGGTCTTTGTGAGCCACCCTCAGGAAGCACGCTCGGCAGTAGGGCAGTTGCAGTGTGGCCGTGGCGAGCGTCTGAAGTGGTAAGATCTCCGGCTAAGCGCGTGTCTGTTAAGTCCGTAGGACAATGGATTTCTTAAGTTCAGCCTAACTGAAAATTTATTCACCTTTATTTCGGGTTTAGGTCTAAAATATCCGATGTTATCTTAAATTGCAGCGCAGTATAATTCTCGTGTGAAGTTCAGATTAGTTTCCGGTAGTTGCTTTGTTACTACTTTGTGAGTAAAGTGGAACTACGTCTTGATCAGTAACTCTAACTAAGATCAATCTTAAATGCGAATGCTTGTGTGATTATAACGTCTCGTCTTGACTATATTTTCAATATAGCAACTTTTCTTTATGTTCAGCCCACGTGGGGTGTACTTTGCGAGACCACTACCACGTGCTTATATAACTGTTTGACCCATCAGGTTAATAGTAAGACGTTAGTAACCAGTTCAAGGTTTTTCTTTTGTCAATTGCTTTTCGATCTAATTTATTTTAATTATCAAAATTATTGTGGAGTTGTACGCTTTGTGTAAACCAAGTTGACCACGTGAAGCATGTGGTGTAATCATCAAAGTAGCCCTCAGCTATTTTTTTTGCGAAGATTTCACAAACAGTTAATATGAATTTAGTATACCAGTGTGTGGTAATTACATGACGGACAGGATTGTGGTATGAACGTAATTTCTTTGGGTAAAAAAAATTGAATCAGTTGGTTGTGGTTAATTTCTTCTTGCTTATGTTTCAATGTTCTTCGTGTGTTATTTTATGAATGCAGTGTTGTATCCAGTCTCCCAATCTTGGCTCCATATTTTATGTGTTCCGTAACATTACGATCTCACATTTTCTTAATCGTAAATAAGGCACCAGGTCAGTTATAACTCAAGTATAATATGCTGAAATTTCAATGAACAATCTTAAAATAAATTTCCAAATATAAACTGATTTCTTTCCTTTTATTTAAATTCTCCTTTATATATATATATATATATATATATTACCGGTTTTGTATGACTATTAAAAGATTATCATTAATGTTAGTCTGCTTGGTAAACCTAGACTAAATATCTGATGAAACAGTTGTCCAGTAATCCACGGTTAACGTCCCCAGACAGATCACGGCTTTTAACCCACTTTCATTGTCAATTAGCACCGATTTCAGCATACCAAATTAAAGTTACAACATTACAAGGTGATATCATTAGGTCCATTCCTTTCCTTTCTTCCTCTCCACCTTCAGTTTATATAACATAGAGTTTTATCTTTGGGGTCGTACCTCTTGTTTAAATGAACTAACAACAGTGTTAGCCGGCCCAGAGGTTCTAGGCGCTTCAGTCTGGAACCGCGCGACCGCTACGGTCGCTGGTTCGAATCCTGCCTCGGGCATGGATGTGTGTGAAGTCCTTACGTTAGTTAGGTTTAAGTAGTTCTAAGTTCTAGGGGACTGATGACCTCAGAATTTAAGTCCCATAGTACTCAGAGCCATTATGCAATATGAGGAAGGCTTAAATTTTGTTAGAAAATGCACGGAACATAGTATAAATGGTTTAGCAAATGCGGTAGTGTATAACATCAGCTCGTCGTTTGTGGAGAACAGACTGTCACTCCGTAAGACTGACATTTTATCGTGGTAAGACGATCAAATAAACAGTAAAGTCGAAAATTTTAAATTATTTGGGCTAAACGTAGATGAAACACTCCATTGGAAGTAGAGCATTCAGGATATTTTGCACAAACAAAGTGCTCCAGTTGTCGCTATAAGGATGATCTTTTCTGTTACTAATGCTCGATTAAAAAGGTTTGTTTGAACTTGCTGACTTCCACTGCATTGGTTTCTACGGTTTCATAGTTTGGAGATACTTTGTACAGTCAGTAAAAGTATTATTACTTCAGGAATTGCTGGTCAGGACTACATGCACTGTCAATTTGGTAACATCATAGTGACTGTGTGTCAAGCGTCTCGGAATTCTGACAATCCCGTACCGGAACCTACGCTCCCTCAAGAGATCTATGGCTAATAATACGGATTGATTCAAAAGGAACTGCAGCGTTCACTCAGTAAAGACTATACAGAAGACATAAGAATTATTGGCACGCACACAGTTCTTCCTTAACGCCTGACCAAAAAAAAAAACGAGCACAATTCTTTGTGTACCTCTGTCAAAATGGTTCAAATGGCTCTGAGCACTATGGGACTCAACTGCTGTGGTCGTAAGTCCCCTAGAACTACTTAAACCTAACTAACCTAAGGACATCATACACATCCATGCCCGAGGCAGGATTCGAACCTGCGACCGTAGCGGTCGTGCGGTTCCAGACTGTAGCGCCTTTAACCGCTCGGCCACTCCGGCCGGCGTACCTCTGTCGATTTTCTAGCAGAAATAAAAGAAAATGAGCTATAAACGTCAAATATTCAATAAAGATTTTCAGGTGTCATGTTTGTTCACACCCTTCCAGCTTATTGCTGTACAAGAAACTCTCGATAATTATGTACAGTTACACTCGTTTGCCAGCTGCTAATTAGTTCTATGCACTTCAAAATGCGAAGTTTTGCTATTCTGAATTTTCAAAACTTCGCGTTTCTGTCGGTGATAGGTTTGTGAACATTTTACTTCATGTTTATTTATTATTCAAAGAACATATAATGATGATTTAAAAATTTTCCACTTTCCCTCCGAGATCTTTCCAGCGTATATTGCAATATCTCCATGAATAACTTACGTTTACAACGTTTCATTACAGTCGAGTACAACATAAAACAACTAATAGCATCATTACCACTGATTTTCATACCTGTGACCATGTACAACTACTGATGTGGTTATTGATGTGTATTTGTGTCCCAAGTCTAGTTTGATGCACTCTCCACACCATATCTTTTCATCTCTGCGTAGGTATTAAAACTCACATCCTTTTGAAATTGCTTACTGTATTCAAGCCTTGATCTCTCTCTGGAATTTTTACCCTTCACAATCCATATCATAAAGATGATGATTCTTTAATGCCTGTGGTAAATATCCTATCAACTGATCCCTGATTCCCCTAGTCATGCGTGGTCCAACAGTCTCGCATTGTGCTCTGACCATTCCTGTATAGACATTTTTTAGTTGCTTTTAGCTTCATTTTTTCGGCACCTATATGCCCCTTCGTCTGCTTCACCTATTGGATTTTTATATGTTCTCCTTTCATCAACTCCTTTCATCTTTCCTCCTTTAATCAATTCAGTATCCTCTGAGTTATCCAATTATTTCTACTGGGCCTTGTCCTTTTGATTCCGTTGCCATGAGAGTCTCTCAAGGCTGTCCACTCGTCTCCTGTTTGATTTCTTTCTCCTTTTGAAGCTCTCACCAACGTCCGGTTTTTTCAATTTATCCAGCTCCAAGCTCCTTTCTTCATTTTAGGGTACATCGTGAAGTAAATATGACGAAAGACAGCCCTGATCTGAGAATTTATACAGTTGTAAATCTGGATTCAAAATCTTTGTCTTATCGTCATATAATCCATCTAAAATCTACTTGCACCATCAGATCTCTCTTACTATGTATGAGGGTCGTTAAATAAATAACACCTCACTTATTTACGGCCGTTAATATATATCGGTAAATATCCATTTAGATGCTTCAGATTTTATGTTTCTTCTGCATTTGTGTGAAATTTCGAACAATCCTGACAAAAGGTAAAACCGTAGCGATCGCTTAAAATGGCGTCGTCCCAAGCCACTCGTTCAAGCAACGTACTGTAATTGAAATATTGGTTGCGGAAAAAGAAACTATGGTAAACAACCAAAAGCGTTTGTGTTCGGTGTGTGGCAATGCTGGAGTTGGCAGTACTGTAGGGTGACGGGTAAAGTGAACCAAAGCATCAGGAAGAGCAAAACTGAACTCCTTGATCGGCCATGTCCGTGATACCCTGTCACAGCCGCTGCTCCCGATAAGGTGAACCGCGCCGATGACATTATTCGTGCAGGCCGGCGCTTCTAAAAGTGAGAATTGGTTTCACAGCTAATTCTGAGCATTGCATGTGCATGTGCTGAGGCTCTTGAATACGACAATTGCTCGCTCCAGACCGTAATGTTCAAAGAATAGCCATTGCATCTGAACTGCTGGAGCAGTTTGAGGCCATCGGGCCGGCCATTGCGGCAGAGCGGTTCTAGGCGCTTGAGTCTGGAACCGTGCGACCGCTACGGTCGCAGGTTCGAATGCTGCGTCGGGCATGGATGTGAGTGATGTCCTTAGATTAGTTAGATTTAAGTAGTTTTAAGTTCTAGAGGACTGATGAACTCAGATGTTAAGTCCCATAGTGCTCAGAGCCATTTGAACCATTTTGAGGCCATTGGAGAGACCTTTCCGTCATCGAATGCTACAAGTGACGAGACATGGATGCATCTCTTTGACCGGGAAAGAAAAAGACAGTCACTGGATTGGCACCATCCACAATGGTCAAAAAAGTAGAAACACAGGGCAGTTTCCTTTTCTGACAGAATCATATTCACAGCCTTTTGGGATAGTGATTGTGTTATTCTCATGGATGTGTTGCCAAGAGGGTCAACTATCAATGAAGAGGCGTAACTGAAGACTGTGAACAAAATCAAGAACCGTTTCCCAGGTTTTCGGTCTGATGAGAATCCAGAATAAATAAATAAAATAAAATAAAATCTCTTCTTCAGCGCACCTCATGATGGCAATGTGGTTGCTAGCCGAAATAATGTGCCCGTTCGACACCAACATCCAGCTATTCACCCGGGAACGGCACTGTCGGAAAAAATCCACATCAAAAAATAATTAATGTAGAAATAAAAATTCAGGAATACATTTGTACAGATAACATATTTAAGTGATTAACATTGCAAAATCGCAGGTTAGTGTACACTCGAGATAAGCCATTGCGAATGTGAAATGCTGGCACATTAATAACCAGTGTAATCGAAAGAATGTTATATGCAAGACTGACGTACAAATTTGCAGTCACTGTCAGCGGGCTAACCACGAGAGTGTCCTGCTGTCATACGAAATCGTACCGCACACCAAAACTACGGGTGTAGGTCCGTTTTGTCTAGCACACGGACAGGTTGCTTGCAAGCCATCAACTGGCCTGCTGGTAACCAACACACGGCCATCACTGGCACAGACGCAGAACCAGCTTTCATCAGAAAACACAACAGATCTCCATCCTGCCCTCCAATGAGCTCTCGCTTGAGATCTCTCAAGTCGCAAAAGGCAGTGGAACGCACCCTCAAGGCGTCTTGCGCGGAGCTGTCCTTGAAGCAACAGATATGTAACAGTTCGTTGAGTCACTGTGGTGCCAACTGCTGCTCAGACCTGTGATGCAGATGTGGTACGATGCGCCACAGCCAAACGTCGAAAGCGATGTTCTTCTCTCTCGGTTCGTGCCACGTGGCCGACCGAACCGCGGTCTTCTCGTAATCGTACACTTCCCTGACCACCGCTGCCAGTAATCACGTTGAGTGGCTACATTGTTGGTAAGTCTTTCTGCATTATCGCAGGAGCAACATCCAGCTTCTCATAGCTCTATTACACGACGTCGTTCAAACTCAGTGTGATACTGATAAGTCGCCTTTGTCGCCTTAGACCGCAATACCAGATCGGATACGTCTAGCATCTTGGCTGTACCTTTACATAACACAAAATCTTTCTCCGTGTCATTCTCCATCTCAGCCATACGACTGTGGAACGCGCTCCCCTGTGATCTGCGTCTTATCCAGAACCACTCAACATTCAAGAGGGAACTCAAGACTTACATATTAGGGACGGTATAGCCACCATTGTTGTGCCCCTCTCATCTTTTTCTTTCTCCTCTCCATCATAGCTTCGAATTTTACCATTCTATTTCTCTTCCTCTAACCTATCTACCTCTTCTATCTCTTTCACCCCATTCTATAGTCTTATGTCTCTGCTTGATGAGAATAACTCACAAGCTGCAAGAATGTAACGAGAAAATTCCCAACTAGCAATAGGACTGACATTCATAAAAGAAAAATATGTTTACTTTCATATACATAGTCATTATTATTATTATTATTATTATTATTATTATTATTATTATTCTTGATTGTTATAATTATTTTTTTATTGTTATAATTATCATTGTACTACTTTTATAATCTCTATTTTTTTCTTTAACATTAATACTGTATAACATGTTATATGTCCTTAACGTTCTGTAGAAACTGAAATTTGTTGAATCTGAGTGTGCCTGGTTAGGTGTAAGAGAGGGCCTGAAGGCCCTAATCTTGCCAGGTAAAATAAATGCATAAATAAATAAATATTTTCGACTAACATCAGCTCACCATGTCCAGTGTCAAAGGTAACCGTCGCTCAAAACCGTTACAGCGATTATTTAAAGCAAACCTGATTTACATCCTCACAGTGGAGCTGCTACTAGCAACACTTTCATGCGAGTGGCGCGAAATTTGAATACGCACTATCTTCCTGGTGTAGAAACACGCCTACGAACTTTCGCTTATGTCACAAAATCCTTCTTGGCGTTGCGATTTTTTCCCGTCTGTCTATTTCGTCGTGAAGTATGCTACAGGAAGCTGAAAAATCACAAAATAAATATTCATTCAACACGATAACGGACACTCACAAGCGAATCTCAGAGCCCTTGAACACATCGGTAAATGACGTTGGACTTCACTGTCTCATTCACAGTGCAGCCCATATCTGGCACCTTTGGATTTACATCTGCGTGGCCACTTAAGGATTCTCTAGGTGCGACACGTTTTGACGGTTATAAGGGCGCAGTTCATGCCGTGGCAACGTGGCTATGAGCACAGGACAAGACCATTCACGAACAGGGAGTACATGCTCTTACGCTACTCTGGCGTAAGACCACAGAACGTGACGGGGACTATGTAGAAAAATAGTGCATGTAAAAGAAATGTTGACTGATATTCAAATTATAATTCTAAATAATAAAAATGTTCTGAGAAAAAATTACGGGGCGGTGTTCATTAAACGATGCTCGTATTATTAATAATATCAAGTTACTTGTGTGTTACATATAACCTGCAACGCACGTCTTCAGAGCAGTAATGCAATCAATGTCAGTAAGTGATGTAGACTGACTCCTGTTTGATGATGCGTGATTATAAATGTTTAAGAATTATCTGATGCAATTCAATGTATATAGGGGAGAGTTGCCTCGATGATACCACTTTTGAAATTTTATTTATTACAGCTTAAACAGTAAGTTGCAGAATTATTTGAACAATGCCAGCCTTAACTGTAGGATGTTGTTCTCGGTGTCTGATTTAAAGACAGGAAATACTGAGAAAAATAAACACTACATTTAATTTTTTAAAGATTTGTAAGTGGTATAAATTAGGAATCTGCTTTCCTAATTTGTACCAGGGGTGCGTGAACTGTACCATCCAGTGTCCCCGAGTTTAAATAGTTATAGTAGTCTGAGTTTAAGGAAGCGATGCATATATTATTTGTTACATCACCATCTGCAGGCTCTGCAATATAACTTTTTCCCTCCTTTTCCCACCCCTGAACACATTGCACAAATACATATTTTGCATTTCATGCCTCTGATCATTTCTCCCATACGATCCTCCACAAGTCGCTACACCATTACTCTGTTTCAAGAATGAGTTTCTGTAGAAGCTTCTCAACAGAGACCCCAAAACTTTTTTTTTTTTTTGACATGTGGAACTGTACTTCTAGAACTATATTTTATTACTTCGGTTAGCTTTAATTCTTTTTATTATTTCATTTATTTATTTGTTTATCTGTTTCGGCATACAAACTCTTTGGTTAGGTCTCGGAAGTTCTGTTTGAAGCTTTTATCACGTCTCTATGATTCAGCGAAAGTTCTTGGAGGGATACCCTGAGCCCACATTTTCTCGCCACAGGTTCTTCTGTATCGAAATTATGGGGAAGTCCTTGTACTTCTGCAATATTGAACGCATGTTTTCTTACGTCCGACACCGTTAAACCAGACGTCATCTCTTCAAATGTGAGAGTACGAGAGTACGCCCTTCCAACTCGGTTTCAACTTCGCTGGAAAGTACCCCAGCCCTACCAAAAAATTTTATATCTGAGTTTGCCCTTGCCTCTTGATTTTTGACACGTACATTTTATGTGCGCACATTCATTTAATCCACGATCTTCACTTTGATATACTATTACATCTAAATGTATTTCAGCTCCACTCCGTTCTCCATAATGCTTTTCTGATAATGATGATGACATTTGGTTTGTGGGGCGCTCAACTGCACGGTTATCAGTGCCCGTACAAAACCCCAATCTTTACTCAGTCCAGTCTCACCACAATCACGAATGATGATGAAATGATGAGGACAACACAAACATCCAGTCCCCGGACAGAGAAAATCCCCAACCCGGCCGGGAATCGAACCCGGGATCTTGTGATACAGAGGCAGCAACCTAGCCACTAGACCACGAGGTAAGGGCTAATACCTTTCTGTTGCCATGTTGTAACACTAAATAATTATTTAATTAATTACTAGGGATAAAGAATACATTAAAAGATTCTCATCATACCTAAACGCTGCCTCGCGATAATTATGGTTCACGCATTTGTCAAAGACAATATACGAGCAACTTTCTCATGTTGTACTGGTACAATAAAGGAATCTTATAACAGTACATTATAGGTAACATCGCTATTTTTTCTGTGTCACAGGAAATATATCTCTGAGCCACCAGCTGTGCAAATAGGCCTTTATTTTCGAGCCGTTTTGGCTAAAGAACTATCTTCACAAGAGGAAAACTTCTAAAATGATCAAATCAACGCCAGATATATGTTCATACAACTGCTTCATAAACTCGGATGAACAAAGATTATTTTGTCTGATACAAAATAATAAAATATAATCGTTGCCTTTTACAACTGTGAAAATTATTATTTAACCGATACTGGTAGAGAAAGAGGTGCATTTCTTCAAATATCTGACAGTTGTAAACAGTTACCTTATCGTTTCCTACAAACGATCCTAAATACAGATTCATAACTGTTTGCAAACGACTATTATTTCATTTATAGTAACCCATAAATAAAACTTTATGTTGGCAAATATCTAATAACAGCAATTCTGTTCGCAATGTCTAGGAAAAGTTAGACAAAAATACAACAAAATCAACGCTGCCTTGTGACGATCTGTTCCTTAACACATAGAGCTCATACCTGTCAATACGGCTTCAAGAAGCGCGTAATTAACGCTTGCCTCACTATATGTCAGTTAGTACAGACGGTGTTTCAAATTAGGTGTCGGTACAATACAGGCAACTCTCCCCTAAATTGACATATTTCGTAAATGTGTTACCGTGTCTTAAAGGAACGTGTGTTTTTCATATATTCCGTTCCCATGAGGACTTTTTCGCTCACTTTCTGTGGAATGAATATTAGGATATCTCTTTTTTTGTAAGTATGTATTACATATTATTGTCTTATTACATCTTCTGTAGAGGGTGAGACACTAACTATTGCCACCAAGAATAACTCGGAAAGTGTGATAGGAGCTGAAACGTTTGTGGGACAAAAGTTGCATCGGACAACGGGGGCCATAATATGACGGTTTTGGTTGCTAGGTGGGGTCGCTTCAAATATATGAAGGTCAATTTTTTTTTTAATGGGATGCTATGGCATGGTATTTATTTTCTGATAATGGTTATCGATGCGAATCCAATGATGTCTAACAGTAAGGTCTTTGAAGGTCTACGAAGGTCACGAAAGTGGCATGAACATCCATTTTCAGAAGGTGTTCGAAGTTATGACCGTTGGTATCAACACAGTGCTGCAACCTTCTTATCATAGATTGAGCGGTATTCATTATCACATCGGCACTTATCAAAGCACATGCTCTGACAATTCTCTCTAATAGATGTAGTTGGAACGTCTTCATAAACAATGTATTTTAAGAATCCCCACAAGAAAAAATCCAGAGGCGTCAAGTCTGGCGAACGAGCCGGCCACGACACATCTCCTCCGCGTCCAAACCAACGATACGGGAAATGTCTCTGGAACTCATGTCTAGCCATCAGCGAAAAATGTGCCGGACACCCATCGTGCTGATAACACATTCTGTTTCTTGTTCCTAAAGGTATTTATTCCAAAAACAGACCTCATGTTTCTTGCAGGAATGTGGTGTACTTACTATCTTTTAGATTTCCTTCGATGAAATAGGGACCCATAATTCTGTCGTCCAGAATCCCACACCATATATTCACCGACCATGGTTTTTGGTGTGCAACTTGCCGCAGCCAACATGGATTTTCAGTTGCCCAATAATGCATGTTATGCAAAGTAGCGTATCCGTGGTTCGTGAATGTAACCTCGTCAGTAAATAAAATGAAATTAATAAATGTGTCATCCATCGGAATCTGAAGTTGAGCCTACCGGCATAATTCAATGCGACGCATAAAATCCGTACCAGTTAATTCTTGGTGGAGACTGATATGGTAAGGATGACATTTATGGCGATACATAACACGAACAACACTACTCTGGAACATGCCAGATTTCCTTGCGATTTGAAGCGAAGTAACGCAAAGATCTCGAACCACAGTGGCCAGAGTACCAATTTCCGTTTCCTCGTTAGTAACCTTCCTTCGCCGGTTATGTTTCCGATGCGTTAAAGATCCAGTTGTTCTCATTTATCATACATACGTTTAAATGTGCGACGTGTAGGGTGAGTACGTTGAGGATATAAGATTCTAGCTCTCAATGAATTTCGTTGTCATTCTCCGTAAACGAGAAGCATATAGACTTGTTCTTTGAAGGAATACATCATTCACATTCGCTTGATTCGACTATACTATTCTTAACGTTTCTATTAGTATTGTATTGCGAAACTGTCAAATGGTGTTTACATGTCAATGGCACATTAGATGGATACGTCGTATTCGGCGAATATTTACTATTTGCACAGTATACGAGAGAGAATTTTCAGTCATATACACTAATAGTTTGCAGTTTTTCACAAGAACCATATACCAAGCACAAATGAACGGTGAACGAGTAAAAATGAACGGTTCCCAAAGAAGAACGATCAGCAGTGAACTAGTTCCCAAGGACGAACGAGTTTGCCCATCTCTAGTTCGGAGCCACACCTCCCTCCTGTGCGAAAACGGCTTGCAGGCGGCGCTGCCGCCTCACCAAACGCGCAGCGCAAGACAGCATAACGCCCGAATCGGTGTATGGCCGCGAGTCCACGGCTCAGCGCCGCATAATGGATTGCCGGTTTGTTTCCAACTCACCCGTGACGATGTTCGATAAAAAAACTGTCACTATCAGCCCCGTAATGCGCAATCATATACTCGCAGATTGTTCTTCATTGCTCTTTACACAGGGTGGTCCATTGATAGTGACCGGCCCAAATATCTCACGAAATAAGCACCAAACGAAAAAACTACAAAGAACGAAACTCGTCTAGCTTGAAGGGGGAAACCAGATGGGGCTATGGTTGGCCCGCTAGATGGCGCTGTCATACGTCAAACGGATATCAGCTGCGTCTTTTTAAATAAGAACCCCCATTTTTTATTACTTATTCGTGTAGTACGTAAAGAAATATGAATGTTTTAGTTGGACCACTTTTTTCGCTTTGTGACAGATGACGGTGTAATAATCGCAAACGTATAAGTACGTAGTAAGTATCACGTAACATTCCGCCAGTGCGGACGGTATTTCCTCCGTGATACATTACCCGTGTTAAAATGGACCGTTTACCGATTGCGGAAAAGGTCGATATCGTGCTGATGTATGGCTGTTGTGATAAAAATGTCCAACCGGTTCAAAATGATTCAAATGGCTCTGAGCACTATGGACTTAACTTCTGAGGTCATCAGTCCCCTAGAACTTAGAACTGCTTAAACCCAACTAACCTAACGACATCATACACATCCATGCCCGAGGCAGGATTCGAACCTGCGACCGTAGCGGTCTCGCGGTTCCAGACTGTAGCGCCTAGAACCGCTTGGCCACCCCGGCCGGCAATGGACGTTCATACCACCTTAGTGACCTTCATTGATCTTCAAATACCTTACTGTCACACATCGTTGGATTAGTCTCGATAGCAGCTATCAGAAAATAAGTACCAAACTATAGCATCCCATTAAAAAAATAATAAAAAATTAAAAAAAACAAAGCTGAGCTTCATATCTCTTATGTCACGCCGGCCGGTGTGACAGAGCGGTTCTAGGCGCTTCAGTCTGGAACCGCGCTACCGCTACGGTCGCAGGTTCGAATCCTACCTCGGGCATTGATGTGTGTGATGTCCTTACGTTAGTTATGTTTAAGTAGTTCTAAGTTATAGGGGCTGATGACCTCAGATGTTAAGTCCCACAGTGCTCAGAGCCATTTGAACAATTTTTTTCTTACGCAGCCCCACCTTGCAACAGGAAACCAACGTCATATGATGGCCCCCGTTCTCCCATTCAGCATTTGTCCCTTAAACTTTTCAGCTACTATGATACTTTCGGAGTTTTTCTAAGTGGCAATAGTTAGCGCCTCACCCTGTATGTTTCAGCATCTCCTTACTAGACGTCTACGAGCGATATTCAATAAGTAACGCAACACATTTTTTCCTCGGCCAGTTTCGATTGAAAAAACATGGAATTTTTTGTGGGACATCGTGGAATATTCCCGCTTCGTCCCCTATAGATTCATGAAGTTTCGACTGGAGGTGGCTCTTTACGCAGCCGTCAAAATGACGTCTGTAAACGATGTGCGATCCAATTAGAGAGCTGTCACTAAGTTTCTTTTGGAGGAAAACCAGAGCAACGGAGATATTCATAGGCGCTTGCAGAATGTCTGTAGAGACTTGGCAGCCGGCCCGTGTGACCGAGCGGTTCTACGCCCTTCAGTGTGGAACCGCGCGACCGCTACGGCCGCAGGTTCGAATCCTGCCTCGGGCATGGATGTGTGTGATTTCCTTAGGTTAGTTAGGTTTAAGTAGTTCTATGTTCTAGGGGACTGACGACCTCAGATGTTAAGCCATAGTGTTCAGAGCCATTTGAACCATTTTGAGACTTGGCGGTGAACAAAAGCACCGTGACTCGTTTGGCGAGGCGTCTGTCATCATCGCACCAATTTCGCGGAAACCTGTCAGAACCGCGTGGAATGGCCACGTGGTTTGAGGCGTCATGTCACGGATTGCGCGGCCCCTCCCACCGAAGGTTCGAGTCCTCCCTCGGGCATGGGTGTGTGTGTTGTTCTTGGCATAAGTTAGTTTAAGTCAGTTTAAGTAGTGTGAAAGTCTAGGGACTGATGACCTAAGCAGTTTGGTCCCTTAGGAATTCCCACACATTTGAACGCTTGAAACCTGTCAGACGACCCTGCGTGCCGGCAGGCCGCGCACACAGCTGCGACTCCTGCAATGTTGGAACGTGCAGACACTCTCATTCGAGGTGATCGACAGATGTAAACAAACTTCTCCTCCATGACAACGCAAGCGTCACAGAAGTCTGCGCACCCGAGAGGAGTTCGCAAAACTTCACTGAACCGTTCTTCCTCATGCAGCCTACAGCCCGGATCTTGCACCTTCCGACTTCTATCTGTTTGGCCCAATGGAGGATGCACTCCACGAGAAGCACTACTGGATGCAGCAAGACTTTGTCTCCAACGTCGACCATAAGAATGGTACCATGTGAGGTTCAAATGGCTCTGAGCACTATGGGACTTAACTGCTGAGGTCATCAGTCCCCTAGAACTTAGAACTACTTAAACCTAACTAACCTAAGGACATCACACACATCCATGCCGGAGGCAGGATTCGAACCTGCGACCGTAGTGGTCACGCGGTTCCAGACTGTACCATGTGAGGATCCAGGCCCTCTCAGTAAGGTGGTGCAAGGCCGTCGTATTGATCGGGGAGTGTGTTGACAAACACGGTTTTGTAGCCAAAAGAGTGAGGAATAATATAGTGTACTGGAATCCTAAGTAAAACCAACTTGCTTCCAGAAGTAATTGTGTTGGATAAGTTACTGAACGCCACTCGTATGCAATACAACTTGTATTTATTTCTTTTACATACGCTGACGTGTTCCCGGTGGAGTATTTTATGGGACCAGTAGCAATTTGTGCGTTGTCGCAGGAGCCTCACTGACAGTCTAGTTTTTTCTCGTTCTGAAGCCGTATTCTTTCTTTCTCTGTTCCCCTTTAATCTAAGGTTATATGCTCTGGAGCGTTATGCCAGGATCGTAGCTGCCAAGGATGGTATGGATACAGGAAGAAGGGAGGGACGGGCGGCTTAGCGGGTGGGGGCCACGCACAGACGGTTGGCGCCAGCGATACCGGCCGTCCCAGGAATGTCCGGCGGCGGCGGCGGCAGTGCAGGGACCCGCACGGGTCGATGACCGCCGGGAAGTATCCGGGCTGCGTGTGTGTGTGTGTGTGTGTGTGTGTGTGTGTGTGCCCGGCCGTCGTCGCTCTTCCAAAACTTCCCACGGCCGTCCTCCGCCGTGTGTTTACCCACACATTATGCGTGGCGGCCGCATTCCGGAACACGACCAAGTGACGCGGCTGAAGAGGAGCCGACGACGTCTAGCAGCCGCCCAGACGGGAGCTCAAGCGAATCACTAGACCTGACCGCATGACTCGGTCAGAACTGGAGTATTATCTCTTACAGATGACAACGAAATGTCGTACGTACGATATAGTTATTCAGCTGTGACACGTGTGATAATTTGTAGCCATTACGTGTAAGAATTTGATATCACACCTCTACATCTACATCCATACTCCGCAAGCCACCTGACGGTGTGTGGTGGAGGGTACTTTGAGCACCTCTATCGGTTCTCCCTTCTATTCCAGTCTCGTATTGTTCGTGGAAAGAAATATTGTCGATATGTCTCTGTGTGGGTTCTAATCTTTCTGACTTTACCCTCATGGTCGCTTCGCGTGATACACGTAGTAGGGAGCAATATACTGCTTGACTCCTCGGTGAAGGTATGTTCTCCAATCTTCAAGAAAAGCCCGTACCGAGCTACTCTTGCAGAGTCTTCCACTGGGGTTTATCTATCATCTCCGTAACGCTTTCGCGATTACTAAATGATCCTGTAACGAAGCGCGCTGCTCTGCGTTGGATCTTCTCTATCTCTTCTTTCAACCCTATCGGGTACGGATCCAACATCGGTGAGCAGTATTCAAGCAGTGGGCGAACAACTGTACTGTAACCTATTTCCTTTGTTTTCGGACTGCATTTCCTTAGGATTCTTCCAATGAATCTCAGTCTGGCATCTGCTTTACCGACGATTAATTTTATATTGTCATTCCATTCTAAATCACTCCTAATGCGTACTCCCAGATAATTTATGGAATTAACTGCTTCTAGTTACTGACCTGCTATATTGTATATCTTTCTTTCTACGTATTCGCAGCACATTACACTTGTCTACATTGAGATTCAATTGCCATTCCCTGCACCATGCGTCAATTCGTTGCAGATCCTCCTGCACTTCAGTAGAGTTTTCCATTGTTACAACCTCTCCATATACCACAGCATCATCCACAAAAAACCTCAGTGAACTTCCGATGTCATCCACAAGGTCATTTATATGTATTGTGAATAGCAACGGTCCTACGACTCTCCCCTGAGGCACACCGGAAATGACTCTTACTTCGGAAGACTTCTCTCCAGTGAGAATGACCTGCTGCTTTCTGTTATCTAGGAACTCTTCAATCCAATCACACAATTGGTCTGATAGTCCATATGCTCTTACTTTGTTCATTAAACGACTGTGGGAAACTGTATCGAACGCCTTGCGGAAGTCAAGAAACACGGCATCTACCTCGGAACCCGTGTCTATGGCCCTCTAACTCTCGTGGACGAATAGCGCGAGCTGGGTTGCATACGATCGTCTTTTTCGAAACCCATGCTGATTCCTACAGAGTAGATTTCTAGTCTCCAGAAAAATCATTATACTCGAACATAATACGTGTTACAAAATTCTACAACTGATTGACGTTAGAGATATAGGTCTATAGTTCTGCACATCTGTTCGACGTCCCTTCTTGAAAACGGGAATGGCCTGTGCTGTGTAATATCGAACTGGTATCAAATCGGGTCCAGCGGCCTTTCCTCTTTTTAGCGATTTTCTTGTTTTTCTATCCCTCTGTCATCTATTTCGATATCTACCATTTTGTCATCTGTGCGACAATCTAGAGAAGGAACAACAGTGCAGTCTTCCTCTGTGAAACAGCTTTGGAAGAAGACATTTAGTATTTCGACCTTTAGCCTGTCATCCTCTGTTTCAGTACTATTTTGGTCACAGAGTCTAATTATAAGTTGCTGCTTAAGTTCGTAGCTATTTTACGTAAGTTTAATAAACAACAGATACACGTAATGGAGACTTTAGTTATCAATAATGTATTCTCCTTCACTATTTACAACAGTCTGCAAACGCTGGGATAACTTTTCGATTCCTCGACTGTAGAAATCACGTGGTTTCGAGGCGAAGAAATAGTCGAGCCGTGTTTGAAGCGCGTATTGATTCGGAAAGGAAGCTACTTGAAGGTCGTTTGATAGAGAGAGGGAAAGGTGAAAATCTGAGGGCGCAAGATTAAGTGAATAAGGTGGGTACGGTAGGGGTTTAACTCTATTATTTTCCACACAGTAGCCTGCCTGTCACCCGTTTGACGTGTACCTGTTGAAATATTGATTGATGGCTCCTTATCTATGTGAGCAAGCACTGTCTTTTCCAAGTTGGAGGTCTGCACCATTCGTTGAGCTCCTTGACCCTTGTTCTATGGGAACACCTGCGATGTTCCCTTAAGTAATGGAAAATGTGGTGTCCGTCGCATGTGTGCTGCGTGGGTACTTGGCGCTACACAATATGACAGCATCTTTATAGCTTCGCAAGCAGAATGTTATTGGGTTCTCATATTCCCTTGACGGAGTTAATTTTGACTACGTGTATGGCTGCGTAACAAACGATTCGGTAGCTTGCAAAACAAGTTTTCTTGCGTCAAACTGATACATCTGCCGTTCTCCGTCATACATGGAAGTCTGTATCAGTATTATGCAAACATTCTTTATATTCAATGCGAGATGCCTTTAATAGGTTCCACAACGAAACATTGTCTCGGAATCTGGTAGAAAATCGGTCGTATGTAAAGTACACAAGCGGCAAGACGCAGTCAATACCTTCGCTGCGCAGTGCCGATGGTACTGTTACCGACGACTGTGCCGCTAAAGCGGAGTTATTGAACGCAGTTTTCCGAAATTCCTTCACCAGGAAAGACGAATGGAATATTCCAGAATTTGAAACACGAACAGCTGCTAGCATGAGTTTCTTAGAAGTACATACCTTAGGGGTTGCGAAGCAACTCAAATCGCTTGATACGGGCAAGTCTTCAGGTCCAGATTGTATACCGATTACGTTCCTTTCAGATTACGCTGACACAATAGCTCTCTACTTAGCAATCATATACAACCGCTCGCTCACCGATAGATCTGTACCTACAGATTGGAGAATTGCGCAGGTCGCACCAGTGTTTAAGAAGGGTAGTAGGAGTAATCCATCGAACTACAGACCTATATCATTGACGTCGGTTTGCGGTAGGGTTTTGGAGCATATACTGTATTCAAACATTATGAATCACCTCGAAGGGAACGATCTATTGATACTTAATCAGCATGGTTTCAGAAAACATCGTTCTTGCGCAACGCAGCTAGCTCTTTATTCGCACGAAGTAATGGCCGCTATCGACAGGGGATCTCAAGTTGATTCCGTATTTCTAGATTTCCGGAAAGCTTTTGACACCGTTCCTCACAAGCGACTTCTAATCAAGCTGCGGGCCTATGAGGTATCGTCTCAGTTGCGCGACTGGATTCGTGATTTCCTGTCAGGAAGATCGCAGTTCCTAGTAATAGACGGCAAATCATCGAGTCAAATTGAAGTGATATCAGGTGTTCCCCAGGGAAACGTCCTGGGACCTCTGCTGTTCCTGATCTATATAAATGACCTGGGTGACAATCTGAGCAGTTCTCTTAGGTTGTTCGCAAATGATGCTGTAATTTACCGTCTAGTAAGGTCATCCGAAGACCATTATCAGTTGCAAAGCGATTTAGAAAAGATTGCTGTATGCTGTGGCAGCTGGCAGTTGACGCTAAATAACGAAAAGTGTGGGGTGATCCACATGAGTTCCAAAAGAAATCCGTTGGAATTCGATTACTCTATAAATAGTACAATTCTCAAGGCTGTCAATTCAACTAAGTACCTGGGTATTAAAATTACGAACAACTTCAGTTGGAAAGACCACATAGATAATACTGTGGGGAAGGCGAGCCAAAGGTTGCGTTTCATTGGCAGGACATTTAGAAGATGCAACAAGTCCACTAAAGAGACAGCTTACACTACACTCGTTCGTCCTCTGTTAGAATGTTGCTGCGCGGCGTGGGATCCTTACCAGGTGGGATTGACGGAGCTCGTTTTGTATTATCACGTAATAGGGGAGAGAATGTGGCAGATATGATACGCGAGTTGGGATGAAAGTCATTAAAGCAAAGACGTTTTTCGTCGCGGCGAGATCTATTATCGAAATTTCAGTCACCAACTTTCTCTTCCGAATGCGAAAATATTTTGTTGAGCCCAACCTACATAGGTAGGAATGATCATCAGAATAAAATAAGAGAAATCAGAGCTCAAACAGAACGGTTTAGGTGTTCGTTTTTCCCGCGCGCTGTTCGGGAATTGAATGGTAGAGAGATAGTATGATTATGGTTCGATGAACCCTTTGCCAAGCACTTAAATGTGAATTGCAGAGTAGTCATGTAGATGTAGATGTAGATATATTGAAACCGAATACCACCTAATTTCCTTTAAAAAAGATTTCACGTAATATTGCAATCACGGAACCGCGCGACTGCTACGGTCGCAGGTTCGAATCCTGCCTCGGGCATGGATGTGTGTGATGTCCTTAGGTTAGTTAGGTTTAAGTAGTTCTAAGTTCTAGGGGACTGATGACCACAGAAGTTAAGTCCCATAGTGCTCAGAGCCATTTGAACCATTTTATTGCAATCAAATCTCCGATAAAATTTTTCTGTGTCTTGCTTTTTACTTAATACCATCGTTCTAGAATTTATACGACATTTAACTATAGCCTAGTCATTTATTATCCGTCATTTGCCGATTTATCTGAGTCGTATCATGGTTCCTCCTTATCTTTCTGTTCTTCAGGTGGTGATCCGAGGAGAGTAACGGGGGAGAGGGACTTTCACGAGCCGTTCCCCCGCCCCCCTCCCCCCAAGAAGAGGAAAAAGACTACCTAGAGACTGACGTAATCAAATTATTATGATGATATTAAAATATTTTACAGGCCATATTTTATTTTTATTATCATTAATGTTGTCAGCATATGTGGCACGTTAGATGTGTCTGTGAATATAAGTTATATTCGTGTGGTGGGCGCTGTGAGGGGAGGGAAGGGGGAGGGTCAGAGACAGCAGAAGGCTTGTCACCCACCCAGATGCGAATTGTAGCTGCGCGTCTGCTGTTTTCGCCCTGGTAGTTGCGGGATCATATAGAATGGATTTATCGATGAGTTACGATCACGTAATCTAGAAATTGTGTTTATTGTCGAATCCTAACCGTGGGAGATTCTTCATTTCATATACACGAGGTTGGCTCAGAAAGCAAGGTAACGAGTCATTAGCGGGAAAACTCATACTAAGTTCATACTAAATGTTTATTTACTGATTTCCAAGATTCTGGAAGGTGTAACGTCAAGAAATGTGTGGTTTACCAAATTATGCAACAAGTAGCATAGGAAAATGCTTCAAATGGCTCTGAGCACTACGGGACTTAATATGTGAGCTCATCAGTCCCCTAGAACTTACAACTACTTAAAACTAACTAACCTAAGGACACCACACACATCCATGCCCGAGGCAGGATTCGAACCTGCGACCGTAGCGGTCGCGCGGTTTCAAACTGAAGCGCCTAGAACCGCTGGGCCATATCTGCCGGCAAGTAGCAGAGGGCGGTCCAGCTTGCAATATTAATGTTATGTGTTACCTAATTACTAACTTAGGTTCGAAGCTACGCATTAGGTAATGAAGAAAATTAATATTGTAGCTTGGAAACTTCTCTGCAATTTATTGCATAATTTTGTCATACAAAAAGCTAATAAGCCACTCTGATATGTGTTACTTTTTCACAGAGACACAACTTTTATGTAAGCACTTGTACCAGTTGTAAATGAGCCCTTCTAAAATGGTATTAAGAAAGTCAGCTCCGAGGTCTAGGAGCCACATACGAATAACATCCAGAAGAACGTCGGCGTCGATTCTAAAGTGACCACTGGCCACAGTCTTCTTTATCGGCCCGAAGAGATGAAATTCGTTTGCTGCGACATTCCGACTGTATGGAGGGTGTTCCAATACGATCAATCGGAAACAGAGGACGAGATCACGCGCAACCGAGGCCGTATGCTGTCGGGCGTTGTAGTAACTCTATATATCTTCAAAATTACGGGCCCTGTCATCAACTGTATAAATATTAATTTTAATTTTAATAATGAACAACCTCAGTTGCGCCGTTTACCTTCAATTTACCTAGGTTTCAGTCGGGATAACCCAACCTTCTTCAGAATAACAATCTACCGTTTGTCCATGACGATGTTCACTATGGACAAACGGTAGATACTGTTCGTCTGAAGAAGGTTGGGTTATCCCGACTGAAACCTAGGTAAATTCTAGGTAATAGGTAAATGGTGCAACTGAGGCGGTTCATTATTAAAATTAGCAACTCTGTACATTTCTAAAGCAATCCCAGTCGTGTCCTCTGAATCACCTTCCGCAACTATTCGAGCCGCGGTACAGCAACTGGCAGCGTCCAATATCTCTCCGACGGTGGGGAAAACAACCGGCCACACACCCAAAAGTCTGCTGTCGGAACTATCTTCTGCTTGTTTGAACTTCTCAATGGGGAGACACGAGGGATGTCTCCGTGAGTTTCGAAGGTTTCTTCGTTTCAAGTGTCACACGGCGTACCCACGCTTGTTACCTGTGGCGAAACGGCACAAGAATGGAACGCCCTACGCTTGATAACCGCAGTAAGTGCTGGAGAGACAACCTCATTTGCTTGGCCTTATTTTTGTCTAAGAGCTCCAACCGTGTCTAGCGAGAACAGGTTTTTCGGTAGCCGAAATAGAGGTGTTGAGTTGGTGTACAGTAGAGGTCTGCGTGTTGGAGGTTTTGATTGCTCATACCCGCTCGAGCGTACCGCGCTTGGGCGTCTTTCGTCTGAGTACGAATGCTCGAAGCGGGCATGCCGCGGTCGAACGAGACGCAGTGAGGAGGTTCGGGGCCGCCCAGCCTGGCGTTCTCGCTGCGCTGCTATTGCGACCGTTTGAGTAGCGGCTTTGTGTGTCTGGCGGCTGGTGTCACTTCTGACGTACACCAGTTTAGTTACGCTGTGGACGTATATCCCCGGGTGTCAGTAGCTAATCGTGACATTATTATGATTCGTAACAGAAAATACACTCCTGGAAATTGAAATAAGAACACCGTGAATTCATTGTCCCAGGAACGGGAAACTTTATTGACACATTCCTGGGGTCAGATACATCAATGATCACACTGACAGAACCACAGGCACATAGACACAGGCAACAGAGCATGCACAATGTCGGCACTAGTACAGTGTATATCCACCTTTCGCAGCAATGCAGGCTCCTATTCTCCCATGGAGACGATCGTAGAGATCCTGTGGAACGGCTTGCCATGCCATTTCCACCTGGCGCCTCAGTTGGACCAGCGTTCGTGCTGGACGTGCAGACCGCGTGAGACGACGCTTCATCCAGTCCCAAACATGCTCAATGGGGGACAGATCCGGAGATCTTGCTGGCCAGGGTAGTTGACTTACACCTTCTAGAGCACGTTGGGTGGCACGGGATACATGCGGACGTGCATTGTCCTGTTGGAACAGCAAGTTCCCTTGCCGGTCTAGGAATGGTAGAACGATGGGTTCGATGACGGTTTGGATGTACCGTGCACTATTCAGTGTCCCCTCGACGATCACCAGTGGTGTACGGCCAGTGTAGGAGATCGCTCCCCACACCATGATGCCGGGTGTTGGCCCTGTGTGCCTCGGTCGTATGCAGTCCTGATTGTGGCGCTCACCTGCTCGGCGCCAAACACGCATACGACCATCATTGGCACCAAGGCAGAAGCGACTCTCATCGCTGAAGACGACACGTCTCCATTCGTCCCTCTATTCACGCCTGTCGCGACACCACTGGAGGCGGGCTGCACGATGTTGGGGCGTGAGCGGAAGACGGCCTAACGGTGTGCGGGACCGTAGCCCAGCTTCATGGAGACGGTTGCGAATGGTCCTCGCCGGTACCCCAGGAGCAACAGTGTCCCTAATTTGCTGGGAAGTGGCGGTGCGGTCCCCTACGGCACTGCGTAGGATCCTACGGTCTTGGCGTGCATCCGTGCGTCGCTGCGGTCCGGTCCCAGGTCGACGGGCACGTGCACCTTCCGCCGACCACTGGCGACATCGATGTACTGTGGAGACCTCACGCCCCACGTGTTGAGCAATTCGGCGGTACGTCCACCCGGCCTCCCGCATGCCCACTATACGCCCTCGCTCAAAGTCCGTCAACTGCACATACGGTTCACGTCCACGCTGTCGCGGCATGCTACCAGTGTTAAAGACTGCGATGGAGCTCCGTATGCCACGGCAAACTGGCTGACACTGACGGTGGCGGTGCACAAATGCTGCGCAGCTAGCGCCATTCGACGGCCAACACCGCGGTTCCTGGTGTGTCCGCTGTGCCGTGCGTGTGATCATTGCTTGTACAGCCCTCTCGCAGTGTCCGGAGCAAGTATGGTGGGTCTGACACACCGGTGTCAATGCGTTCTTTTTTCCATTTCCAGGAGTGTAGATTCCTTTATGCAATAACAAGTATTTGGGAACAGTCTGGAGTTTCTCAGGAAAACTATGTAGTCACCAACTTTTGTGATGCCGGTCGGTCTCGTAATGAAAAATCACATTACTGTTTTTTTTTTTTCTGAAAGAATCTTCTTTACTGATTTAAATGCGCGTATTTGAACTTGACCCCCTAAGAAATCAGAAATCTAACAGGAAGAAATTGTCTCAAAATTCTTCTCTGTTGGCGTAATTCTAACGAAATGACTCGTTCCGGATCAAATCTGCTTCATTCGTCCGAGATAAGGTTGTCAGGCACACTGAAATTTATTTCGCTTAGTCATGTTTGAGAAAGGAAAGCGAAACGTTCTTCTACCTAAAAATGATAGTTTGGGAGAAACGCTACCGTTAAGCTACCACCTTTCAAGGGGAACACCACAGTATTGGGACACGGCCGGTGCCATTCCAAAATACCGTCACCAACCCCCACCCCCCTCCCCCCACCTACGTATACGCGCTAGACATGAAATGTTTTCATAACATGTTTTTCCAAAACATCGTTAGTCGACAAGGTCGCACGCAATGTATCCGGCATGTGTTGCCTCTCTAGTCGTTATTACCGTAGCGGTTTGTGACATAGAGAGAGTCCATTCCAAAGCATCGTTAGTAGACAGCAACAAGGTCGCACGCAGTGTATCCGGCAAGTGTTGACTCTCTAGTCGTTATTACCGGCGCGGGGTTGTGACATAGAGAGAGAGAGTTAGCGCCATCTCTCTCTATGTCACAACCCCCGTTAGTAGACAGCAACAAGGTCGCACGCAGTGTATCCGGCAAGTGTTGACTCTCTAGTCGTTATTACCGGCGCGGGGTAGGACCTATATAAATCAATGCCCGACCTACCTCACTCTCACACTGCTCGTATACTTCATTCATCCAATACTTGTCACGTCTTCGTAATTAAACGTGTAAAAATGAAACGAACCGCCAGTGACAGCAGCAGCAGCAGCAGCAGCAAACGTGCTCATGTGGACGAAGTTCCATTCCCTGGTAAGTGCATTGTCAGAATTCTGATATCTACACCCTTTAACTCTGTGTATGAGTGCTACATATCTTTATAATGCTCTCTATAAAGATCGCTCCTCCACTTGGTCTGTGTGTGTGTTCCTGCTTACGTTTTTTACCCTTTTGAATCTCTCTCTCTATAAAAATTGCTTATCCACGCCTTTTTTACCTCTAACTTAGGTGTCTGAATCTTTTATTTTAACTGTTACATTTGTTTTGTACTGCTCTCTATAAATATTGTTCATCCATGTGTTGTATGTAACATGTTATACCAGTTTTCGATCTCTCTCTGTAAAGTTTACTAAGTCTTTTAACGGATTCTATGTTTGTGTATGTGTTAAGTCTTATAACCGTTTTGGACATCTCAATGTAAAGAATGAATTTCCACATGTTGTATGTGTTATAATTGATTTACCGTATCCGCTATAAAGATAGAGCTTCCACGTGTTGTGTATCTGTTATATTCGTTGTGCAATGCTCTTTGTAAATATTTCATTTCGTTCCTTTTTTTAAATTTGCTGGTCCGCTTATTTCTCTATCACTTAACTGAAAGCACACTTCCCTTTCCATATGCGATATTATATTCAGTCTTCTCCATCTTTCTAGATTTCTTCCAGCAAATCTTGGTTAATCTAGACAACCAGATCGAGATGGAAAGAGCTCAAGCGCAGCTCGAATGTAAGTACATTTATAATACAATCACACTTCTTAAACTTAAATAATTTCATCTAATATATACCCGTTTCCTGATTGTATACATTTAGTCCTCATAAGCCGGTCTTTTCTTTGTAGATGCGCCTAATTCAGAATTCGGTTCAACCACCCAAAACGTTCAAGGAAGCGACGGTAGCGTTCAAACGGCGCCCGCCACACAGGACACTCAGTCTTTAGAGGAGGAGGAGACCAACCTGCCTGACCCGTTTGAGGAGGAGATCAACCTACCTGAGTGGTTTGAGGATCTACTTGATTTTGGCAATGAGTTGCTCAAACCATGGAGTCAGAGCGGAGAAGGTGAATAATTTTGAACATTAACATTCCTTCACATAACCACCATTATCTACTCTTATTGTTATTATGTATCGCTCTTTTAAATATAAATCACTAAATTAATTTTTTTCCTTATTTATCTTACAGGTATATCACACGGCGTAGGCCGTGTTCCTAGAGCGGTGGTTGCGGGGGCGGGACTCGGGCGCACCGAACCGCAAAGACACGCCACGCCTTGCGTAGCCCCTATAAGGGCTTCGCGGGAGGCGGATGCAGAACACGCATCAGCTCCTCCCCCAGCGCTGTCGCAACCGTTTAGCTGCGCAGCCCGTCCGCCGTCGCCACAGCCTGGCCCTTCAAACCGGCTGTCACCCCCTCCTCCTCTAGAAGCAGCAGCTCGCCGCCGCCGCCCACGCAAGGTACGCGTTCCGAGACGTATACCTCTCCCCGCAAATGATGATGATGATTACGATAACCCATCACCAACCCATTCATCTATCGGGTGGACTCCTAGTTGTAGCAACAGTAATAATAGTAATTTCCTTATGGCTAGCGGTAGTTCTCTCACCCGTCCTATCGATAACGAAGTCGATCAGAATAAAGGCGTAATGACTCCCTTAGAATACTCAGCAGTTGCTAGAGCGTTTGAGGGGCGAATCTCTTTCACCAGAATTGAGAATCCAGGCGGGAGGTATCGCGATCCTGTAAGGTTTTTGGAGGCGTGCCTCCCCGTCTTGGAGACCGAGCTCCTCAAACTCTTAGAAGATCCGGAATTTAACGCCTTTAAATGCAGTGCTGTGTTATGCTGTGAACTGAGTCACCCCCCTAAACATCAAGGTGGCGCGGAGACGGCTACTCTGCATTATATATGGGGTGACAATGGCGTTATTTCTCGGAGCACATCGATTGCTGAGTGGTATAGAGAATCCACCTTGAGCGCTATTATGGCCCGATTTTCCGAGATGGAAGTACGTGGATCCGCTAAAGCGCTCAGCAGTATACCACACCTCGACATCCATATACATGTCTATGATCCAATGAATGGAGGGTCCAGTTATATTAAACTCCCTATAGATATTGAGAAAAAGCAGGCGTGCATTAATGTTCAAAATAACTATGATAATGCGTGTTTTGCATGGTCAGTCCTGGCTTGCGAGAGAAATTACAATTACAAACATCATCCCGAGCGTCCCAGCAGTTACAAAGTCAAAGATATTAAGAGACTGTATAACTTTGACGGAATAGAGTTCCCTTTAAGAATCCAGGACATACCTAAGTTTGAGGCTCAGAATACCGCAATATCGGTCCACGTTTATGGCCTGGAGAAGAAAAGCAAGTCAGATGAGCAGAACAAGCATACAGTAGTAGGCCCCCTCCATTTCTCAAAATTTGCAGGTGAACGAGAGTTGCATGTCAACATGCTGCTCTTCTCCGAACGTGATAATTATCACTACGTCTGGATCAAAGACATGTCCCGACTCATTTCCTCCCAGTTAAGTAAAAATGATCATAAACGACATATTTGTATAAGGTGTTTGAATTATTTTTCATCTCAAGAGTTATTAGCGACACATCTATTAGATTGTGCATGCAAGGACCCGGTACGTGTTGTTATGGCCACTGAGGAAAATAAATTCATTAAATTTAAAAATGCTCACCACCAGCAGCGTTGTCCTTTTGTTGTGTACGCCGATTTTGAATGCTTGCTGGCTCCTATTACTCGTTGTGAAGGGAATCCCTTAGCCTCACACACAACCTTCACACAAAAACACGTACCTTATGCGGCTGCGTTCCAAGTTGTATGCGCATATGATTGTAAACTTAATAGCTATCAGTCTTATGTAGGGGACGATCCGGCGGTTTGGCTTCTCACTGAGCTTGAAAAACTTTCATGGCAAGTTCACAAGCTCTACAGCATCAATATTCCCATGACCAAATCAAAGGAAAATGATGACTTGTATGAAAAGGCTGTTAATTGTCATATTTGCGGGCTGGCCTTAGATAGAAAAGCGGAAACTCCTCGTAGAGACCATTGTCATCTTACGGGTAAGTTCCGCGGTGCAGCCCACAAAGCATGCAACTTGAAGTATCAGTTACCTACACACATACCCGTCTTTTTTCATAATCTGAGCGGGTATGACGCTCATTTTCTCGTTGAGCACTTGGCTAAGTTCGGTATGAAGAAGGATCAGGTCAATATCCTGCCTGAAAGTGTTGAAAAGTACATTTCTTTTTCAAAACGAATGACGCCGAAAATTACGCTCCGCTTCCTTGACTCTCTACGATTTATGCAAACTTCGCTCCAGAAACTTGTTGAGACTTTACCTCGGAATGATATGCATATCACTCGATCTGCATTTACCGATGAGGAAAAGTTTCAACTTGCGACGAGGAAAGGAGTTTTCCCGTACGAGTATCTTGATAGTATGGCAAAACTCAATGAAACCAGGCTTCCCGACATAACTTCTTTTACCAGTACTCTCACTGGCGATACCATAACTAACACAGATTATGAGCATGCCGTTAATGTATGGCAGGAATTCAACATCCCCAATTTGGGAGAATATGCAAGGTTATACATGGACACGGACGTTCGTTTGCTTGCAGATGTTTTCGAAAAGTTCCGGAGTGTATGTATGACCACGTACTCTCTGGACCCTGCCTTTTATTACACGGCACCTGGGTTGTCCTGGGATGCTATGCTCAAAAAAACGGGTTGCAACATTGAACTTTTGACTGATGCTTCAATGCTTCTATTTTTTGAGCGAGGGATCCGCGGCGGACTTTGTCAATGTGTTCACAGACACGCCAAGGCAAATAATCCGCGGATGGGTGTCGAGTACAACGCATCCCTTGATTCCAGTTACATTTTGTACTTAGATGTTAACAATTTATATGGGCATGCTATGAAGCAACCGCTGCCGGTTGCCGGGTTCCAATGGGTGCCTGAAGACGAATTGAAGGGATTAGGTGGACAGATAATGGGTCTTGCGGCCGATTCTGATGTAGGGTATGTGCTTGAGGCAGACATCGCGTACCCTAATAATTTGCATGGAGAGACAAGCGACTTGCCGTTATGTCCAGAGCAACAAATTCCACGAGGAAGCACCATCCCTAAACTGATGGCCACTGTTGGGGATAAGCAGAGGTATATTATTCATTATCGTAACCTCCAGCAGTGTCTCAGATTAGGAATGGAGCTCATTAAAATCACCCGGGCAATCTCCTTCAAGCAATCCCCCTGGTTGAAGGAGTATATTGAACTAAACACTGAAAAGAGGGCGGTCGCGAGTAATGATTTTGAAAAAGACTTTTATAAATTAATGAATAATTCCATTTTCGGGAAAACTATGCAAAATGTAAGAAATGAACGCGATATTGTTATTAGAACCGCATGGGAAGGGCGTTACGGCGTGAGAAAATGTATAGCCAGGCCAAATTTTAAGCGTGCCACCATCTTCAATGAAAACTTTGTTGCTGTGGAGATGTCGAAGACTGCTGTAGAGTTTATGAAACCCATCTATTTGGGGATGTGTATACTCGATATCTCCAAATTCTACATGTACCGATTCCACTATGAGTTTGCGAAACCTCATTTCATAGATCCAAAATTACTTTATATGGATACAGACAGCTTTATCTACTGGATCAAGAACTGCGATCCATATGAAGTAATTAGGTGCAATGGTAGAGAATTCGACACCTCTTCTTATGAGATCAATAATCCTTATGGTATTGTTCCACAGAACAAGAAGGTTATCGGTCTCATGAAAGACGAGTCGAATGGTTTACCAATTGTAGAGTTTGTGGGACTGAGATCGAAAATGTATGCATATCGCACAGTAGACGGGAGCACTCTGAGGCGGGCAAAGGGTGTTAGACGGATCGCGTCTCGTGCGCTTACGGTCGAGGACTATTTGCAGAGCCTGTACGGTCGTAGCGTTGAAGGCGCTCATCCACACATGGTTCAACAAACTAGTATTCGATCACGAGCTCACGAGGTGTACATTGTGCTGCAGTCTAAAGTCGGACTGTCTCCTCATGACGATAAAAGAGTCATTTGTGAGGATGGGGTGGGAACCCTCCCATACTCACACTATTTACTTGAAACGAAAGTAGGGGTGGGGGACTCTGGTTGAGTGATAGAGATGGAATGAGCGTGTGAATGTTATGAATGTGAGCTATGCGTGGAAATAGTATGGCTCTTTTATCATAGTGTAAATAGTTGATGAGAGTGTTTTGTTGCGTGTATCAGTTTGCGTGCTTCCATGCATGTCTGAGTGTGCGAATGAGCGCGAACTTGTGTTAAGTGTGTGTGTGTATGTAAATATAATCATTATTTTTTCAAAGAAAATCATAATAAATAAAGTAGTCTTTATATCTACATATTGCTGACCATTATTAATATATATATGAAAAGGCTATAAATTTAGCCAATTAACTTCTGTATGAACAAAAAAAAATAAATAAAATTTTCTCACTTAATATATCCATCACTTCTAGTCATTATAGAGCTTAGATTTTAGTTTGTAAGTTTCACCTACCGCTAGCCATCCAGTCAGAACTAGTTTTTAAGTGTATGAGTTCCACTAATTAAATTCTTACTATGTGTTCAATTGCTTGTTCTAGCGGAAAATGATTCTAGACGTCCACTTTAAAGAAAAATATATATGTTCACCTTGTTCTTGTAGTTGAAAATCTTTAAATCGACTTACTTGGAAAAAAAATATATATTCAATTTGTTGTTGTTCTTTTCGAAAATGTTTAGAGTCATTGACTTGAAACAAATAGGTTTGGTATTAATTAAAAGTGCTTTGTTTTTCTGGTGGAACTTCATTAGCGATATTAGATACTTTGTAAGATAGGGTAGTACCTCTGCATTAGCTTTAAAATTATATATAATTTATCTGAAGAGAATGCTTATATATATTTCTTAATTATCTAAAATTGTTAAAAAATTATCTAAAAAGATGTAGAATTTCAGATTTTTGGTTAAAAACCAATCTTATATCTGTAAACTCATATTTATATATAATGTGAAAAATGTTAAATTCTGATTTCAATAATAAACTCAGTTATTTCCTTCTAAAAAAATGTTGTTATTATTTGATACCCTAATAATGATTATTCTTTTTATTAAAAATATTATAAATTTATTTATGTGTGTATGCAGAATACGTACATACAGCCACATCGCAATGCATAAAGTTATAAGGTTTCCTGCTTTTAATCACAAGTGCAGGACTTCTGCTAGTTGTCACGAACACACACAGCCCAATGCATCGCTATCTCTTACAGTCCTACGTCAACAGATACTTTAGAGAGCGTAATCTGACGCATCGCTTTCCACAGCGGCCGCGAGGTCGGCAACTGGTGCAACCCCCTACCAAGCGTCAGCGGCTGCGCGTGTCTGTCGATTTAGACGGAGACCGCGAGATCGACATCCGCGCCTAACTATGACAGTAGGCTCATTCCACGTCAAAGGCCAGGGTATGTGTCTCTCTCGGACAGTTCCCTTCATATAAAATATAAAAAGAATAAACTTACAATACTAGGGACGTTGGATGTCATAGAAAGAAAAAAAACACTCAATCTTATAAATTATTATTTATTTCTAATAAAAGTGAAAAGTAATTTTACATTCTCATATGCAGATACAAATGCACTTTTTTGGTAATCGTTCTTCAGTCGATGGATGGATGGACAACCGTACCATTCAAGGTCTTGAATAGATGCAAATTTAAATATTTGACGCATCCAGGAGGTTTTGTCCTTTCCCTTCACGTAAACGATGGTGTCCTTGTGATCGAATAATTTAAGTGCGATCACCACATCTTTATAGGGTATGCCGGGATCATCCCAGTGAATTCCATGATAAAAATTAGTTAACCACAATGCACTGGTCCGTGTTTTACAAGATTTCACTTGCGTGAACGGTCTTGGTGATCGAATATTTGCGGAGAAGGTTTCAATTATTCCTGCGTCTTGTGTGTAGGCCACAAAAGCAACTTGTTTAAATACGAACTGTCTTCGCTCTCCATCATGGAATCCTTGAACATCTGCAATGATATTCACAGGCTGAGTTGCCATCGTCAAATGATCAATGCATAGGACAGCATATTTTCATTTATACAGCTCGTTGCACAACACCTGTGAGCGGTGAGTAATTGATTATTCTGTCGTGTAGGACTAATGCATACGCAGCGGTGTGTTCTGGGAAATTTGTCGATGATTCAAATTCAATTCGAACGTCTATAGGTCCAGACTTAATTATCTCATTCTGTTTAGAGCAGTCTATTACAATGATCGGTGAAAGCTCTTTGAACTTACGAGGACTCAGTAGACACCCCCCTCCCTCTCCTTCAGCAATTTCATAGTAAGAAGGACGAAACCTTGCATACATGTCATACGCGAGGCTGTATACATTTTCATTCCATTGCAGATGTAGATTGTCATATGGGTAGAATTCTGAATTGAGGTAGACTTTGGCGTTAGTTAACTTGCAGTTATCGAACACGGTGGAATCGTTTGATGTATTTGCTCTTCTATCAGTCTGAAACGCAAGTATAATGAATCTGGGTGTCTCGATATGACTGGAGGTCTTAATAGCCCATGTTTGTCTGCTCGCGGTCGGTAACACTGGATACTCAAAGATCTCCCATGAGCGGAAGGTCAGTGACAGAAATGTACCTGAATTCAACACTTTCAAAAGCTTCAATCGTTCCTCGTCGGATACACTGACGTGAGGCATTTTCCATATTAATTTGTTGATTGTGATCCTATTCTCTCTTGAGCTCCTTGAATGTACGAGTTATTGTCTGTCGCACTCCGCACGAGAATAAGTTCCTGTTTAGCGTTCATAATAATCTGTCTCATATCCTCAAAATATCCCATAAGTAGTTTTAGAGGTATGCATGCAGTAAATCGCTTGTACTCCTGGGGTGTTCTACCCTCCGCATCGTCTATGAACCATCCAGCATTTTCTAAACTGTGCAGATCTGCTGGTGATGCCGAGACGTATGTTTTAAGGGTCGATGTTAGACCAACATTGCGTGTACGATCAATCTCAGAACCATTCAGTTCATAGCGAATCTCTTGGAAGAGGAATGCCAATGCGTTGCGTGTCAGCTTGGACCCCACTGTATCGGTACCATCAGTTTTCTTGAATGACCCTTCGAGATATATGAAACTCTTGCACGGAAGAGTGAGTGTGTCCTGGTGTTGTATGACAATCCTGATTTCATCATTCTTGTTAAACGTGGTTGAAGCGTAAGATTTATGAGAGAAGTATTCTTGACGTATAATTCTGTCATCATACTCCACTGGATTGGTTATATTGAGTGATGACGTCATTGCAGGGTTTGAGACCAACTGATTTAAGAAATTCGTAGTTCACAGGTGTTATCAGTTTGCTATTCAGTAGCGAAATGGCGCGCTGTGTATTGCGTGCACTTGTTTTATACCGCAAGCCCATCTTCTTTTAGATGTAATCGTATAATGATTTCCTCACCGCGAAAGTCGACAAGTTTATTATTCTGATCCACAATACGCAGCTCCAAATAGCCCAATGTCTGAGCAGTCACCGGAAGGTATATTGCATTGGCAGGTGTCTCAACAATCTTATACCCCGCTGCAACTGAGGGGAAGAATCCGTAAATAGTGTGAATGAGAGTATCGTTGAGATAGGAATTCGTAGCAATGTTACACTCGACACGTATTGTGCTGACTGGGAGTATATCCACAGACTGATTGGACTTGTAAAATTTAGTTGGATCTTTCTTCAAAATCTGCCCTTTTGTGAATCCAAGCAGGGGTCCTATTGAATGTTTCTGGCTAAAGTCAATCGTTGCATTTAGAGTCCTTACTTCAGATTTAAGTGTATTGATGTTTGCACGTAGTTCAATACCTTTTCCAGACTGTTTTAAGAGTTCGTTTAAATCGTCGATATCGTATGCACCAGATTCTATTTCAAGAATATCTTTTTCACCATTAATATCGAGATGCAATTTATTGTTAGTGTTGGTGATATTCGGGATGCTGTTGTACGTCTCCAGTCCAATCAATGCAACACTCCATTGACCTGCACTCAAATCAATTGGTGGGAAGTAATTTGCACGCAATACAGATGACCGTCCTTTCAACGTCAAAGTGTACGACATTGCATCTGAACGTCAACTGATGAATGAAGGTTTAAACATCCTGCTTATATACGTTAGTTCTTGTTCTTATTCTTCTTCTTTGTGAACGTCAAGAGAAAGATGATGCAAAGATGTCCGCAGAGGTATGTATTAAAGTCCTGATACCGTTGATAATTGTATAGCACATGTCTTCTGTGAGTGAAGTATTGCTGTAATTCTTCGGGTGGTTGCAGGTCACCAAAGGAGTCGAAATAGTAGACTACCCCAGCGTCTTTCATAACGTACGCCACCCAGTGGGTGCCAGGACCTCCGACAACATCTAAATTCACAATACCGCATTCACCAGTTTTCCACATAGTCTTAGGTAATGTATCCCTCATAAACACACCACGGAATCTTGGTATCTTGAATTTATGTCTAACAAACTTAAGAAGGTCTGTATTTGTGAGTGGTCGATCTGGTAGGACCGCTATTGGGCTTTTTTTTTTTTTTATTTATGAATAGACCAAGACCCTTCTTGTACGGTTTCAAGTATAGACCTTTTCCAATGACTGCTGCTTCCATCATGCGGTTATGTCTTCTCGCCTCTTCTAACTGGGTTTGCGAGTTTTGCGCATTCTTGACTGTTCGAGCGATAGCTGCAGCCCCACCGGCGAGCGAACCTACCGCTGAGAGCGCGGAGAGGGCTGGGATGAGAAAAGGAATAAAACCGCCGGATGTCTTGGGTATCGGTAGAATGCGAGGTGCTTTAACGGATCTTCTCGTTGGTGATTCTTTGTCCTTCATTGCGTTTTTAGCTGCATACATCGCTGTCAGGATACATTTCTTCAAAGAACCCTTCTTGTTCTTCATGTTTAGTGCGCGACGTGCAGCGTTCATAACGCGCTTGAAATTCATCACTCCTAATCCTAACTTGATTTTTCCGCGCATGGTTTTATCAACTGCGTATGCTGCGATGCGTTGACCTATACCAATATCTTTTCTTTTCCGTATCGCCTTAGCTTTATCAGCTAAAATCCTATCTGCAATGTGACGACTTGGTAGATCTTTATTTGCTTCGTATGCAATGTCGTGTTCCAGGCACACTTCGTCAAGCAGATTCACTCCCTTATCACCTCGCGCCAAGCGTTTCTGAAGCTTTGTCCCAGGTCCGCAGTAGTTATACCCCGGGATGTGTAATTCCAAAGGTAGTTTGTCCAGAACACCACCGCCTCCTCTAATGTGCCCTCGATCGCGCATGTCAGGCTACTGTGGTGGTTGTGGACGATGAATGTTCATTATATAGCAAATCCCTGGCATCAATCCAACTGTTTTGTGTAGCAGGAAAACCAAGCCATTTGACTAAGGCTTTATTTCCAAGTCGTCTTATGACTCTCTCCACGAGAAAAAGATCTGGTTGTGAGCTCTTCTGCATCTCCTCAGTGTAGAAGGAGCCTGCAATTTCTTCACCTTTACTGTCTTTCAATAAATAAGTTCTAGGATTCGTTCGCTGCACATTTGAAACTGTAAATATCTCAGTTGACCAGTTCGGTAGGTATGATTTCTCAAATGCGGTCTTGTGTTTTGAGATACGCACCAAATCACCTACATTAAATTTCTGTTTGCGTGGATCCAGTATCTTAATGTGAAAGTATACCGTATCCATGAGTGTGTTATCACGAACATCAATTGGCCGCATTTTTATTGTGCTATGTTTGGTTCTATTATATTGAGCAATTATTTCTGGGAGGATATCTGTCCATTTGTATGAGCCAAGAAGGTTAAACCGCATCCACATTCTACCTTTTATTGTTCTGTTCAAGCGCTCTACGATACTTGCCTTCAGGTGAGTGAATGTCGAGTAGTGATGTATTCCATACCGCTGCATCACTGTCTTGAAGTATCTATTGTAGAACTCACCACCATGATCGGTTTGGAGATTGTCAGGGCATCGATTGGTTCCTATCTGTAGCAAGCGTTCAAAAGCATCAGCGACATTTGGTCCGGTTTTTGTCTTGACTGGTACTGCCCATGCAAATTTGGAGTATGTATCAATAACAATTAAAATGTATTTGAAGCCATTATTCTCATGTGAATATTGTCGCATATCTACAAGATCAGCTTGCCACAAGTCATCTATCCCTTTAATCATGACATGCCTGCGCGGGTATGTTTTGCGTGCTGGTTTGTGTAGTTCTCGAACTACGGTCTCCATACTTATTCGATGATACCTCTCTCTCGAAGCTCAGAGATTATGGAGATAACTTCATTCGAATGAGCTGTATTACCTGCAGCAGCTGATGCCATGAGCAGACGTAGTCGATCTATTAGTTCGTTGGGGTCGTCATAATATATATACTGAGGGACTCGATTGTTCACTGTCTTAAGACCAATGTCAACACCATCTCCGCTGCTGGCACCGTTGTTGTTGTTTTGGTCTTCAAGTATTGGTTTTATAATGGTTTTATACTTCCTGTTGGTTAGGCTTTTGGTGATCTTGTGTACACCAGTCATGTGTAGTATTTGACGGTACGTGTCCTTATCACTAACTGAATAATTTATAGGTTTTTTAGTTGGTCTTAGGAAAATAAGATTCATTAAGCCTGGTGTTCGGTCAAACTGTCTATCAGCTATTTGTATTTTGTCTTCTGTTACAGTTATGGGATGCGTGCCCAACATGTATGGTCTTCCTGGGCTAACGCCGAATGTTCTATCTATCTGACCTGGTGCGTGACTAATAATGAATTCATCAATGGCTTGACTGTCGTTTTGGGTCGTTTTTGTTTTTGGTGAGAGCTGTCGGAGAGACTCAGTAACGGGCTTAAAGGTCTCTCTTAGTGTTTGCTGACGATAAATATACCCTAACCTAAGCAACCGTAATTTCTCTCGGACTGCTTTACGGGCTTGAATGACTTTCTGTTTGGTCGTCGACATCTCAACGTATACTAATCAGACGTCTCTGCGACATGAGGCTTTATATATGCATTCATTTTCTTCAGCTTCTTAGTATGATCACGATCACCCTTATCGACAACAATGAGGTCTACATCTATTTTTCTCTGAATGTGATTGACCTTTTCAGTTAAGTCGGTTACTTTCTTACTGACTTGATTAACTAGCTCATTTAACTGATTCACCATTCTCAGAAGGGTTTGGTAATAGGTCTCTAGTTCCCTGCGCATACTTGCAACTTTAAGAGCCATAGCTTGAATTTTCGCATCCATGTACAAGCGAATGTTCTGTCTGTGTACACCAATCATCTCAGGTTGATAGGTGGACATACGCGCGAATTTGTCCATGGTATGACGTAGACTGATGTGTTAACGTCTATTACCTTGTTATATATGCAAAAATTCTTGAAAGTTTCGTCTGTATCTACCCTCATACAGTTTTCTTGTTTTATCAATAACGAGAAACCCATACTGTGAATGGTTCCAACAGTCTGCACATATCTTTAAGAAATCATTGAACGACATATCCGTCCCCACATGTGCTTGGTAAATGTGTTTTAAATTAAGATTGTCTTGCTTGAAGGCTATAATGAGATTTGCGTTATCCCTAACAAGTTGTTTGGGGATTCTGGAATATGTTTGACTTAGATAAAATACGTCAGCACCCATATGGCGACCGAAAGAGAAATATTTGCGAATTTGGTCTTGGTTTTCTACTGCAACATCGTCAAATATGAATACTGTGTTTGGTTTTGTTTCTTCAGGTGGGGGGATATCAGAGCTTTCACTGAATGTTGTGTATGTAACGCCATCTACACCTCGAAATATCTCATGCAATAGCTGATACTTGGGTTGAAAGAGTGTTTTTGAGAATAGACAGACATGTTCAAATCGGACACCTTGCACATGAGTTAGCAGAGTCATGAGGACATTAGTCTTGCCGCAGTTGGATGGGCCTACAATAATTGCTCTTATATTATCGGGAAGGAGAATTCCGTTTTTCTTGTTCTTCTTCTGCTCTTCACTTGAATCTTCACATGACCAGTCACCGACAACAAAGTCCTTGTGGTGAGGGTGCTTCACCCAGCCAGCCATGATAGTAAATGAGCCATGTACAAACAAGTACTTGACATATATAGAAAATATAACTGAGAGGATAATAATAATATTTGTGTGTAGCCAGTATAGTTCGATCAATTAACCGATTGAGCTATACTGCCTACACGAGGAACACATGTATGAAGAGTAAGATGGTCATAATTTGAGTAGAATTAAAAAAATTATTGGATCAATTTGATTATAATAGGAGTGGTGGTCTGAAATAAAAGAGAAACAGGAGATAAGATTAAATATAAATTATTTATTTAAAAATCATACATTGGATGTACTATTTCTGAGGTGTTATCATAATCTGCACGTTTCTTCTTAGAACCTGTACAATATATACCAAATAATTCTCTTTGGTTGGCAATAAATTCTGCACGTATCTCACGCAATCCGATAGGTGACTCTGAGTACTCTGGTTTTTGACACACGCATTTCAATTGGATGTCTGTAGTTTTAATGGCCATATGCGAACGAAGATGCTGCTCAAAATCGTCAATATGTATATTATTAACACGTAAAGAGTTTTTAACATCATTATATGCTGCCTCTATGCTAGGAACCCAACGATTCAGTCTCTCGAGAGCAAACCGTATAGAGGAGTCTAGGTTGAATAATTTGATAACTGATGGATGCCTTAGATAGACGCTGTCGACACCTGATTTAATGCATAAGGCGCAGTCATCATATACAGTAGTAATGGAAAGTATGACATCGGCAAGACGAATTTCTGGTGGGGGGGTGAGTTGGGTCATATTCGGTGGTCATTTGTTGATTGATGTAGCGCTCTGCATGACAGATCCCGGCCCAGTCGAACTCGGAAATCGGGACTTTAACACTTTTGGAAAGATTTTCAATCTCCATTATAGCTTGGATCCCCCAGACATGATGGACGTCTATAGCAATGTTCACACGTTTGGAACCACTGGAGGTTAAATTATATGTCGTGGTGAATAGCGTAGCCGCACTAGACGTATTCTTTTTATTTACAGTATCTAAACTCGGTGGTTGCACTATCACGGGAGTGTTCGATTGTGATGAGTTATATGTAGGCATCCAGTACTGACCACCATTTAGTTGATCTTTAACACCACCAGTGCTTGAATTCGTTGTGTGGTGAGCAGATCGAGCGTCTTCATCACACAAGTTGCTGAGTGGGACGGAGAGCAGCAACTCCTTGTCCTGCTCCAACATGTGAGCTACAGGATCCCACGCGGTCGCTACTGGATCAAATGAGTCGGCTGTCGCTGGTGTAGGTCCGGATGAGATGGTTAACGAAGCTAATGATGATGCATGTTCGGACGCGTCTGCGGAGCTAAGCATGGTTGCCTTTGACTCTGGTGAAAAAAGAAGATGAATGATTAGATATTAGCGAATAAGTGAAAACATTGAATAATAAGGATAATGAATGAGATAGAATAATGTGAAATATGATACTTACTTTTCCGTTTGATCCTGTTCTGAGTGACTGCACTGGAGGTCGACTGGTGCTTCATGATTGTTCTTCTTAGTCTCCCGCTGACTGAGTGACCAAGACTGAGGTCCCGGAACTTAACCTATTTATGTCCTACAATGAGGTCATAGGATAGTTGAATCCTATTGGTAGAAGTCGAACATGTGACTCAATTAAGGGATCGTATTGGATACAGCCATTTCCACCACCGCCATCTCTCTCTATGTCGCAACCCACTACGGTAATAACGACTAGAGAGGCAACACATGCCGGATACACTGCGTGCGACCTTGTCGACTAACGATGTTTTGGAAAAACATGTTATGAAAACATTTCATGTCTAGCGTGTATACGTAGGTGGGGGGAGGGGGGTGGGGGTTGGTGACGGTATTTTGGAATGGCACCGGCCGTGTCCCAATACTCACCACTATCTATTCGGACTGAATACAGGTTAACCTAATCGGCAGACTGGGTATGACGTGGTCCACAGTCTAGCCACTGCGACAACAGAGATTTAATTTGTTACCGAGAGAGGAGACGCAGCGCTTAGCAGACTGGGCTCGTATTGTGGAGGCCGGCGGCTCAGATTCGCATCCGACCATCTTGATTCCGGTTTTCCGTTATTTCCCCCAATCTCTCCAGGCAAATGCTGGGGTGGTTCCCATAAAAGGGCGTGGATAATTTCGTTCCCCACACTTGAATCATTCCGAGCTAGCGCTCCAATGACCTCGAAGTCAACGAGGCGTAAAACCCTAATCTTCGTTCCTTCTTTTGTTTGGCTGCTGACTGCGGCTGACATTCTCTGAACAGCCCTAAACAAATGTTGGAGACGTCTACACGCTCCAGTTCTGTACCGACGTTTACAAGGTTTACAATCTCCTGACATAAGGTTCGACATCCGCACCCGAAATTAACTTAAATGGACGAAGATCTCTGGCACACATTTCTACACACCTCTTTAATTACCACACCTTTTACTGAAGTTAGTAATGCTTCAAAACTTACAATTTGTCGTGTTCTGCAGACATCAGCCTTCGGATTTGTAAGAAAGGAGAGCATAGCACCTGCCATAGTACTTGTAGCCGACATGCTTATCAGTCACTAATGAGAATCTCTCCAAAATATCGTTACAAAAACATTCCTCCGAATCGAGTTTCTCTTTCACGCTCTTCTTCATGTCACACTGACGCACCATGATCGCACAACAAGAGACTGAACAGGGATTAGGTGACTAGAAGATACCATCAGCATTTCGAGCAAGGGATGCTCGAACAAGTGTCAAGGAAGCCGAGTGCTATTGCTCCCTGCGTCCAAAGAGGTTATATTGACGCCTGCTACACTACAGAGAGCTACATGCACTGAGCAATTCGCGCGTACGTAAAAGTTGCGAGGTGCCGGGGCTAGCAGTGTATTTAACACTCAATTCTTCTAGAATCTACATGTGTACATGATGCTCTAAGCCCCCCCTATTCTAACTCCAACTTTTGCTGTTGCACAAGGATAAAAAAAATACGCGAACTGACTCTAATCAACCCTGCCAGTGGAGTAGAAGAGAGTTTGGCACCAGCAATAATTTAATTTGATAAATAAGTTAAATAAACGAAGGTTTCATTAACATAGTGAGGAATGATGGGGTTGCTCTACCGATTAACAGAATGAAAGTTCTGTCCAAAATAACAATATGATTTATTAAGACTAAACACAAAATAATAAACAAAAACACATGAAACATTAACAATACATCAAATTGGCTCAAATTGGATACTCAAACAAATGCTGTGAATGTGAAGTTGTCCCTAAACTAGATTGTGAGGATTATGACGAAGTGGTATGTGCAGCCAATTCCTTGCAACTCAAATCTTAGAGAAAACACATAGCCAACCCAACATTAATTGCTGCTACCCAAGACAGAACAAAGTTAGAAAAAAGACGAACAGGCGCGCTCTGCTGAGCTCTGATTATCACCTAGGAAAATCCCTATCTGCCAGTGCCGCGGACATACATTACCAAACTGACTTCTTGACTCCCAGGACACGATCTGGCGTACCGGAGCCGTTGGCTGGTTGCTTCGACGTCCTCGACCGAAAGGCGAGAGCCGACTACCACAAGAGCACCCGTACAAAACCGAACACAGAACATTCCCGCCTCCACGACAGTGGCCGTCGTTAAACGTTCCAATCAGCAACTCGAAAACCGGCGGAAAATTCCACTCCATTGCCGGAATGCTACCATTCCTCCAATGGAGATTCTTGGCGCCAATTTCTGCGCCGATCTTGCTACGTCACGGAGCTATGCCCTGAGCAAGCCAATCACAGTTACTATTTTGCAGAAAGCGCGGGAATTTTCCCGCCACAGCTGCCTGGGTACGCAAGTCATTCCCACGCCTCGCTGGTAGCCCGCCAGAAAGTGTTTTCGCTAAGTTTCTGCGAAGTAACGGAACCTCTAGCCCAGCCGCTACTTCAGGCCCTGCGGGCGTGCCTCTTGACAATGTCGGCGTCTGGAAAGCATTCACTCGACTCCCTCACACCTGTCGGCTTACCCTTTCAAAGTCAAACAGAGTCCGCCTGTCACTGGACCACCCGGGTGACGAGAGACGCTGCGTGGGAAGTCCGCGTGTGAAGGATTAGCAACTTTCCACCACATGCAATTAGAGAGGAGAATCGTAAGATAGAAATATGAGAGGGGGCTCATGCCACCTCTCAAAGTCAGTCTGCCTAACACGAATGAACCGCTCGAGATGGCACAAGTTGTTATCAGAGATTGATGCACTTGGCTGCCCTGACCTTTGTTTCAAGCAACATCTGTAGACTTTTTACACACACTTCGGTCTTTAAGCATCGACCGTGTATCTGGCAACACCACCACATACGGACTATATTTCAAAGCGCAACAGCACAGCTATCTCATTCTACCAGTGGTGTTTGAAAGCTTTGGTCTTAAATTCTACCTAGATATCGAATTTAATTTGGATGGGCAATTATACACCCACGAGAACGCTTGGTTCCTTACTCGACGCATCGTGCGAGTATTTTCTAAAGTATAGTGTTATGACAAGTGATGTAAAAAGAGCCTACAACCAACCAGGATTTTAACTACTAACGTTTTAATCTGTAACTTAAAATTTTGATGCAAAATTGCTTCCTTGCTACCTTCAAAATTTGTGGAACGAAACTGATCTTAATTACCCTTTCTTTTCTTCTATATATTAACGTTGTCGCCTGTTTACAAGTTAGATTTCTCCAAACCAATTATACCATCTGAACCTCTTCCTATATCTTCCACCATACAAATAATCACCTTCCCCTGGCAGATGATGGAGTTGAAACTGTCCATCACAATAACATCCCTGTTGAGCTACAATCTTATACAATTTTCTCAGCGAAAATCTTATCTTTATTCTCTTCTTCAAAACTCTAATTGTTATGTGCACCTGCACACGACCTAATCACCGCTATAACTTCCTCACCCACATCAATATCTTTTCCACCTACATCATTACCACTAAACCCAACATCTGTAGCAGATCACCTGTAGAGCTCAGCAGTTGCTTCAATTAACAAACTCCCTCCAAGGTGATATGTGGTGTCACCGCCAGACACCACACTTGCTAGGTGGTAGCCTTTAAATCGGTCGCGGTCCGTTAGTATACGTCGGACCCGCGTGTCGCCACTATCCATGATTGCAGACCGAGCGCCGCCACACGGCAGGTCTAGAGAGACTTCCTAGCAATCGCCCCAGTTGTACAACCGACTTTGCTAGCGATGGTTCACTGGCAAAATACGCTCTCATTTGCCGAGACGATAGTTAGCATAGCCTTCAGCTACGTCATTTGCTACGACCTAGCAAGGCGCCATTACCAGTTACTATTGATACTCTGAATCATGTACCGTCAAGAGCGACGTTCACCATTAATGGATTAAAGTTTATTCCACCAGCTACGTCCGTTTTTTCTAAATCCTAATTTCCTTGTCCTGTTCCAGACCTCACGCCAGCCTGCGTGAGCTAAAACGCGTGCCTTTCGGCTTCCTCTAGTAACACGGCGTTGGCTCTCCTGCCAACCACAACATGATATTGTCACCATTTCACAGCACACGCATCCTGGAAGTAAAACCATTCAGATGCTGTTGATGCATCTCCCAACGTTCTTGGACGGTCCATTCCAGAAATTCTCGATCCAGCTGGAAGTGATCACTTTTATGTTGCACTCCGCATTCCCTACACACTATCTCATTCCCATGTACCCCATCCCAAACTCCATCCAAAAGTTATCCCAGACTACTCCAGTGCCAACTGGATTGCCTACTAGGAATTCATAGATATCCAGACTGGAAGCCACCTCTAATATCCCAGCCACCGGACGGTATCCCCAATGCCACAGCCTTGCATAGCTTGCCAGACGCTGTATGCGCCTACACTCGTACCAATGCTGTATACTGTCGTTCTTCCACCCTCTCCCACAAGCCCTACTCCTTGTCTGAGAATCCCATCGATGATATCACTCCTTGCTATGAATGTGTGATGGGGTGCACTCATATATCACTGGCAAATACAGAGATACATCAGCGACACAGTAAATGCTGAAGAATGTCAGAGCTGTTGTCAGACATGCACCTGACTCAACTCTACACTCTTTATTAACTCTTCTGAGTATTGAAGGGCATTACATCAATTCTTTGGTAGTAACCTCCATCTCCCACTACTCGCTCCTCCATAACAGCTAACCATTACCTCACAATCTTAGAAGAGCTGATCACTTTGCATCCTATCCCTCTGACATCTTTTCCATTCCTGACGGTCCCCATTACGATTACTTTCTGTTGCCTACAGTCCATGATTGCAGAAATACCACTGTCCCACACTTGGCTTCCAGTACTTGGACAACATTCAAAAAAATAAATTAAGTACACCAATCACAGTACATGACATAAAATACACTCCTGGAAATGGAAAAAAGAACACATTGACACCGGTGTGTCAGACCCACCATACTTGCTCCGGACACTGCGAGAGGGCTGTACAAGCAATGATCACACGCACGGCACAGCGGACACACCAGGAACCGCGGTGTTGGCCGTCGAATGGCGCTAGCTGCGCAGCATTTGTGCACCGCCGCCGTCAGTGTCAGCCAGTTTGCCGTGGCATACGGAGCTCCATCGCAGTCTTTAACACTGGTAGCATGCCGCGACAGCGTGGACGTGAACCGTATGTGCAGTTGACGGACTTTGAGCGAGGGCGTATAGTGGGCATGCGGGAGGCCGGGTGGACGTACCGCCGAATTGCTCAACACGTGGGGCGTGAGGTCTCCACAGTACATCGATGTTGTCGCCAGTTGTCGGCGGAAGGTGCACGTGCCCGTCGACCTGGGACCGGACCGCAGCGACGCACGGATGCACGCCAAGACCGTAGGATCCTACGCAGTGCCGTAGGGGACCGCACCGCCACTTCGCAGCAAATTAGGGACACTGTTGCTCCTGGGGTATCGGCGAGGACCATTCGCAACCGTCTCCATGAAGCTGGGCTACGGTCCCGCACACCGTTAGGCCGTCTTCCGCTCACGCCCCAACATCGTGCAGCCCGCCTCCAGTGGTGTCGCGACAGGCGTGAATGGAGGGACGAATGGAGACGTGTTGTCTTCAGCGATGAGAGTCGCTTCTGCCTTGGTGCCAATGATGGTCGTATGCGTGTTTGGCGCCGTGCAGGTGAGCGCCACAATCAGGACTGCATACGACCGAGGCACACAGGGCCAACACCCGGCATCATGGTGTGGGGAGCGATCTCCTACACTGGCCGTACACCACTGGTGATCGTCGAGGGGACACTGAATAGTGCACAGTACATCCAAACCGTCATCGAACCCATCGTTCTACCATTCCTAGACCGGCAAGGGAACTTGCTGTTCCAACAGGACAATGCACGTCCGCATGTATCCCGTACCACCCAATGTGCTCTAGAAGGTGTAAGTCAGCTACCCTGGCCAACAAGATCTCCGGATCTGTTCCCCATTGAGCATGTTTGGGACTGGATGAAGCGTCGTCTCACGCGGTCTGCACGTCCAGCACGAACGCTGGTCCAACTGAGGCGCCAGGTGGAAATGGCATGGCAAGCCGTTCCACAGGACTACATCCAGCATCTCTACGATCGTCTCCATGGGAGAATAGCAGCCTGCATTGCTGCGAAAGGTGGATATACACTGTACTAGTGCCGACATTGTGCATGCTCTGTTGCCTGTGTCTATGTCCCTGTGGTTCTGTCAATGTGATCATGTGATGTATCTGACCCCAGGAATGTGTCAATAAAGTTTCCCCTTCCTGGGACAATGGATTCACGGTGTTCTTATTTCAATTTCCAGGAGTGTAAGTACTTCACCACAAAAGCAACACCACCTCTGGTCATAACTGCATACCCATCGACACCTCAAAAAATACCCTTCTCCTTCCTAGATTCCCTTGCAACCATTCATAACACTATCCTATCTACAAGTTATTATGCTGAACTGTGGAAAACCTCCAAAATCCTACTTCTCCTCCAAGTGTACCAACCCACTAGTGACACCTCCTCCTGCTACCCCATCAGACTCACCTCAGTGTTTAGCAAGGTCATTGAATAGCTCTCTTGTAGACATAACCACAACACCTAAACCATAACCACCATCTTCCTGTTAACCACTGTGGCTTCTGTTCCAACTTCTCCTCTCATGATCAGTTCCTATACCTCACTCATCTTCTATCCTACATGCTCAACAAGCACAAGTACATTCGCTATTTTTGTTTCCCTTGACCTAGAGAAAGCCCGGATGTGGCATTCATGTCTGAGTTTGAATCAAACTCTCGACTTATGCACTTCTAATTAACGATGTTTGTCTTATTGCATTCCTCCTAGCCCATCCTTGTCACTGTTAACAGCACCCATTTCCATACTTTCCACCCAACAGCAGGTGTGCGTCAGGCCTCTGCCTGATAGGCCCAAGGCATTTCCATCAGTCCACCTCCTTCAGTATGCTGGTAACATTGCCTTCCACGCCTTCTCCCCTACGTTCCAGAACCCCAACGGTCCCTCCAAATCTACCTCAATCAGTTTGCCTCCTGGAACAATCAATGGTTCCACATGATCAGTCACTCCAAAATCCACACTATAATTATAATGTGAACCACCCGCACTTTCTCAATCCACTGCTTTCACCTTACCATTTGTGATCATCCTGTCCACTCAACTAAAACACTAAAATAGCTTTGACTATCCCTCAACTTCCAAATGACATGGGAACCTCATCTACTAAAAATCCAACAGAAAGCCCACTCCTCCACTGCCCTCCACACCAGCAAAACATTGATCTGAACCAAACTCTCCTATGCACATGCTGCATGGATATCTGCCTCTTCAGAAGTGTATAAGTCCCTTTAAATCCTCGAGCGCCATGAACTATAACTCGCATTCTGTATCCATTTACCTTCCAGAAACTCTTGACCCACATCAAACATCTCTACACATTCTATGTAATCTGCACGCTAAATTCCAGTAAACCCCATAGTTTGCTTTATGGTCATCAACACCTTTTGTGGCAACACCTTTATGAACTCATCCCACTGTCCCTACACCTACAACACTCAATGTCCAATACTAACTCAATTTCAAGCGAATGTTTCTCCCAGACGACGAAATCTGCCCCAATATTTGTATGTCCTATCGTCTATAACTTCCCACAGCTATCCCACTCCACATAACGTTTTCCTCTCCACCACGCCTTATCCCTTCTCTTTTTGATTCCAGAGCCCTGCACACACATCAAACTTATTCTCACCTTCTGTCTTTTCACTATCCACCCAAACACCCACTTTCATCTACATGGTTTCTACCCAAAGGACCACTGTGTCTTTTCTCACCCAAACCCCTCAACCCTATAGAACACATTTTCCCCTCCTGAAATTCTTGTCTTGCGTTGCAGGTCCTTCATCTTTTAAGTAAATGTGCAGTGCCATTTTATGAGGAATGTCATCATTTCTTCAATGTATTTTTAAAGCATATGTTACGGCTTTTTATCTTTCAGTCCTTAAATTTTTTAAATTAAAAACAAAAACATTAAGAGTCTATATATTTTACTTAAACGCTAGGGAATTAATCTGTAAATTTGTGACATTACTGTCATATATTGCTATGTGATATCAATTCATTTCATGGCCAGCAGATTTTTCCATCGCGTTGGTGGTTTCTTGGACTCTGTGCAGGGAGACAAATAGCTTTGCACCCTGCTGACTTTCACAGGGCAGTGTGGGGGTCCTGTTGTAGCGACAGAAAGCTCATCAGGAAATCTCATTGCATTAACCACGCTCTCTTGTGGGTGTTCGTAGTCGGAACGCCCCACAGCACCGCCTTTGCGTATGAGAGAGCTTCGCCAAAGTTGGCAGCGGTCATCGAATCTGCCTTGCCACTTCCTGGAGATAAAGTGGGAACAATGATCTGTCACCTCTGTGCTCGTATCTTACGGCCCGGTGCCCTGATGTCAGTAGGAGCGTGGGAGTGGTGTCTTTGTTTTTTCACTCCAAAAATTTCATTTAACCAATGCCATCGAGTGGGCTTGCGTAGTGCAAGGCGCGAACGAACCGACGAACCGACTAATCAAAGTACTGTGCGAGCAGCGTCTCTGTCTCTCTCTCTTTTTTTTTTCGTCTGAAAATTTGATTCAGGCAATGAGTTTCCACCGGTTTGCCTACTGCTGGGCGCGGACGAACCAGTCAGTCGAAATAACAATGTTTCAATCCGTTACCAACCCTATGAAGGTAAACTTTGCGCAGTGTATGTAAAGGGAAGGAAGTTTTCTGTCTCTTCCCCGATTTTTGTTAACGTTTGTGGCACCTTTCGGCCGTCACGTTGCCAATGGTGTAGAGTCAGCCTCTCACCCTGTGACTCTGATTTGGGCAGAAGGAAGGAACTTTTTTGGAAATCGGGTTCGGAGTTTCGAGGAAAACGGTCACTCATCGAGAGAGACAAGAGCTCATGGACTTCTGAGGCTGTCTGGCGCTCTCTGGTGAATCACAACAGAGGTACATCTTCGTAATCCACGGTAGTAATTTGCTTGTCATATGTTTCCATCTGCAGCCTAAACTGTGAACTTAACACCAGTTACAATTTGAGGTTCTTTAATTTTGTATCAGTGATCTGTGCAGATAAGGATACCTCAGCGCAATAGTCTCTATGCAGTCTTCCTTCCATAGGGTTCTTACGCAACGTTGTTCTCACCTTTTTTGTTAACCTATTTCGCAGTTAAATTGATTTTATCTCAATGCTAACTTTTGTACAACATTTGATTCATTTAAGAGCGAAAGAGGTAACGCTAAATGCGGACTGCTTGTGACTGATTTCTGTTCCATTTAAAAGTAAAATTGAGTTTTTATTGAAAGCAGATAAATGTTGACTCAGCCTCTTGAATTTGAGAGTAAATAAAAGTTACGATAAGAGCAGACTCGACTTCAATTGCAAGATCCTGATCTCATCATAAAGCTTTTCTGATTGTGTAGCATAAAGATAACCTGGTAACAAGAACATAATCGTTATACAATACTCCCACTGAACATCTTATCGTTACTCTCTTCTTCAAAACCCTAACAGTTATTTGTTCTATCATCTGAATCTAACTTAATCACTTCATGCCCTGCAACGTCCTCACCGATATCAATGGTAAGCTGTCTGCATATATTATTACCACTCACCTCAGCATCTGTAGTAGATCCCCTCCAGAACCCCCAGCGATGGCGTCGGTTTGCAGACTCCCCTCATGGTGACATTGTTCCCATACCTGAAAGCAACACCACTTCAAGTGTCATTCCAGCATCTCTCAACCTCCATGGTCTATCCACTGTAGAGGTCCTCGATCCAATTGGATGTGACCACCTATCTGTTCTGCTTCTCATTCCTTACGCGACTCCTCATTCCCGTGCAACCCATCCTAGTGTCCATTCAAAAGTTATCCTAGACTACTCCCATGACAAACGGAATGCCTCCTGGGAATCCATAGACATCCAGATTGGAAGCCGCCCCGTAACATTCCAGCAACCTGATGATGTCTCCCACGTTTTCCTTCATGAAGCAGAGCTTGTCACATACTATATGTTCCCACACTCATACCAGGGCCATATATCCCAATGGCTCCACCTCACCCCCCCCCCCCCCCCAATTCCCCGACAAGCCCTACTTATTCTTCCAGAATCGTTTCCTACGGACGTGTGACTGGGTTACACTCACACGTCACTGGTAAATACAGAGGCACATCAGTAACCTATACTACAAGCTGCCAGGACTCATGTCAAATACGCACCAGGCTCAATGCTCCACTCCCCATTAACGCTTCCAAGTATTGAAGAGCGTTCCATCGACTCATTGGTAGTAACTCTACCCCTCACGACCATCACCTCCATAACAATCATCCCTTACCTGACAATCTGTGCCAAGCCGACCATTTGAAGTCTGTCTCTCCTATATTTTTTCCATTACGGACGACCCCCATTCCAACTACTCTCTCTTCCCTGCACTCCGAAAAAATACCACTTTTACATCCTTGGCTACTAGCTTCCGCTACTTGGACACCATACCACAATCAAATAATGACAGTAAGCAATATAAAACAAGGAATTCAAATAAGACGCAACACCTCCACTATTTACGCCCGCATTCCGATCGACAGGTCAAAGAATGCTCCTTTTCCTTCCTACTTACCACTGCGAACCTCCATAACACATCCTATCTACAGATTACCATGCTGAACTGTGACAAACCTCTAGAACCCAGCTTTTCCTCAAACTGCACAAACCCTCTACTGATACCTCGTCCTGCCTCCCCTTCAGCCTCACCTCATTGTCTATCAAGATCCTTACATGACTTAATCACCAACACAAGAGCCAGTAGCACCTCCTTCCCGTCAACCGTAGTGGTTTCCATCCCAACTTTTCCTCTGATGATCAGCTCCTGTACCTCAGATGTTTCCTATCCCACTGACTCAACAACTATACATCCACTATTTTTGTCTCCCTCAACCTAGGGAAAGCCTGTGACTATGTATGGCATTTCAGTCTCCTATTCAAACTCCAGACCTACACACTTCCAATTAACTATGTTTCCCTTGTTGCATTCTTCTTACCTAACTGCTCATTCTTTGCCACTATTAACAAATCCAATTTCTGTACCTTCTACCTCACTGCAGTTGTGCCCTCTCTCCCCTCCTTTAACTCCTCTGCACTGCTAATAGGCCCAAAACACTTCCTCCAGTCCACATCCTTCAGTATGCTAGTGGCACTGCCTTCCTCACATTCTATCCTATAGTCCACAATTCCCGACGATCCTTCCAAATCCACCTCAATCAGTTTATCTCCTCAACCACTCCAAAAACCAGGCAGTAATTTTAGGGCAAACCACATGCACCTTCTGAATCCATCAGTTTTACTTTACCATTTACCACCAATCTATCCAATCACTTAATATACTAAAATAGCTTTGACTAATCCATGACTTGCAAATTACGTGGAAACCTCAAGCACTAACTATCCAACAGAAACCCCACAACAGACTGAACATAGTAACTGGACGAACCAGGGGATTACACCCCACCGCTGCCCTCTACATCTGCAAAACCTGACTTGATCTGTCCTCTCCTACGCCACTGTTGCATGGATATCTGCCCCTGCAAAGTGCTGTAAGTCTCTGTAAATCTTTTAAAGACTCACTTTCCACATCCATTTACTCTCCTCAATGTGGATCCTCTATCTTCTAATCAAAATACAACACCTCTTCACCTGCATCAAACATCTCTACATATCCTATACTACCTGAAAGCTAAATTCCAGTAACTTCATTTTGTCCTGTCTGGTCACCAACCCTCTGCAGCTCCTTTACAAACACATCCTGCTCTTCCTATGCATATACATACTCCATGGCCTATACCAGCACAACTTCAGTTGACTCCCTATCCCATACATGAAATGCATACCAACATTTATTTGTCTTATCATCTACGACTTTTCACAGCTATCCCACCCCACATCAGAGATCCTGTCACCTTTTCCCCTCCACCACTCCTCATCCCTTCTCCTCTTGATTCCAAAATCCTGCCCACACACCAAACCTATTCTCACCTTCTGTCTTCCCTCTGTCCACTCCAACACCTACCTCCATCTCTATAATTTTTACCCAAAGGACGACTATTTTCTTTTCTTACCCACACCCCTCAACTCTACAGAACACAGTTTCCTCTCCCTAAATCCTTTTCTCCCAGTGCATATCCTTCAACTTTGATGTGAGTGTGCAGTGCTGTTTTTTGGAGGAATGTCATCATTCCTACAAAGTACTTTTAAAGCATATGTTACAGCTTTTTCTCTTTCAGACCTCCAATTTTTAAATTAAAAACAGTATGGTAAGAGTCTATATTTTTATTTAAATGTTAGAGAATTTGTGACATTAGTGCCACATATCGCTATGCGATGTAAATTCATTTCATGACCAGTAGATTTTTCCATTGCGTTGGTGGACTGTGTGCTGGGAAGTAAAAGCTTTGCACCCTGCTGGCATCATCCGAAGTTGAAGAATTCTGAGAGCAACATTAGAAGGAAGTACAGTTTTTCTGAGATCTTTCGTGGACATTACGCACCATAGATGTTAAATGTTATTTAAAGCTGTACGGCCTACTGGTAGCTACTTAGATTGCTCCGTGGTACTGCCAAGGTGTTTAGGACTCGAGTGGGACACCAATTCTTCTCAGCGTGTCGTTAGTGATCCCGACTGTGAGTCTTTTAGGTGTTGTGTCCTCTTCAGTGTCTTTTTTTTGTGTGTTCACTTGCCTGAGTTACCTCATAATGTTTAACTGTGTAGCACACACGCCGAACTAAAAAGGTATAACGCAAATATCACATTCATCCAGCACATGGCATACGACCCTACGACTTATTTTAGAAGCTAGATTAAGAAAAGACAAACCTACGTTTCTAGAATTTGTAGACTTAGAGAAAGCTTTAGACAATGTTGACTGGAACACTCTCTTTCAAATTCTGAAGTTGGCAGGAGTAAAATACAGGGAGCGAAAGGCTATTTACAATTTGTACAGAAACCAGATGGCAGTTATAAGAGTCGAGGGACATGAAAGGAAAGCAGTGGTTGGGAAGGGAGTGAGACAGGGTTGTAGCCTCTCCCCGACGCTATTCAATCTGTATATTGAGCAAGCAGTAAAGGAAACAGAAGAAAAATTCGGAGTAGGTATTAAAATCCATGGAGAAGAAATAAAAACTTTAAGGTTCGCCGATGACATTGTAATTCTGTCAGAGACAGCAAAGGACTTGCAAGAGCAGTTGAACGGAATGGACAGTGTCTTGAAAGGAAGATATAAGATGAACGTCAACAGAAGCCAAACGAGGATAATGGAATGTAGTCGAATTAAGTCGGGTGATGCTGAGGGAATTAGATTAGGAAATGAGACAAAGTAGTAAAGGTGTTTTGCTATTTGGGGAGCAAAATAACTGATGATGGTCGAAGTAGAGAGGATATAAAATGTACATTGGCAATGGCAAGGAAAGCGTTTCTGAAGAAGAGAAATTTGTTAACATCGAGTACAGATTTAAGAGTCAGGAAGTCGTTTCTGAAAGTATATGTATAGAGTGTAGCCTTGTATGGAAGTGAAACATGGACGATAACTAGTTTGGACAAGAAGAGAATAGAAGCTTTCGAAATGTGGTGCTACAGAAGAATGCTGAAGATTAGATGGGTAGATCACATAACTAATGTGGAGGTACTGAATAGGATTGGGGAGAAGAGGAGTTTGTGGCACAAGTTGACTAGAAGAAGGGATCGGTTGGTAGGACACGTTCTGAGGCATCAAGGGATCACAAATTTAGTATTTGAGGAAAGCGTGGAGGGTAAAAATCGTAGAGGGAGACCAAGAGATGAATACACTAAGCAAATTCAGAAGGATGTAGGCTGCAGTACGTACTGGGAGATGAAGAAGCTTGCACAGGATAGAGTAGCATGGAGAGCTGCATCAAACCAGTCTCTGGACTGAAGACCACAACAACAACAACATTGCATACGTGTAGTGGTGCACCAATGTAATTGTAAAACTCTGTTGGGGATAACTAGACTGTATTGTGTCGGGATGATGAGAGCGCGTTAAATACAGCTCATGGTCTGAAGTATACTTTTGCTGCGCAAATCGTTTTGGTTGGAGACCTTTAAAATCGGAGTAACTTAAAGAAAGATACTGCAGTCGTACAATTCATGTTTAACGTCATAGCGCTGTTATATTGTGTAGTATTAAACAGGTTGCACAGGCAATTAAACTCAGTGAAACTTTTGCCTGCTATAGAATGACGGGTCAAGGAGAACAGCGGGAGAGCCGGCAGTAAAGGTGTCGTGGTACGGTCCGCATCCCACCCGGAGCGATGCTACAGGTACCAGGTGGTGTCAGAGAGAGGCGGCAGTACATACAAGGTGTATACAGGGAACGGGCCGGCGCCACACAGGTGTCCCACAGACTGAATGTTTGACAAACCCGTCGCCATTGGTGCAGCCATCACTACGAGGGTGTATCGTTGTGCCTGACAACTTTACGTCACTGAGCCACTCCTCCGTTATACGGAAACGTTCTGTTGTCAGTGAGTACAAGGTAGAGCAAATACTTTTAGTTGTTATACTAGTTTATCACAATTCTCCCTTTTGGTACACAGATTCCTACAGTTCAATTTTCATTAAAAAAAAAAGACAGAAAGAATTGACTTGTCAATTTCTCTAGAATCCTTTTTGTCTCGCACACGTGCTCTATTTGCGAACGCCTGATATTTGTTTATTAAGTCCATCAAACGAGCCTGCCCTGCATCCAGGCTGTATCAGAAAAATCTCTGTAATCATACCTTTATGGGACACAGAGGAATGCTATCAAATTTTCATTGAGAAGAACGTGAATAGATATCATGTCAGTTTCACTCAAATCCCTTTTTTGTCTCACAGACATTTTCGATTTGGTGACACAGTGGGTATTATTTTGTTAAATCAATCAAACAAGTCTGCCCTTCACCCAGGCTGAAGTACAACTTTTTGTAATCATCTTTTCTTGAAACGCAGATTCCTACGATGGCCCTTTTTTTCATAACATACAAGCTACATGCAATGCATCCTCACATTGTGTATAGTAATATAACAATTACCAGTCGGCCAACACTGTGGTCTTGCTATACCCCTTATAGCAAAGACAGACTGAGAGGCCGTTTCATAGGCTCATAAGCGGGTGGGTTGGTAAATTTTCTGGGATGCCAAGCACTCGCCGGCACGGTAGCTCAGCGTTTTCGGTCAGAGTGCTGGTTGGCCTCTGTAATAAAAAAAAAAAATAACTGAGTGTAACGATCAACAAAACGAACTTTGACGGATGTCATATGACGTCCGCAACGACCAAATACATCGTTCCACAACGAACAAAATGAAGGAAAAAAAAACACAAGTGAAGTCCTTTTGAGCCTTTTATTTATTTGTTTTTGTAAAGGACCACGGTGTGATATAGCATTACCGTCAAAAAGATGGTTCAAATGGCTCTGAGCACTATGGGACTCAACTGCTGTGGTCATAAGTCCCCTAGAACTTACAACTACTTAAACCTAACTAACCTAAGGACAGCACACAACACCCAGCCATCACGAGGCAGAGAAAATCCCTGACCCCGCCGGGAATCGAACCCGGGAACCCGGACGTGGGAAGCGAAAACGCTACCGCACGACCACGAGATGCGGGCTGGCATTACCGTCACTTATCGCTATGGATAGCAATACATTTCACGACCAGTACATATTTTTCATTATGTTGGTGGTCCCTTGGACAGTGTACTAGGCGAGAAAAGCATGGTCTCCTGCTGGCATTGACAGGGTAGGTGTACTGTCGCAGAATTGCAACCTACGACTCTCCACGTAATTAGCCCTTTCAAAACGTTCAGGCACCACTCAGTCCCAGAACAAGAGAAAGTCGAGAAAAAACTCGTAGAGAGGCGCAATAGGATTCTATCGAACCTCTGAGAAGAATATAGGTTCCTAGAAACACTGCGGGAGCAGCTACGTAACCGATAAGTAATCGTATTCTGGATCAAATTGGTAATACTAAATTCCAACTCTATAGCACAGTTTCGATTAAATGAATCACCAAGAAAGACTGTCAACATACAACAGAGCGAATGCACTAGCCAACTCACTACTAATGAAGCGACTTTTTTGTAGAGAATTCTCTCAGTACGTATATGTATACGTAAGTTAGCATGTAGCAATATTCCACTAAATAACTAAAATATCTCTTCTCCCACTAATATACGACCTCAAATATCATGACAGTTAAGTCTTTAACATTTACAGACTTACGGAGACAAAACTGCCAACAACAGACAAAAAGACAAAATTAAATTCCTGTCTTCTGGTCTTAGGAAGAGTCCTAAGAAGTTTATGTCTTAACGTAAGCAGTAAAAGAGCCAAAGATATCAGTCGTGGAATGATCACACAGACATGGAAATAGAGACTGACAAAGAGAGTAAGAAAGATAGTACTACGACCTTTCCCTTCGCTCGTAGTGCAGGAACAAACAAGTCAGGAACGATGATTCAGACGCTTACAAGATGAATTAATATCGAGGATTCAAGGGAGATCATCCCCTTTCGTCGCTGATTTCTTAACGCAGGAACTTCACGGAGGTGTTCCACTATTTCAAGTAATAGATGATACAGGAAGGTGGTAATACGTCACAGTGAGGTTTACTGTTAAAATTGCGAGATCATGCATTCCAAGAAAAGCAACACATTGCTTCCCCCCATAAACGTCTCGCACAAAGATCAATACTTTAGTGTCACGGAAATTCGAGTGCCGATGACTGATGTTGATAGGATATAATATGAAGAATGGTAACAGTAAGAAAAGCATCTAATAAAGACAAATTTGCTATATTGATATTAAAGTAAGTGTTAGGAAGGTTTATTTGTAGGTATTTGTCTGGAGTGTAGGTTTTTGCGGAGATGAAACATGGACAATAAATGGTTCCGACAGAAAGAAAACAGTAGCTTTTGAAATGCTGTGCTGCAGAAGAATTATGAAGATCAGAGTGAAAGTACTGAGTCTAATTGGTGAGAAATGTAATTTGTGGTTAACGTGACTAAAAAGAGGAATCTGTTAATAGCTTCAAGATATCACCAGTCCGATGTTGGAGGAAAATGTGGGAAGCAAACATTGTAGAGAGAGGCCAAAGTCTGACTGCAGCAAGCAGAATCAAACGGATGTAGGCTGCAGTCTCAATTTGTTTAAATGATTACAAATTACTAAGTTATTCAAGGTGTGAAAATTGGAAATATTTACCGTTACGTTTTTATTCACCTATAAACCAAATGTTTAGGACAGTGGACTTTAGATTAGATTAGATTTACTTTCATTCCAATTGATTCGTAGTGAGGAGGTCCTCCAGGATGTAGAACATGTCAGAAAAACAGCAATACATGATAAATATTTACAACTCAAACAAATAAGCTAATGTACCATTCCACAGGTCCCAAGTGGAATGATCGTTATTTTTTAATGAACTCTACATGAAAGAATCATTTTACAGATACTAATGCACTGAATTTAAAATAAAAAAGTTTTATTTATTTATTTATAAGGCAATAAACGTGTAATACAACTACTATAATACTTATTTACAATGAACACATTACTGCACTGAAATGGTGCAGAAGTTAGATTGTACTTACACACACACACTTATTTACATTGAACACATTACTGCACTGAAATTGTGCAGAAGTTATATTGTACTTATATATATAGACACACAAATCAATTGGTTCTACTGAGAAATTTATCAATAGAGTAGAAGGAGCTGGCCACCAATAAATCCTTTAGGCTTCTCTTAAATTGAATTTCATTGGTTGTTAAGCTTTTTATGGGTGCTGGCAAGTTATTGAAAATGTGTGTTCCTGAATAATGCACACCTTTTTGTACAAGACTAAGTGATTTTAATTCTTGTGAAGATTATTCTTATTTCTAGTATTGATTCCATGAATTGAGCTGCTGGTTTGAAAAAGTAATATATTTTTAATGACAAATTTCATTAAAGAATAAATATGTTGGGAAGCAGTGGCTAGTATCCCTAGTTCCCTAAACAGGCTTCTGCAGGATGTTCTTGAGTTCACACCACATATCACTCTTGGGAGGATAACGGTTCAAATCAGTCTCCGGCTATTCTGATTTGGTTTACCAAGATTTTCCTAAATCGTTCCCGAAAAATGCCGGGGTGGCTGCTTTGAATGGGAACGTCGACTTTCTCCAACATCCTTCCTTAATCCGAGCTTGTGCTCTTTCCCTAATGACTTCATTGTCGACTAGAAGTCTTCCTTATTCATTACGCAAACCAAAAATTTCCACAGTTGTTTGAGAGTTGCTCCGAAATAGTGTTTTGTCTTGCTATATGTTCCTTGCGCTTAATAGATTCTAGATATCATCTTTGTTCCCTCAGTATTTACAGAGTGTGTTAATGCATATGATGTAACATGACAGAAGAAAGAGCATGTGACAACCCGATGTATTTTTAATTGATTTATTTTACGTTAACATTAATTTTACGTTCACATCTATTTTTCTCTACTAGACAGTGCCACAGGTTACCCCAAAGTGGTAGCACGAAACATACGTGCCAAATTAATGCACGTAAATTCGAACCTTCGAAACGCGTTGTGGAAATAAATAAATAGTGACTGGTAACAGGAAACTTCATGATTCATTCGATGTCCTCAGAAAATCTTAGAAGACCACATCTTCTGTGAAAGAGCCTTTATGTGCCATTAGTGCAGAGTATTCCATGCTATTCGCTGAACGTAAAGCTTTCTTCCGGCTGTAGGGAAATTTAGTCCCTCACTCACTAAGCAGAAGAACATTCAGACGCGCGAGATTTGACGGAATGAGGATCACGTCTTATATATGAAGTGTCTGTCACCCACTATTCATGACTGTTATTCCATCTACGAATCAGAAATGCAAAATCTTGCGTTCCTTCCGTTCTTCTCAAAAACAAGCTTCAACCAAAGTACTTCACTTAGTAGTTAACCAGTCCTAAGTAGAGCGTTACATAGACCTCCAGTCGCCAAATGATCTTTTTGTACAGATGCTCGCAGGTCGCCACGTACCACTCCTACATAAAGCTCAGCCTTACAAAACTACCAATTGTGAGACGCCTAATAGTACACCTACAGGAGAGGAGTAGATGATTCCTTTAAAAAAAAAAACTATAATTTCTGTGTGCAGCCATTAGCTTTACACCACGGCAGACAAGCAAATCAGCACAAAAACATTCGCGGCAACACACAGCATTTAGCCATTTTCTTGGAACCGCTTTTGCTTTCTTTCCATCGCATTCATTCCCTGCTCGGTTGTTGTAAGTCGTGCACTTTAACTGAGTGGAGGTCGGATTTACGAGGGCAAAACAAAAGCTGGGAGAGTTTAAAGCCGTGGTGCAAGCGCGGCCTCCGTCGCCCTCTCTAGTACGGACTCGACAAGGGGCTGTCGACCCGGGAGCCAAAGGCCTGAAGAAAGCTCCGACATCGCTACTCTCCTCGGGGATTACTGTTCCCTGTCTGCCGGCGAAGGCTCTCATTCTCAGGTACTGCTGCTGCAAAGCCTTCTAATTATGTGCAACACAGAACCAACTATCTCTCTTGCCAAAAACTTTTGTCCACGTCTGTCCCCTTGTCGACCAGTCCTCTAACATTTTACATTGCTAGTTTTTATTCATCCATTCTTTCCCTTCTCGTGGTCTACTTCTAGTAACTCGACTACTTTCTTATGTCACTATTCTGTGCGGCTGGTCCCGGCGGAGGTTCGAGTCCTCCCTCGGGCATGGGTGTGTGTGTTTGTCCTTAGGATAATTTAGATTAAGTAGTGTGTAAGCTCAGGGACTGATGACCTTAGCAGTTAAGTCTCACAAGATTTAAAAAAAAACTATTCTGCAAGGTTTGGTGCCGGAAGGGCAGTTTTCAGGATGTATCACAAGAGCCTGTCGTCTGCTTACTCTGTTTCAGCTCCCCAGCAGAAAGGAAATGGAAAGTGATCATTACTCGTAAGAGCTTTGCAGACGATAGTAGAATTCCGTTCTTTTCAGCCAAACACCCCATTAGGATGGGATCCAAATGGGAAATATTTGGAAGAGCATTTCCATTTCTAGTATTTGCCTTATAATCAAGAAAAACCTCACGGAAACCTCGGCTGGATCCTCGGTATTGGAACTATTTTAGTTTATTTCTGGGACAATTTTACCTATCGGTCTTGATAATAATTAAAATTATCTGTATTTGCAGGGTACAATGGGTACAAGTGCAAATGTTTCTATCAGCGACCGAGGACGGTGTACTGACCAGTATCTACGTCATTTGCAGACTAATAATTACAGGCTTTACAAGTCGTATGTTTTTAGGTTGGTTAGTACCTTCAAGTACATGCGGCATGAGGATGCCATTAATGAATATTTTGCCCTGGGCAGCAGGTCAGGTGTTGGAAGTGTGGACGCAAAACAGTAAGTCTCTGCTGAAAGGTGTAGTGAGTTTAGTGATTAAATACAACAGTGCACAAGAAATCAGGTCGTCAAGTTTGTCGTGTGTTTGTGGCAAGGTTGTTCAACACAGAAAAAAACAACAACACACTGATCTCTGTACACATTAAGGTACCACACATGAAAATATCTGCACATAGAAAAACTGTGTCACGAAATTTTAACCCCGGATAGCTGATGCCAATAGGAACCATAATTACTAATGCTGTGTAGGTCGACAACGCACAATTTTTAAGCTACGGAAACTTGGCACCACGCCCTCCGATTGGCCGCGGGATTGCCTTGTTGCTGGATGCTCTGGACGACGCACGACCGAAAATGCTTTGCCTACCGGAGATCGCGATGTATCTAAGGCGGCCAGCATGCTCGGTGGTAGCGCTCCAGTCTTCCACTCTGGGGGCCCGGGAGCGGATCCGCCGGGGTCCCGACACATTTATTGTAGTTTTATGATAAGACGTACCGGGAACAAATCCGTCAACAGCTGCTAGTTCGCGTACAGAAAGTCTTTTACAAATTGTGTCGGCCATTAGAAGGGCGTTTTTGTAGATAGGACTTTGTTTGCTTACAGCAAGTGCTCGAAGTGACGCGGCACAAGCTTATTAACGTCGAACAGTGTTTTGGCGAACTCTTTCAAAGATTCTTGGCATTGCCCTGACGTGATTGGGGGATGTTGAGTGCGATCCACTAGTTCTTCTCCATTTCTAGGTGGTTCGCGTCAGGGTGGGTGAACTAGAACCTTGAAGAATCCCCGCAGGCAAAAGTCCGGTGGCGTGAGATCTGGTGATCGCGGGGGCCATGCCTTACGAGCACCTCTGCAAATTACGCGGCCGTCGAAGAGTTTATTTACATAACCGCGCACAGCACGACTGTTATGTGTGGGTGCCCCATCATGGTGCAAGCACATGCGTAGCTATATGTCCAGGGGAACACCTTCCAGCAGGCCGGGTAGAGTTTCTTGCAAAATGTGAAGGTAATTTGCCCCAGTAAGTCAAGGAGATAGACGGACCGGTCCAGTCAGATGGTCAACCACAATGCCTGCCCAAATGTTGAGCGAAAATCGTTCCTGGTGTCCGTGGACGTACGTGACGTTGAAATGGTACAGTACCGCCCGACATTGAAAATAGGTACAACATACTTCATTATTATTGTCAGAACAACACATTTTTTTTGTAAAATAAGTCAATTTCAATTAATACAGCGAAGCCGGATACCAGTGTGGGAAAGAATGACAATTTATTTATTTAATTGATCACATGTGCACTCCCACAAAACAAATCCCTACATCCAGTTTGGTGAGATCTGTGAAAAGAGTGAATGTATGGTCGTCTGCTAACCGCAGATAGTGAATGTGAATATATGATCATTTTTGAGACGATACTTTGGTCACCTTTGGTGGGACCAAAGAGATGAAGTTTACCTGAACTTTGAGCGCCTGAAATGTGGCTGACCAATACGGTAGCAAGGTGCTCCCCCATTTCGGCAGAGGTGCGAGAGGACCTGAAGAACGGCCATGTTTCAGCACTCTGCCGCTGGATCTTGTGCTGTTAAGACCTGTCTTAGGTGTGCTCCGTAAAGAAAAAAGAATGGAGACATGGTATGCATGTGGAATATTTAAGAGTAGTTTGAAATAATAATTTCTCTATTTCAGGAACTTTTGTGGGGAGAATTAAATGTCAGGCAGGTAATATTAATGGGATCGTAGTAATCTTCGGAAGTGACCAACAGTCACAATGAAACCACGTGTAGCAATAACTTGAAATACTTCCGTGTGCTTAAGTTAAGCTGAATTACTAGCGTGTGTACTATAAGTTCAAATATTTAAGGAATGGCGTGTGCAGGACTTGAAATTAGAGATGAGTACTTCCACGTGGTGAGTACTGTGTGAGTCTCAATCTGTGTATGAGACAAAGGATAAAGAGAAGTACTCGTCCATGGTATCAGTTGAGTACTCGCGTGTGTGATGAATATGCTCTTAATATTACTTTGCATGTTATGTTTCCGTGTGACGCTTGAATCAAACTATAATACTCTGAGAGAGAATCAAGGTGAGTCAGCCGTCTATCCAGCAACGCCACTTGGCTTGCATTGCACAGGAAGACGCGCATATATCTCCAAAGTTCATAGTAGGAAAGAAGAATTACGAAGTGGGGCAGTGTCGTGTGAAACTGGGAAAGCTGAAAGTGATAGTGTTGTGATTATTTATTGTGTTGTATTCCATGTTGTAGTGTGGTGTATGTCATGTAATTTGGGTATGTGTGGTTTGCATGGGAGAGTAGCTAGGTAGTTGCAGAGGTAGTGGGTTATGCGTGTTCCTTTTGTACCGCTCGGTCTGGAGGAAAGTTTCGTGATGATGGTTGTGAGAGTCGAAGTGTGAGATATAGCAAAAAGATCCACCATCCTATCCAGAAAGTGCACTGTAGCGTTGAATAATTACGAGACCATAAGATAGAGAATCACCAATGTAAAGCCATGCCCACTGGGCGGAATTTCTCATGTGTTATTGCTGTAGGTTATAGAATTTGTGTGTTTAGGTTATAGAATTTATCGGAATAAATGAGATAGTGAAAAGAAAAAGATTGGTGGCCTTTTCCTTCGAATTGTATGTTGTCATGATATCCAGAATTTATAATGTGTGCGCCACTCATATTCAGTGCGATGGCCACGTGTTGATAAAAGCCGTTAAATAAAAAAAGAAAATGTGGTATTGCCAGTGCGTAGTGAACAGTCAGAGTTCTGTAAATTACTGATAGTCAGATGAGCGTTTCCGTTGCGCATTATTCATACAGGAGGATAATTTGTAACTTTATTGTGAGAACTAGAGTTCATGTTGCTCGACAGATAAGAATGAATCCACTCGCTTGGCAGACCACTCATCTTGCAGGCCTGACTGCTTGATGCCACAGTATGAGCAAGGCATGTGGGTGCCTCTCAACGTGAAGATTTCCCCTTGCGCAGTAATGAATGTTTCGAGTGCTGTAAAGGCCATTCCAATGGAAGGCCCACTCGTCGGTAAACAACAAAATGACGGGAAAGTCGGGATCTCGTGCAACAAGTCGCAGAAACCACCAGCAAAGCCCTAGCCTGTGTTCATAGTCCGCCATAGGATTTAAATCTTGGACAGGATGGAACTTAAATAGATGCTGGCCGCCATCCTTCAAAACATCCCAGACTAACCGATGATTGACCCCCACGTTGTGTCCAATCTCTCGCGTACTTGTCTTAGGTGCTTCCTAGAAGCACTCGAGAACAGTCTCTTCAAGTGCAGCATCCCGTCGTGTTCGAGGTCTTCCAGCATCCCATCCCGCTAACGAGCCTGTTTCGCCAAGTCGGCGGTGAACTGCTGTAAACGTTTTCGGGTGTGGGTGGCGTCTTGCTGGGTACCGTTCCTCATACAACCGTCGAGATCCATGCGCATTACCGTTGGCTAGTCCATAAACAAAAACCATATCTCGTTGTTCTTCAAACGAATACTGTGCCGCCATACTTACCGTATGACTAAATCGCAGGTGACGTGCGTGTCCTACGAAGCGAAGCTTACGTGTGAATGCCTCTGACGTGTGGTGGAGACAAACAGCAAGACCTATTCGACACGTGTTCGTATCACTTTGGGGTAGTGACGGGGCGAGGGACGTTTATATATGTGAACCGACAACCATAGCGCTGCCCTTCAACCGACGAACAGCAGCAGGGCAATCCCAATCGGAGCGCATCGCGGCAAGTAGTGTGAAGTCGTATGTGGTACGGTTGGTTGGTTGGTTTGTAGGATGAAGGGACCAGACTGCTAGAGCAATCTGTCCCGTATGTGGTATGATGAGCGCTGTACAGGAAGTGTTCATTTAGAAGGACTAGTACCGAGGACGAATAACCAACAATTTTGTGAAAGCAGTGTCACGACGAAATAAATTTCTGCTTGGTTCAAACCGCATATTGCTCTAAGCTCTTCTCAGGTCCAACACCTATACAGAGATGAGGAAAGCCCGCATCTCGTGGTCGTGCGGTAGCGTTCTCGCTTCCCACGCCCGGGTTCCCGGGTTCGATTCCCGGCGCGGTCAGGGATTTTCTCTGCCTCGTGATGGCTGGGTGTTGTGTGCTGTCCTTAGGGTAGTTAGGTTTAAGTAGTTCTAAGTTCTAGGGGACTGATGACCATAGATGTTAAGTCCCATAGTGCTCAGAGCCATTTGAACCATTTCTTTGAGGTGAGGAAAACATGCACTTTGCGCTTCCTAGTAGACAACATTTAAAGAAAGGTGTAAGTACACTTCTGTCTCTGTCGCTCACTTGTTTATTTATGCCTTTGTTAGAGAGTCGTAGTAACAAAGATATCCTTTCTCGCCTCTTCCTAGGGTTACATTGAGACATGTGGTAATTATGACTATATAATGTCTGTAGAAAATGGTTTCCGCAGTTTGCGATACCGTTCTCATACAATCATCATTTTTTGTATACAAATATCGACTGTAATAATATAACGGAGAACTCTGGGATTGACTGAGACTACAATCTCTTCAGTTTTCTAAAATTTATACAGAATACGGCTAGTTGAAAAAGAGAGAGAGTGAGTGAGGTAGAGAGGGTGATATTTATACGTGCTTTTGATAAAGCCCTTCCCTCAAAAACATTTCTCTCCTTCATACCTCCGCTCTGTTGCCACAGATGACGTGTCGCTGATCTCATTTGTAGTAAGACTGCAGTACGCGCGAGGTGCCTATTTGCTTCCACCGCCCTGAGTGGAAAGTATACGTTCTAATAAATGTTCGCCAACCTGTTGTCCTCTCCACAGAAAACATCACGTAGGTCGTGAATCCTTAATCTTAATGCTGTCAGAAACTCATAGCGAGGAACTGTTTATTTTAGAAATGATTAAATTTAAAATCAGTTTGTTTATACAGGATTTCCATTCTTCAACAAATTAATGAACTGCGTATTTCTGCAATTACAATCACACTGTTCTGAATTGCATGTCCATGTAATCATACATTGCTAATAAGGTCTTAACCTGACAAAGACCGCGGCAGATAACATGTATGTTCTCCGAGGCTTCCGAACCAGCTCTCACATTTACTGACTAGACATTGAAAATTAGGACTTAACTGATACCGAGCGGACAACATCTCCGCCCTCCAAGATTACCGAGCGAGCTATCTTTTTAAACACAATGGATTACTAATGAAATCTTAACTGACACTGACCGCGGCAGACAACATGTCTGTCCTTCAACACTGCCCAGCCAGCTGTGATCTTAATAGTCGAACCGCTTCGCCCGCCATCCAAGTTAGGCGCGATCCGGATGTCACCGAACCGCTTCGTCTATCTTTTCGTTTAGCAGTTATTTATTATTCTGCTAGTTATTAATACTTGCGAAATAATGGAATGATAACACGGTATTTGGAGATGCTTTAACTTGAAATTCAAGTAAATACGGTGTTTAATTTTTCAAATATTAATAATAGAAGATTGCCATAGTGAGTTAACGAGCACTTCCCTCTTATTTAAGTATATGGACGAAAGATTCAGCCTTCAGGAATTGTGAAACGAACCCCGTAGTCCAGGACCGGATGCCACAAAGGGCGCAGATTCACCACGAGATTGGGAAACTTACAGGCGTCTATTGTCTATTGAGGTCTAAGCGCTCTAGTGTGCGAGTGAGACAGACGAGAACCTACGTCATATGGAAACCCAGTAGAAGGCTTTGTGGCTAAGGAGACGTAGCAGTGTTAAATATGGCCAATCTAAAATCGACCATAAAGGGAAACATTTATGAAAACTATTTAATTCTGTAGCAGTTCAGGGAAATTAAGCCACAGTTATTTTAATTTACCATCCTTCACAAATTTTCAGGGTGATTACAATAAAGCTTGACTTTTGATCATATCGATAATACCTTAGGATTTACTGTTAAAGTGAAATTAACAAGTTTTGTAACAAAGACCTGAATGTTAAAATCTGAACTCTTTGGTCGATCTTAACGATAGACATTTCATATAGAAGCGCATCGTTAAAATGACAAATGTCGTAAATATCCACTCTGTAACTTTATTTGTTTAAAAGATATAGTAATTTTAAATTATCAGTATTTTCAGTTAAGCATCAGATTATCATATCCTCCACACAAAACACATGAACGACGACACCATGACACCATATTGAATCATTAGGTAATAGAATATTTATTCTAACGTTTAGTGTATAATAGTTGCTTTCCTTCTGTATTTATTTATGAGAAATACACATTGGCGCAAGGTTACTGGCCGTGACATTCAAAGTTAAGAAGGAAATGGTCAAGCGTTGGTTATTTATGTGGTGTCACCGCCAGACACCACACTTGCTAGGTGGTAGCCTTTAAATCGGCCGCGGTCCGTTAGTATACGTCGGACCCGCGTGTCGCCACTATCAGTGATTGCAGACCGAGCGCCGCCACACGGCAGGTCTAGAGAGACTTCCTAGCACTCATCCCAGTTGCACAACCGACTTTGCTAGCGATGGTTCACTGACAAAATACGTTCTCATTTGCCGAGACGATAGTTAGCATAGCCTTCAGCTACGTCATTTGCTACGACCTAGCAAGGCGCCATTACCAGTTACTATTGATACTGAATCATGCACAGTCAAGAGCGACGCTCATCATTAATCGATTAAAGTTAAGTATTTCACCAGCTACGTCCGTTTTTCTAATTTCTAATTTCCTTGACCTGTTCCAGACCTCACGCCAGCCTGCGTGAGCTAAAACGCGTGCCTTTCGGCTTCCTCTAGTCACATGGTGTTGGCTCTCCTGCCAACCCACAACAATTTAAATATGTTAAATTTTAAAATAATGTAGAATAATCTGTAGCCAAACTTTTGGACAGCTTCAGGAAATGGAACTTCCCTAGTCAAATGAGCGAGGAGGTCCGGCACACGGGAAAAGCGGTCGGAGACGGGCAGAGGGACAGTTCTGTCTAGACACCAAAGGGTACAGTTCGGGTGCAGACGTGAAAGCGGACGTTCGGTCTTTAGGCATCTATGAAGTGAAACGACTTAGGAAATTCCACGTTCTGTGGAATCGTGGGTCTTACTCCCTGAGCAGTGAGCAGCCGCGCCGCGCGCCTTGTGTGAACTCGTTAACTTTCCGTGTAGTTACGGAGGCGGAGTGTTGGACTTGTGTTTCGCGATGAGATTGTGAATGATTGAACTGTGTCAAATGTATATGCGCTAGAGTGTAATAGTAATTCTAAAATACGACCACTTTCGCTATTAGTTTGCTTTCTGATTAAACATTATTCTAACCAAATCGCAACTGAGCGGCCTACGTCGTTTAAGGGTCATTAATTTAGTTCCCAATATTATTATTACTGCTTTTATATGTTATATTAACTTTGTATTTCGCAAATTAATTCTAACCAATTTAGCATTGGAGGGCAGCCTGGAGGGTAAAAATCGTAGAGGGAGACCAAGAGATGAATACACTAAGCAGATTCAGAAGGATGTAGGTTGCAGTAAGTACTGGGAGATGAAGAAGCTTGCACAGGATAGAGTAGCATGGAGAGCTGCATCAAATCAGTCTCAGGACTGAAGACAACAACAACAACAACATTTCCCAAACTTTCTGTCAGCCATACAACTTAACCGAAGGGACAAAAAAAATGGTTCAAATGATTCTGAGCACTATGGGACTTAACATCTGAGGTCATCAGTCCCCTAGAACTTAGAACTACTTAAACCTAACTAACCTAAGGACATCACAGACATCCATGTCCGAGGCAGGATTCGAACCGGGGCCGTAGCGGTCACGCGGTTCAGGCTGAGGCGCCTAGAACCGCTCGGCCACCACGGCCAGCCACCAAAGGGACACAAGTGTCTAATTTAGGGCGTGTAATGCGACACGTGCGGTTCAAACCCTAGACGAGTTTGAGCCAAGACATTTCGACGAAGAGGAACCGCATGTGAGCCCGAACATCTTTCGGATGTTAGCTCTCAATTTTGACGCAACTTCCGAACGCAGCAGCCAATCACGCAGAAGGACTACAATTTAGGCTATCTTTCTCACATCTACATCTACATCTACATCCATACTCCGCAAGCCACCTGACGGTGTGTGGCGGAGGGTACCCTGAGTACCTCTATCGGTTCTCCCTTCTATTCCAGTCTCGTATTGTTCTGGAAAGAAGGATTGTCGGTATGCCTCTGTGTGGGCTCTAATCTCTCTGATTTTATCCTCATGGTCTCTTCGCGAGATATACGTAGGAGGGAGCAATATACTGCTTGACTCTTCGGTGAAGGTGTTGTTGTTGTTGTTGTGGTCTTCAGTCCTGAGACTGGTTTGATGCAGCTCTCCATGCTACTCTATCCTGTGCAAGCTTCTTCATCTCCCAGTATCTACTGCAACCTACATCCTTCTGAATCTGCTTAGTGTATTGATCTCTTGGTCTCCCTCTACGATTTTTACCCTCCACGCTGCCCTCCAATGCTAAATTTGTGATCCCTCGATGCCTCAGAACATGTCCTACCAACCGATCCCTTCTTCTAGTCAAGTTGGGCCACAAACTTCTCTTCTCCCCAATCCTATTCAATACCTCCTCATTAGTTACGTGATCTACCCACCTTATCTTCAGCATTCTTCTGTAGCACCACATTTCGAAAGCTTCTATTTTCTTCTTAGGTATGTTCTCGAAACTTTGACAAAAGCCCGTACCGAGCTACTGAGCGTCTCTCCTGCAGAGTCTTCCACTGGAGTTTATCTATCATCTCCGTAACGCTTTCGCGAATACTAAATGATCCTGTAACGAAGCGCGCTGCTATCCGTTGGATCTTCTCTATGTCTTGTATCAACCCTATCTGGTACGGATCCCACACTGCTGAGCAGTATTCAAGCAGTGGGCGAACAAGCGTACTTTAACCTACTTCCTTTGTTTTCGTATTGCATTTCCTTAGGATTCTTCCAATGAATCTCAGTCTGGCATCTGCTTTACCGACGATCAACATTATATGATCATTCCATTTTAAATCACTCCTAATGCGTACTCCCAGATAATTTATGGTATTAACTGCTTCCAGTTGCTGACCTGCTATTTTGTAGCTAAATGATAAAGGATCTATCTTTCTGTGTATTCGCAGCACATTGCACTTGTCTACATTGAGATTCAATTGCCATTCCCTGCACCAAGCGTCAATTCGCTGCAGATCTTCCTGCATTTCAGTACAATTTTCCATTGTTACAACCTCTCGATACACCACAGCATCATCTTCAAAAAGCCTCATACGCATACCGAACAAACCATCTGTCATCGGCACCTCACACCACATTACGTCATCTTGCCACTGCTGGCTTCTCAGCTGCTCTAAGAAGAGCTTTTTGTAGTCGAATATGATGGCTGCAAACCCAGAAATATCACAAGAACACATTTGGTCCTATTGTGCCAAAATATATTCCTTTCCGTAGAGTATATATGCCCTTGTAATTTCCTGTTTACTTTAACACTAAACGTTCTGCATATCATATGCGAGCATATTGATAAAGTTTTCACGCTTTGTTTCGTTTTCTGTGATGGTGCCTAAAGCGTGTGGCGTTTCTTCTCGTGTCTTGTAGTATTAGTTCAATAGCCCGAGTTGGTGGAAGGCTTTTCTATTGGGGACTAAAAATTCCATCTTCAGGTTATTTTGACCACTGAACAACATCGATTATAATTTCACTTCAGTTACAAATGAAACACTAGAAGATCTTTGACAAACTAAGACCAACCACAGTGTCAGATGTAGATATTCTTACTTTTCACTTGGAGCTTCAATGATACTTTAATCGATGTGAATATTCACTGATACTGAGGACAATATCTGAAGTCGCACTTTGTGATTCAGAAGTCGATAATGTTAAAAAGTGAATTTATGTATGAAGGGAATACGTTTGACAATTTTACTGCTACAAAAGTTTTGTGTTCTTAGTCCCTCAGTAAGTCATATTAGAAAGAAACTGAAATCGACCTGCTGTAATTGATGTAGGACTAATATGTTTGACTTTGCATTTGCTCTCAAGCAGCTACAATTACAGGTCATCTTTCCTCGTTTCTTGTGTCTTTTCCTGGAAACATACTGTAGCAAAATGTTACTAACTGGTCTTGATCACCCTTTCTTTTTACATGTGATTCCATTCCACTGTCTTGCTACTTTTGATTTACTAAAAGTCATCATTATCTGCAATGCCTTTTCTACCGTATACGCTAGGGCAGGAAGATATACACAAAAGTTTCTGAAAAGTTTAGGAAGCTGGTGAGAAGTGCCACAGAATAACGTGTAAACAGAAATCTGATATGTCAGTGGTTCGAGAGCATGTATTATGAACGAAAAGAGTCATGTTCCTATCTAGTAAATAATTACATTATCGATGGAAATTTTATTACATTGGCATTCCGTTGCAGAATGAAGGATTCATTCTTGTAATAAGTATTATATAAGTCCACAAGACTGCTTGATTCACAACATGCACTGCTTAAAGTAATCGCTAATAACTAAATTTTTAACTGCTATTGTGTCCATCAAATTTCTCTGTTTTGTCCGTTTGTCGGAAGAATTACAATAGCTGATTCCGTTTGTGCGTTAAGAATTCCAGTTTTGTCCTGAAATGAAAATAGTTAAGGGCTGCTGCAGCGTTCACTACAAATTCTGAGTTTGTGGTAACATTTCATACTTTATAAAGACGTGCACAATTAATGACTAGTCCCGTTCTGATCACTTAATAAAGTACCAGAATGTGGTTCAAATAGCAATTTATGCTACTGATCAAATTGCAGTTTATGCTATTTGATTCATTAAATTGTCCACATTCCGTTTATTCGCCTTACCAGCCTACCGCGTTTCTTAGTTGTTTAATGAGACGGAAAAATATTGTCTACATGTTGTGCGAATTTAATGTGCGAAGTAGGATGTCTCACGCAAATGAATTTCACACTAGTCAGTATAGTTGACGTGGGCAGATGCCATTTCAGCAGCTGCCGTTCATCTTCATATGTCGATAATTTATCTCTCTTACTTCCTTAGTCGGTTTTTCTATTTTTGTTTTGTTTTGGATGGCTGTGTTACACCGTATAAACTTTTCGAGTATTCGTGTACGGTTTATTTGACCGCTACATTTCAATGGTCACTAAAGCATTGTTGTTGTTGTTGCTGTGGTCTTCAGTCCTGAGACTGGTTTGATGCAGCTCTCCATGCCATACAGTAAAGCTGCATGCCCTCGGGAAAAATTACGGCTGTAGTTTCCCCATGCTTTCAGCCGTTCGCAGTACCAGCACAGCAAGGCCGTTTTGGTTAGTGTTGCAAGGCCAGATCAGTCAATCACCCAGACTGTTGCCCCTGCAACTACTGAAAAGGCTGCTGCCCCTCTTCAGGAACCACATGTTTGTCTGGCCTCTCAACAGCTACCCCTCCGTTGTGGTTGCACCTATGGTACGGCTATCTGTATCGCTGAGGCACGCAAGCCTCCCCACCAACGGCAAGGTCCATGGCATTGGTGAAAAATAATCTCATGATTGCGGCGTGTAGTACGCAAATACTCGAAAATGACAAGTCGTCGAAATAAAACATCGCACGAGTTAGATAAATATCATGTACATTACGGCCATGTTCCTTTTATTAAGCATTTGGAGTCTGTGGATTACCACGAAAACAAATCAAATTTAATTAACTTAGGTCATCGTTTCAAAAAAAAATTGTTCAAATGGCTCTGAGCACTACAGGACTTAGCATCTGAGGTCATCAGTCCCCTAGAACTTAGAACTACTTAAACCTAACTAACGTAAGGACATCACACACATCTATGCCCGAGGCAGGATTCGAACCTGCGACCGTTGCGGTCGCGCGGTTCCAGAGTGAAGCCCCTAGAACCGCTCGGCCACACCGCCCGGCTCATCGTTTCACATTTTGTATTTGTAACAAAGATGGTTCATCACTTCAGCTCCCATATGTCCTTCTACTGGCTTCAAACGGTAAGGTTTTCTGTGGGAAAAGACAAAGTTAAATGTGCAGAGCTAGATCCTCATTCTCTCCTCGCTTTTGTTGAAGCATTACCTAACGCAACTTTCGTGTTTGTCAAGGCATCGTTTATTTAGTTTTGCGATAGATGACATTCCGTTTTATAATGTACATCCTCCACAACAGTCTGGGTAATTTCACAGGTTGGAGAAGCGACTGGCATTGCACCATTAGTAGGGCAGAGGTTGAAAATACCGCTGCAGTTGTAAATTACTTTATTTTCATACGACCGGTTTCGGACTGTTATAAGCCCATCCTCAGGTGTCGTAGCTGCGCTGTGGCTCCCAAGCGTCGCATGTACCAGGCGCGGTGTGCTGCCTATGAGCGCAGAACCGGGAGTTCTGCCATGAAAACTGCAAAAACTTGGAGATTAAGAAGAATAGGATTTTGAACATGAAACTCAATAGCAAGGAAGCTACACTGAGATCTTATAATAACACCACTGACTTCATCAGTGAAATGTGATTGCTAAAATACCATCCGGAAACGTCAGAATTCGGGTATAAAAAGGAATTTACACCGTAACTTCAATCCGTGAAACGTGAATTTTACGACTGGGTCACCATTTTTCCAGTTACTCTCCATATCGGCGCAAATAGAATATGTATTAGGGAAAAGTCAGAGCCGGCAATACGACTAGCTTTAAATTCTTCATTTGTAGATTACCATATGTCTTCGCCTTCGAAGAGACATAGCGCTAATCGCTATAGTTATAACGATACTCCCTGTGTTCGTGTACGTAGGTCTCGAAGTGGAATACCTACTGGCATTTGATGACTTCTTAGTGAAACGCATGAACTGACGTAAGTCTAGCCCCAAAAATAGATTGAAGATGGGGCTTATGCCCACACAACAGGACATTAGAGACCCAGCCAAAACCGAACATCTACAAGAACTGGGAAGGAATCCGTGATGTCCTTCTCAAACCAATAATCACGCCACCCGCGAATCGGCGATGTTATTAACAAACGAATCCGCCTCAATGTCTGTAAGCAGGGGAAAGGAAAGAGGACGGAACTAGTTACAAATGGCCAGCTCTGGTGCAAAGTAGATTACCTATGATGAAATTATTATTCTCGAATCAGAAACATACAAATTTACGGTAGCCATACACATCAATAAATATGTACATGTATATACCCAAATTGTATTTATATTACATGTGCCCAGTACTTTGCAACCTCCAAGGCGCTTGGAGTGGCTTGCAGGAGATCAACCTTCGTGCAGGATATAGGGCACAAAAGGCACTGGAGCATATGGCTTGTGGTTTGTTCTTGTCCACAATCACAGGACGTGTCTTCTGTTATGAAGCCCCATCTCTTCAGGTTGTCTCTGTATCGTCCAACTCGTGATCGTAATCTGTTTAAAGATTTCCACACCAGCCAGCTCTCGTTGTGTCCAGGTGGTAGTTCTTCAGCTTCTGGCGTCTGCAGGTGAGGCGTCGACTTCTTCCATAACTCCAGCCTTGCCTTCTCTGGTATAATGGTGAGCTTCTCGGATGTTCTCAGGAAGCTCTTTCGCGATCTCAGCCGTTGCTGTGGTGGATTATGTCCGTGCAGTTGATGGGCACTGTCCGTTTACACTTTCAGTCTCTCCTTGTTCGCAGCCACTGTTCTGCGTATCCTTGGTGGCGCTATTCCAGCCAGGCAGTAGAGCTTATCAGTTGGGGTAGGTCTTAAGCAACCTGTGATCAACCTGCAGGTTTCGTTGAGAGCAATGTCTACTTGTCTGCCATGAGATGACCTGTACCAGACTGGAGAAGCATATTCAGCAGTAGAAAAGCACAGTGCCATTGCAGAACAGCGAATAGTTTGTGGATGTGATACACCAGAAACATCATCTTGGTCCTTTTCAGGACCACAGTTGACCTATGATGAAATCAATGACGTCATAGATATTTCCACCCATCCCCCTCCTCTGCCTGATAAATTTTAATTTTCCTGTCTATAAATTGGCAAGAATTTGAACAATCCAACGTTGTGCATCGCCATCTTGGTGAAAGCAAGTCAATTGTTTTAAGTATAGAATCCCCTGGGATACAGGAGCAGTACTATTATGACGATCCAACATGGCGACCAAGGCATCCTGGTGCAGCTCTATGATCTCAGAAACCAACACGCTAGGACAAATGAAAGTAACACCAACACAGGTAGTGTGCTCTATAAGATATTCAACTTTCAGACATATTCCTAAGCCTACTCAATGTCACACTTAAACACACTCTAATCATAGACCAGGATCACACGCACAGAGACGCCACATGCATAGTGTACATTCAACTGCCTTCCGCTAAGAGGAGGACGGAAGTTACGATCTCCTCCAATGGTATACTGTTTCTGATAGAGCTGCAGCCACAGCCTATATCACTCAGGTGAAAATGATGGGAATTATACGATGGGAAAGAACAGCGTTTTTACGAGAGTAGCAATCTGTACCCATTTTTTCCAAGATTTTTGTGACAAAAAAACTCAGCTACCTTCATGACAGAGTGCAGAACCAGATGACAGCAGATCACTGCATCTATCACTAGTGAAAAATCACAGATCCATCTACTGACTGACTGTCAGACAAAGAGGTCTAGCGATGGATTCCATCTGCAGACACTTCCAAGTCTATGGCAGTCACAGCTTATGGCTCACATAGGACCCCACCACCTGCCAACAGCGGGTGTCTGACGGCGTTACTAAAGGCTCCATCTCCGTTTTGTGAAAGTTACATGAAAGCTATACTTCAAGAGAGCAGTCAGATGCCTAACAGGAAAACACATGTCTATGTCCTGCATCACAGGCACAGTAAAGATCCACTCCACGTGGGTGTGTCAACTGAAGATGCCACACAACTGTACAGCAAGCACACTCGTTCGTATGCACACTCACATGCACCCATCACTAAGATGCCCAGGCATCCTACATGATTCATCTAGAATTCAATGCTGTTGACAATCCAAAACAGCAAATCCGTTTCCAGTACCTAACATGCATTCAGCTAGCAAGTTCCACACACTACAGAAGCAAACTTTGAGAGGGTGAAACTACTACCGTCTACACAAAATACAACAGCGATTCTCTGACACAAACAATTTATAGGTTTCTGAACATGTATAATGTCAGCTGTTTACGAAATTCGTATCCGATTACAGTTCAGAAACTCTGGTATATCCACATCAGTCCTACAAAGGCACTCCCCGACAGTAAATATATGTATCGAAACAACAACATCTTACAAGAGTGATACTCCATTACCTTCTTCTTCACAGCATTTCAACATGAAAAACAGCCACCAGCGTCACATACTAGACCACAGCACACCCTTAACACCGAACGTAGGCCTGAAGTCAATGAAATGTTATCTAAAGAAGTGAAAAGTCACTCTCCTGGTGCAGTCTTATGCTTTTACAACAAATCTTGTACATACAACAGTTAATTTTGTGTTTAAAATAGAGAATATAATACTGATACCAATGAAAGCAGTACCCATCGTCAAGGATAGTACGCTATTTGCTAGCAACTCTTCAGTCCAATCATAAATCCAACATGATGCTCCATATTTTACTCATGTACAGACGCCTTGGAGCTGTCTACATAATCAAATATCAGTTTAAGACATGTCCACCATAGGTTGACCTCTCTGTAGGGATCCATATTACAGAGTAAAGGTTGCACACTTTCGATGCACTTGAACAAGTGAAGTTCCTTATCAGACAACACCAACCAAACAGATATGCATATTTGTTCTTCCGTTGCACCATTTGAGAGAGGAATAGAAAAGAGAGTGACTAGCACTGATGTATGATATAGTCCACAATTTGTTGTATGAAATTTTGCAGAGTACACACAGTTAACTTTCTGAGGGCTGAGGCTTCACAGGAGTGCTGTCAAGGTCTTCAACATCATCCACACCAAACACCACAAACATAATACATCACACATATCACATCTCACCACAAATCACAGACAAAACATAAACATTATACCAAACCACAACAAACACCACACAACACACATAAATATCACAATGCACCATAAATCACACTGCATGATATGCTGCCACACACAGTACACAGTCAACATAGCAATTAACAAATACCACAACACAATACAAACAATGCATACTATACCACACCCTTACTACACTGTTACAATACTACTCTTTAACTAACACTGATATCTGTTGTAGATATCTAAAGCCATGGCGGAAATTTTGTACTGCTGTACATGAAACATTATAAACTCCAACCATCATTCCTATAAACAGAATATAATCTAATGTCTGCGGTAGCACTGCATTTTCAAGGGGTTTCTGACATAAATTATGTTCTACATTTTACAAAGGGCATCCAACATTTCCAGCATATTTCTATCCGCCATTCACCTGTAGCATACAGGCCATAGTAAACCACTTAGATGGGTAATGATATCACCTTACATGCAGTAACCTGCATGGTTTTAAGTTTAGAATCCAAGATGGTGAACAATGACTTGATTGATAACATTAGAATCCAATATGGCTGACCTGGGATACAGGCATCATCCAAAGTAGTTGTTCCAATTTCAGCAATACCGTGGTAATCTAACTATGTCTCATACTCAGTGTCCACACTTACTAGCCATCAACCAGACCCACCACTTCTGCTCTGCACTCATTAGTGAAATACGTTATTCCAGTGCCTGTGATATTCCGAATTACGATCCAGAGTTCCTTTGGAAATGCGTGCATGTCCAAAGGAACATTGCATCGTTATCTGGAATAACATGGGTACTGCAAAGTCGTGTTTAGCTGCCAACACTGGGAAAGTGATTTTCAAGTAAACGTGTCTCCCCTGTATGGGAATTTACACAATAGCTTGTAGACACATGGTTGACGATGTATGGAAGTTTGGGTCTGGTCATAAGTCATGCTTGACTAGCCAAATGGAAATCGACCACTCGCAATAAGTAGGAAATCTGAGTTCGAGTTGCAGTCCGGCACAAATTTTCATTCTTGTAATTCTATTACACAGCTGATGGCTCCTCATATTCACAACTGCAAATACGTTTCATGTATTAACAGTGAAAAGCTGATCATCATCATGAAATGTCATTAGAGGTCTACCATACCCAGGCAGAAGAATCTGACTCACACACTTGATTGTGACTGTTGAACTATTCCTCTCTCTCAGTGTTTACTCTTCATTATGTGTGTATGTCTATGTGTGTGTTTTCCACGATTTTCTTTTATTTCACCCTCAGCACAACAGCTCCCTTATATATCTGATGCAGTGCGTGATACATCTGGCAGCAGCAGCATCATTGTCATCAGCAGCAGCAATGGCACTCAAGTCAGCATACAGACAGGCTCCCAGATGCAGCTCCTGACATGCTGCAGTGGAAATAAAGTCAGTATGAAAAACTGTTTCCAGGCTTTGAGTTTCCACAATATTCATAACTGACACCAGTAAGTCACCAGAAAAACAAGCTTCTGATGCAGCACCTGATGTATTGGAGCAGGACACAGAACTGTTCCCAGACTTCAAATTTCCACTACATCTAATGCCTGCACCACCCATCAACCGTTACAGAGTGCTGTTGTTCAACGCTGTTTATCAGTTGATACCAACAAATCGAAGTGTTAATGTTGGTTTAGTACCTGACATGGACTTCGAAGTTACAGTAGAAACAGTGAATGTATGGTGGGGGTACAAAGGCGCAGTTCACTGATATGCAGTGGGATCAACTGTGCTGTAAGCTGAAATACATCATGTATTGCATGACAAGTGAGTACAGTCAATACCCTTGAGACATCAATATGTACAGTAGCAACAACACACCCATCACAATATGTTTGAAGGTCATATAATGTAGTTAACAATTTATGACCTAATACTATGTGTATATTTAAATTATCCAGGTGTCAGTAACCTGTGTGGCCTGTACAATCCAAATATGGATCGTCATGGGCAGACTCAGTCTTTGGCAAAGGTATGTTACACAACCCTCTGATGATACTGTCAAGTATCTATTGGAACTTTGAAGTTTATATGAGAAGTTAAATTTGTGTATTGCTGTCTGTCTGTGTGCTATACCTAAGTCTGCTTGTGTTATTCCTATAAACAGAAATTCCATACAGGTGCGTTTAGAGATGGCGTTTGCGAGTCTATTAGTGCTCCATGAGTTCTGCATGAAATATGGGCTGAATTTAAAGCTTATGATAAAGAGTTATTAGGAAAGTATTGAAGAGTAATGAATACCATTGATGTAGAAAAAAGGGTACAACAGTGGTTTTAAACAATACAGATTAGTAGTTTGCTGTTCAGAAAGCATAAAATGTGTATTAACAGTTTGTAAAAGTTATACCGAAATATATAATAACTAGTTGTGGTAATACAATGTTTTGATAAAGAAATATTTCCATAGAAAATTTCAGCTCTATTTTACCCCTTTATTGGCTGAACTTATAAAAACGCTATAACATATAATTTTTTATTTCTGACAGAGAGACCAAATACAAATTTACATATATTTAGCTCCAAGAATGTCCTCAAAATGAAATATAACCACAAATATTTTCATCCCCTCCATCACTTCCTTAGCAGTGTACTTTCCACAAAAAAGAAAAACAATTTTTTTTATTTGGAATCACGAAGTCCAACAACAGTTTTGATTGACATGGCTTAAAATGTTTAATTATTTCTTTAACAAGGATTTATTTCAACAAAAATACTTTCGCTCACTATTTAGGCGGTGGCTGAATTTCCCAAAATGTTGAAACATGTAGTTTTTATTTCTGGCCAAGAAACCAAAAACCAATTTTCGTATTTCTAGCTCCAAAACTGCTTTAATAGCAACGTATTTTCAGAAGACTTATCATACACCATTTCACCCCCTTAGAGGTGGAATTTAGAAAAATATTTTCCTAAACGATGCCTACAGTGTAAGATCAACACTCTCTCCAAATTTCAAGTTTCTGTCATTAGCGCTTTCGGTTGGGCAACGATAAGTCAGTCAGTTAGTCAGGATATTTCCTTCGATGTATAGAGCTAAATATTTTTTTTTACAATTTGTAATATGTTTATTTCCATCATACACATATACTATGAACCTAAAAGTTCAGAAATTATAAAGGAAGCCTTAGTAGTTTGTATGTTTGCAATGTCAGAGAGACTTTACAGTTCAGTTGTTGCCATTTGGAAGAATGTTGCTTTCACACTCACATACTGTTCAGATGATAATACACATTATGCTTTAGGAATAACAACCATCAGAGATTCCTGAAATTTAATATTACCTGCATTCCTTGCTGTAATTAATACGTCTTTATTCCAGCATACAGTATCTATAAGAGTGTTTTTCGCGAAATTTACTCCATATATGATTTCCAGGGCCTTCATCCAAGGCATAGGTCCTCTATATGCCTATGGAAGCTACAATCATGGGCTGCCTGTTCCCATGGACAAATACATACAACACAATAGGAAAACTACCAAGCAGTTTATGTGTGTACTAAGTCACATTCAGCTCTTCATTTGTGTGGCCATGTTGTCCATAGTCAGCTCACAATTTATGAGGGTGTTTTTGTACTGTTGTCATAACTTCAAGGAAATGGGTGTTTTATCTCACCAGACATGTTTCGCTCTATTGAAGTAAAGCATTATCAATGGTCTGTAATTAAATATATTCACAGTTTGATTTGTTCACCAGATCTAAAGACAATTTCTTAACAAATTGTTGATTTGTACTTACAGTAATTTCTGTTTGATATTTCGCCTACATCAGTCACAGCTCATCCAGTGCTGCACACTTGAAAACGACAGAATACTAAAAAAAATACCTTCCAGCAGGTTGGAACATGTAAGAGATACTAATATACCCTGCAGAGCAAGACTGCTCTCCTTTGATGCAGAAAGTTTGTACAGTTATACCCCTGTTAATGAAATTATTAAACTAATTGAAGGAAGTCTGGAAACAATCAATCAGTTACCTCATGAACATACAGATAAAACAAAAAATTGTTACAGCTAATAATACAACAAAATAACTTTTAATTCAATCAAGAATACTGCATACAAGGAGAAGGTTTACACGTGGTTCACTTATTTCAGGAACACTAGCCAACATATTCAAGAATCATACAGAAAAATTTTGATTTGAAGACATAAAAAGAAAAAAATAACAACATTACCTACTGGCACAGGTATGGTGGATGACATAATATGCATGGCAGATGAACCTAAAAACAAGTTACAACACCTACATTAAGACATAGTTCGTAATAGATGAAGAACAAGGCAACACACTCAACTTTCTAGACATAATCATAAGAAAAGATAATCACAAACACACATCTGTGATTTATGGAAAACTCCCAACAAGTGCATTATCTTAAATGCAAATTCAAACCAGCCACAGAATCAGAACAGGCCAAAATCAGATACATGCCAATGATTTGGTATCAGTCATCTCAGTTGCAGAGACTGTAAAAATGTGCACTGATATGAGTAGCATGACATTTGACACAAAATATGAGGAACACATCAGAGCATGGAAATACGGTACAAACCACCCAACATTTGCACACCATATTAAACAGGAATACCACAGACCAACAACTACTGAAAAATATGTGAACATCACAAGAATCAGTAAAGCCAGATACCCCCATACTTTCCAAGAAAACTTCCATGTACAAAAAGCATTGACAGAAAATAAACAGTTGCTCAATGACCAAATAAATATTGGAAATCATGCAATATGTAAAATAATTGAAGAAATCACATAAAACAGGGCCTTTTCCATCGTTCATTCTCTCTCACTCAAACCACCCCCTAGTTTCATTTCACTTCTCATCCCCTCACCTTTTTCCCCCATTCACGCTCCATCACATTGCTATACACTTACTGACCACTCCAGCATGTGAGAAGCTGCATTTGGGGGCATGTCTGTATGCTGACTTAAGTGCTCCTACTGCTGCTGCTGCTGAAGAAGCCACTGCTGCTGCTGCTGAAATGTGTCAGACACTGCATCAGATACGTAAGGAAACTGTTCTTCTGATGGTGAAACAAAAGAAACCCATGAAAAACACACATATACATGTACCCACATAATGAACAATAAACAGGAGAGAGGAATAGTTTAAAACTTGCAGTTGTGTGTGTGTCAGTTCTCTCTGCCTGGATATGGTAGACTTCTGATGACATTTCATGATGATGATCAGCCTTTCACTAATGACTACAAAGCAGAAGTCTGCTTGATGGCTAGCAAGCCTTGACTCTGAGTATGAGTGGTGGGGGTAGACATCCATAGCAACAACGATATTGGAACAATTATTTTGGACAATGCCTGTATCCCCATGTCAGCCATCTTTGGTTCTATTTTCACAAATGATGTCATCTACCGCCATATTGGATTCTAAACTTAGAAACCATGCAAGTTACTGCATGTAGGGGATTTCATATCAGTACTCTGCAAAGTGGTTTACTTTGGCCTAGAGTCTACAGGTAAGTGGCGAATAGAAATTGAACATAAATGTTAGATGTCCTATGTAAAATGTAGATCATCTGCAATTCATGTGAGGAAACACTTAAAAATGCAGTGCTACCCCAGACATTAGATCACATTCTGTTTACAGGAATTATTGTTGGAGTTTAATGTTTTGTCTACATCCAAATCAAATCTCCATCATAACGAAGTGTAACTGCAGTGAAGACGAGTGTTTATTGAAAGTTAGCCTTCCATCCATCAAAAGACTGTGTTGGCACTTTGGTACAGCTGGCTGAGAATCCTTGGCTATGAATCTACTGTAACAACTAGTTGGGATATATTGCAATCTATAGTCTGAATATACCTTACTGAATTTGCCTTGATAATGTACTGAATCTACTAGCACTACTATTACTGCTGCTACCACTACTACTACTACTACTACTACTACTACTACTACTACTACTAAAACTCCTGGTACTCTCCCAACTATGCCAAAGTGAGCCACACTCTTTAAAATGTATTATAGCTCATTTTCTTGTTCAAGAATACTTACAATTAATCAGAAGTGAAAGGTGCGATGTGTAGTGCACATGGTGTGGCTTGTGTGTGATGTGTAGTGTGTGTACTATTTGAGGTGTACTGTTTGTGTTGTCCAGGTTCTGATGTGTGTGGTTTGTTGTCTGTGGTGTGTTGTGTGGTGTGACATGGAATGTGTTGTCTGTGCTGGGTTGTGGTGTGTGGTGCAGCCTATGGGTGTTTTGTGATGTGTAGTGTGTGTGGTTGGTGTTCTGTGTGCTAAGTGGGATGTGTTGTGTTTGATGTGTGGTTTGTGGTTAGGATTGTGTATAAGGCATGTGGCATGTCATCTGTAGTGTGGTGTATGGTGTGGACTGGTGTGTGTTGTCTGTGGGGGGCTGTGATGTTTGGTGAGTTGTGTGTTATGTGTGTATTGTGTGTGTTATGATGTTAATGTGGTGTGGTTTATTGTGTTTTTTGGTGGACATGTGTGGTGTGTGTTATGGTGTGGTGTAATGTGCAGTGTAATTTGTGATGAGGTGTTATCAGTGTGGGGGGGGTGTGATGTGTGTGGTGCATGGTATGTGTGGTATTAAAGACTTTGACACTGCTTCTGTTAAGTGTCATAACTTAGGAAGGTGCCTATGTGTACTCTAAATGCCTTTGCACAACACATTGTGGAGTATATCACATAGTCATTCCCTTTGCTATCCCACTTGCAAATTAAACAACTGGAGAATGATGATGTGTATGTATACATGAGGTGTTCTGTGACAAGTAAATTTAAGCATTCAAGTATAATGAACAGAGTGACTTGTACTCTGATGTGAATTGCTTTGGAGGAAGTCAACCTGTGGTGGACTTACCTTAACCTGCCCTTCGATCATGTTATAAGGTATGTGTTGGAATATAAGTTAATGTTTCTGACTTTTGTTTGATGTTAAATATAGTACTGACATGTTGCCAAAAGTGCCAAATAAGGTATATCTTGTTGTATCTATAATTGGAGTGCAGCATTCCTAACAAATAGCATAATGTCCTGAATGGCCTGAATGGTGGGAACTTATTTCATTGATTTAGATACTAAATTCTCAATTTTCCAAAAATGATTCAGTGTTTTCGATAGAAAAATTCGCTTTAAAAGTACAAGATTATACATGGAGAGTGAGTTAACAGTTGCTTAGCTACAAGTTTCAGTCATTTCAGTACAAATTGCTATGGTGAGACTCAATCTATGGTGACTATATCTTAAACTCCTTCTCTGTTACGTTGTCAGGTATATGATGAAACATAATATGCTGACAACAAAAATAAAAAATCATCAAGAATTTGTGTTTCAATCACCTGAACATAGTGAATGAAGACAAGTTTACAAATAAATGATATAAGACCAACCTTTAGTATTTTGTTCTGAACATGTGTTCTGTCAGTGTAACGATAAAATAAATACATGTAACGCACCCAAACAAGAAACATGAGATACATATATTTTACAGCTATTTATAAGTAAATATAAACAGAAGGGATTTTATGCCAAGTAGGTGGTCATCAAGTTGGCACTATTTTTTAGACTCTATGTACCTGGAGGGTCTAGAGTGTGGATGTCCATAGTTTGGGTGTATTTGAATGGTAAAAATACTATGTAAAAATGTGCTATATTATCTTCGACCACACCTGGAGTGTAATAGTGAAAGTCAACATAGACAGGAAACTGCTTGAAAATATAGTAATTTTCGTGTTTTTCACAATTTATGGGATTTTAATAGTATAGTTACGACAGTTAGAGTGCAGCATGGTGCCTTTGTGCTTGGAAATCAGTAGTTAAAATTTCTTCAATTAGGAATGTGGATAAAATAAGTAATTCTATATATTGATTTTAAATTTTATTTAGTTCTGAAGATATTTTCTTTGTGTGACAATGCTGAGTGCACTTTACGCTGAACACACAAAGGAGCCTTGAGCTATAAAATTTCCAAGTTTTACTGGCTATTACCTACTGCTAAGCATCGTTGTATATGTTAGAAGGCTAATCTCCATTGTTTAATGGGATCAGTTTTAACATTCTGTGATAAGTAACCGTTTGCAGCCCTGTTCGTAATGGAGACTAATTATAAGAATTCGCTATAATTATTAAGAGCATTTGCCAGAACCGTTATTGGACGGAATGACATTGACTTCAGATAGTTTTCTGGTAATATTTTGCGAATGTAAGATTATTTTCTTCATATATGCTTTGCAACTATTTCTTTTGTGCCAATTTAAGTAGACCATTCTCAATCGTCAGTAATCATTTGTGTGTGTTCTTTACTAATATTCAACCACTGCCAAGAAAATCAGCAGCCCTGTAAGTGTATTTTTATTGATACATGGCGATTACTTTTCATGTTTTATTTGTGCTTGATGACAGTACCACATGTTCTGCCACATGTGGCTACGTATGCTCTGTACCCTGTACAGAGGTTCAGGATCCCATATTAGTTGAGTGAATATCAGCATCGTTATAGTTTCGCTAGACAATCATTATTGTATAGTAAATTGTGCTTAAATTCCGAGTGCTTGAAATTTAGTTTAATTTCAACATCGTGGTGGCGGTTCACTTAAGATAAATTTCTATAATGCTTGTGTCAGTTAAATTTGGTAGACAGCCACAGAAAATTCTCTAAAGAAAAACATGCGCATTTAACGCAAATTCTGACAATTTCAATTAACTATATTTAACATAAATCATGAGAGTGATTGTATGGCCAATTCATGTTTGGATACTTTCTCTGAAGTGAATACTAAACTTAAATTTCATACAGTTTCTTACTAATAATCCAGAGTTGCCTTCTTTAATCATTCAAGTAAATCGATAGAATTTTGACTCCAGCTACGTTGTTATAAGATCCAGTAGTCAGAACTGTACTCTGCTCATATCTGATGCTTAGCATTCCCACTGCCATTGATATTCACATTGCAGTAGTTAATATATAGAGTATCATGCATGCCAGTGGGAAATGTGTGTTGTGAATCAAGATTATTTCCATTACATAAAGTCTTCCTGCTACCTAATAGTGACACGATCTTATGTCAACTGTGGGAGACCAAGATTAATCCCGATTGGTAACTATTACATGTAGCTTTGAAGATTCTAATCTGAAAGGGATAAAATTACTGTTAATTTGAGAAATAAATGCAGTAAAACAAGATCCTGTGTCGCTCTTGAGGAAGGAAACCTTCATTCATTCCATTTCAAAGTAAAGTCCAGTAACTGATTGTATTTGATTCATGAGGATAATTTTAAAAAATAAGAAAATTGAGGTCAGAATGATAAACAACCAAAACAGTTCATGGGCAAAAGCAAATCTCTATCCAACTTTCTTGTGATTTTGTTGGCTGACAGCATTAGGGACTGTTATACATTGCCCCTTATTTCAATTAATCTGAGGGATGAAAGTTAATTAATATTATTCATTTAATTAATCAGGCAATAATTGGAAAGGTATACCTTGTTGCCCCTAGACATATCAAGCAGTGAGAGGTATCTTCAAGCTGTAACCACCAAAATCATTATGGAATGAGGCAGACAAGTTCTCATAGATGATGTGAATCAAACCCAGACTCAGTAATAACAGATGATAAAATCAGTGAGTTTGCACCATCATAAACAAGTAATACAACACGTTCACTAATATTTAGCCCAATGCTTTCCAAGTCGGCAGGACTCTATGATCCTATGGGTCACAAATGGTAAAGTCCTTGGAAGCACATCAGAATATTTTACTGGTCACATGTTCACCATGTGCACATACGAAACAGGGAGCGAAGATTGCTTCTGCCACTTCATATATCGCAGGAGAATAGAAATCTGGAGGGCAAAATAAGGCTAAACTAAAAGATATGTGTCATAAAGAACGTAATACACAGAAAGAAATAAAACTGATTCTTCATAAGACTGAACAGCATAAACTGCAGTGCAGAACTTCTCCATAAGACAATGAGTATTTGTTGCAATTACAATGAGTTCTGTAATTGACTCGCAGTTTCCAATTGTTTCATGTATGCATATCACAATTTTTGGTGATAGAGGACGCTATACAAATTACTCTTTCTATTTTCTGTATTGCAATACACCACAATAGCATACTAGTTTGAAGTGCAGTACTAAACCATTCTACCTGGCATCATCATAATTCATTGTAATACATCATGTGTTCCTTTGCCAACATGGTCAGTAGGAACTGTAGAAATATACATATACACCATCAGCCATTGTTTTTGAAAACTTTATAGAGGCCACTACCTTTGTGCCTCAGTAGTGTCTTCTACAGGCCCCTATACAGTTACAAAAAACACAACAGTGAAGTATAAGAGAATTTCATTAATACAATAAAACTGTTACATCAAATAGATACAGGTAAATAATTATGAACTAAAAAACATAATATAAGGTATGAGTATTAAGACATATTAAGGCAACTATGGAACACAATTGTGTTCCTGTAATGGCATATAGCAAACCTACATGTTCCACATCGTATGAATGAAATACATTTAATAAGAAATCAAAAATAAGAAATATCATAAAGTAGATGTAATAGGATGGTGCAAAAAGGTAGAGTCATAGTGTATAATAACATACAGCGATTAGTAGTAGAAATGATAATAATTAACTGCTCTGTAAAATAGTTTAAGGTAGGATTGTGTGTAATGTGTGTATGTGTAGCATAAAAATGAATTGCTTCTGGGGTTGAAAAGAAAATAGCAAAAGATGTTTGATGAATAGATTTTATCTGTTTTCATTGTACCAAGTTGGTTTGGGGTCTTCCCTACTTTTATATGCACTAACCTGAATTTTCAATCATACATTTTGCCTGTTAAGAGGTTCTTTTAATCCATTTTCTACTAATGATTTTGGCTTCATATGGTTTTTTCCCCAGTTGTTGTATATCCACAATAATTACTGGCACATGTAGAACTTTTAATGGCATTTTGTTGTCCATGTAATAATGAAATGTTTTTATATATGGTAATTGTTCAGTGCACACCTCTTTTCTACTTAATTATGGTTATAATTTTACCGTTATTTTAAATATCTTTTATATATACAGACTGAATTTTTCATTTAAATCCTACAAAAATCCTATACATGATGTTTCTTAAATTTGAGTTCACTCTCTACATACCATGTCCCATTTGTTACTAAGCTGATCTAGGGTCTTTCTTACAGTTCCAAATATCAATCCATTTCTTTGTTCTTGCTCTTTCATGATGGAGCATTTATTTTAATCGAGGCCTGTCTTCATTTTCATATTCACTTTTACTCAATGTGTTGTTTTCCCTTGGAGGTGTATATTCTCGATAATAAAATGTATCGATCGATATTTTTTATGGGATTTCATCACTCTAAAGCTAAAGAATCATAGTCCTGTTAGTTTCCATCCTGTATCTCCTTTCTTATGTAACTTGACAAATATTCCGTAGCTCTCTTACGTGTGGAACGTTCTTGCAACTGAATGGCCGTTGTTTCTTACTGCCTGTTTATATGTTTTTACCCTATTTCGTGTGTGTACGAACTTTTATGGCTTCCACGAGATTGCTTGCCATATTTTTGTGTATGGCATGATCTTCTCCTATTTTCTTTTCAACCTAAAAATGATTCATTCTTATGCTACACGCACATTATACACAATCCCACCTTAAACTATTTTACATTGAGTTTGATTATTATCGTTTCTACTATAATTCTGTGTTTGTCTTTAAATACTAATACTATGACTTTTTTAAATCATCCCTATTACATCTTCCTTAAGATATTCCTTATTTTTGATTTGTTGTTAAATGTGTGTCATATCTTGGATGTGGAAGATGCAGGTTTGGTACAACCTGTTATAGTGACTACTTTGTGTTCCATCTTATACTTCATGTCTTTGAACTACTTTTGTACATAATATTTTTAGTTCGTAATTATTGATTTGTATCTATTTGATGTAAAGGTTTTATTGTATTATTGAACTTATTTTACACTTTATTCACTCGAGGTATGAATTAAAAAACGCATCTTCAGTCACAACTTTTCGTGTTTTATTCAGTACAGGATGCATTTCGGAACCTGTGGGTCCATCTTCATGCACAATTCGTCTTAATACATGCTTTATTTTTTCTCTTGAATGAGATGAAATACATATTCCAGTCACGAAAAGTTTGATGTTAGGTTACGAATTTCGTTAGTCAAACTCAGAAAATATGTGCGAAATACTGGAAAGGATGAACAGCGTAAACTTACCAAATAATCCAAAAAAAGCGTTTTTAACGTTTTAGCAACAGCATACGCTTTTTTTTAATGAAGTGATATGTTTGAAAACGATGGAGAAAAAAACGTAATTCTTAACCTAACATCAAACATTTCGTGCCAGGCATATTCATTTCATCTCATTCAAGAGAAAAATTAAAGCATATATTAAGATGAATTACACGTAAAGATGGACCCACAGGGTCCGAAATGCATCGTCTACTGAATAAAACACTGAATGTTGTAACTGAAGGCTTTTTTCAATTAATGCTTCGAGTATATTAAGTACAGTCACGTTTGAAACTGCAAAATATTGATAAAATTAAATTACACTTTATTGTTTTAAGTATTTTCCATAACCATATAGGGAGCTGAAAAAGACATTAGTGAGTCGTTGAAACTAGTAGGCAAAATAAAGTTTAAAAAAATATCTTCTGACGGTATATATTTTTGCAACAGTTCGACCGGCCGCTGTCCTTTACTTCACATTTTAATGATGGATTTACAATTGGTCCATAAGAAGTATTCCCGTTTCTCGAAAGCTGATTGGATGCAGTGAGGTGGATGGAAGTTGTTGGAAAATCGTTACTTGTTGATACGTTGAACGTTTCTTACTCTGCCATTCGCCGTTTTATTTTGTTTCATCAATTATTTTCATTTCTAGCTAGTAACCTACATATTTTTATAAAATTATTTGTAAATTACACATTACAAATAACTATCTTTGGAAGAAAAAGATTTTTATATAGAATTATTAAATGTGTAACACGGCCTTATAAAAAGATCGATAAGCGAAGCATACGACCTCCATTGTCATTCGTTAGCAAAAGATTTTGCCAGAACGCTAGAAATTTCTGAGCCTACGTAAAATTACTTGCTTGTAGGCTTCTGTTCAATCATTCATAGAACAATGCCAACAGAAAACAGCAAAAAGAAGCTGAAGTTATACATTTCGCGTTTAGAAAATTATTCACGTAGGAGGATCGCACATATATATCGTCAATTGACTGTCATACGGACTCCTGTAAGGATTACATATAAATATGCATCCCTGGCGTTGAGAAGGAATTCAAACAGTTGAAACCAAGGAAGGAGGCAGGTCCAGATGGAATACCAATTCAGTTTTAGTGAGAGTAGTCGTCGCCATTTGCTTCTTACTTGGGTTTGCATTTATTGTTGCCGGCCGCGGTGGTCTAGCGATTCTAGGCGCTCAGTCCGGAACCGCGGGACTGCTACGGTCGCAGGTTCGAATCCTGCCTCGGGGATGGATGTGTGTGATGTCCTTAGGTTAGTTAGGTTTAAGTAGTTCTAAGCTCTAGGGGACTGATGACCACAGATGTTAAGTCCCTTAGTGCTCAGAGCCAATTGAACCATTTTTTTTGCATTTATTGTCAGTATCTCGTCCAGCAAGAAGTTCCAAGCCAATGAAAACAGTCGCTGGTGACTCTCGGGGGCAAGAATTGTAAATAAATGACTTGCAAAACTACAAACCAATATCCTTACGCCATTGGTAAGGGATTCTTGAGTATAGTTCAAGCTCGAAAGTAGTAAGTTTTGTTGAGAAACTGCCCTTTTCTCGTACGATATTCTTCGTACCAAGGATGCAACAAGTAGAATCCACATTTCTCGTTTTGCGGGAAACATTTGATTCTTTGCCACACTGCAACAGTTAACATAGGTCCGACTGTACGGAATAGGTTCTTCGACATGTGAGTGGCTCCAGGACTTTTAAGTAACAGACCATTACGTTGTCCTAAATGGCGAGGACTCGTCAGAGACAAAAGATATATGTATACATGTTTGACATCACTCAAGAAAGGGGGTGATCTAAAAGAAATATGAAATAAAGAAGTAAAAGCAACAACATCCAAGATTGCTAATTACGATTTTATTTTTGATGGCCGGTTTCGACAAATCTATGTTGCTATCATCGGATCTGTAAAGCATATAGATCGCAAATTACAAGTATAATCAGGTCAGGTATAATAAAGTGGGGTGTGTAGTTTCACAAAATGGATGTATACAACGTACCATCTGCAGATACACCCAATTACTTCTCGAACCATACGTACAAATACTGATATATTGTTCATGTGATGGCAGCTGTATTGTCAGGTTGTGCCATATATTTGTTACCCCCTTTCCTTTCAGTACCTCCTCCTTAGTTTTCCGATCTACCCTTCTAATTTTCAACATTCCTCTGTAGGGGAACATTTGAACAGCTTCAGTTCTCAGAATGAGATTTTCACTCTGCAGCGGAGTGTGCGGTGGTATGAAACCTCCTGGCAAATTAAAACTGTGTGCCGGACCGAGACTCGAACTCGGGACCTTTGCTTTTCACGGGCAAGTGCTCTACCAACTGAGCCACCCAAGCACGACTCACGCCCTGTCATCACAGCTTTACTTCTGCCAGTACCTCGTCTCCTACCTTCCAAACTTTACAGAAGCTCTCCTGCGGACCTTGCAGAACTAGCACTCCTGAAAGAAAGGATATTGCGGAGACATGGCTTAGCCACAACCTTGGGGATGTTTCCAGAATGAGATTTTCTCTCTGCAGCGGAGTTTGCGCTGATATGAAACTTCCTGGCAGATTAAAACTGTGTGCCGGACCAAGATTCGAACTCGGGACCTTTGCCTTTCGCGGGCAAGTGCTCTACCAACTGAGTTACCCGAGCACGACTCACGCCCCGTCCTCCCAGCTTTACTTCTGCCAGTACCTCGTCTCCTACTTACAAACTTTACAGAAGCTGTCCTGCGGCAAAGGTCCCGAGTTCGAGTCTCGGTCCGGCACACAGTTTTAATCTGCCAGGAAGTTTCAGCTTCAGCTCTCTTTCTGTATGACCCGCTTATCGTCCACGTTTTCCTTCTGCACAAAGCTACACGCATACAAAAGCTTCCTAGCACTTAAATTTGTACATTAGTGCAGTGTCTGCATTTGACAGTGTCTGTAAAATTTCGATGAAATGTTCCTTCGGACATGTTTGCATGTCCGAAGTAACAGACACTGCTAACGGTTTACAGCCGTGTTAAATTGTGAAATATATTGGCAAACTGTGAACACGGAACCTCCACAACTATACAATTTACTGGATACAAATGAAAATTTTTGCCGACCGAGGGCCCAGATTTCCCGCTTTACACAAGCGGTCGCTTTAACCACTTCGGCTATCCGAGCACACCCCCTGGACCAATGCATGCATGTCCAAAGGAACATCGAACTCTAGAGACACTGGGAAATACAGGCACTGTACCGAAGTGTTTCATGCCAAAGCAAAGACAATCTGACGAGAAAACTATGTAAGTCTCACCTAGGACAGGAATCACATCATCCTGTTAGCGCTATGATATATGGAAGTTTGGGTCTGTTTGTGAAACGTGCTCGGGTAGCCAAAACGATTAAGGTGAGCGCTCACGTAAAGTGGGAAATCCGGGATCGAGTCCACATCAGTAGAAATTTTCATGTGTCCAGTACATTGTACAGCAGTGGTGGTCCCGTATTTGCAATTTCCGAATATATTTCCTGACTTAAATTTACATAGGTGAACATTAAAAACACCGACAAACTATAGGAAACATTTGCTGACCGTAACTAGAAGAGAAAAGGTCCTATGAACAAGTGTCTGGAAATAAGTCGTTGCCACAGTAGATGGCGCTGGCGAATGACAGTTCCTCTTACCATGTGCTGTGCCTGTAGCCAAGTGACGACGATTATGCAGATTTTTATGCAAGTACTGGTATAGGTTACTTCGCCAGTAGAGATGATTGATGACAGAAATGCCATAATTGTGGTGGTCTGATGCAAAACCATCGACAAAATACTGCCTGTATAGGTAAGTCTCTTCCTGATAATCCTGCTGATAACGCTGCTGATAACAGGTGATAGGAGCGGTTGTCAAGCAGGATAGACACGATCGTACTTTGGATTTCACCACTATGGTGGGCCAGTTTCTTCGAGTTTGTACTAGGGTTCTCTCAATATTCTGTAGAGCCCGGTCCTCCAAACCTAGTGTACGCACAGTCTGTCACCTCCCTGCACTTTCGTCTGTCTGAAAGGCCCCATGATCACACAATCGCCCAAAAGGCCTTGAAATGTTGTTTGACGTAGTTGTTGTCTGCGAGGGTACTTGTTTTGGTATAGCCATGCTGCTTCTCGACCGTTTCCATCTGCTTGGCCGTACACAAACACCATTTCGGCTTCTTCCCGACGTGAATATCGGACCTTTCTGCTGCTTACAGTACGATGCGTCAATCACACAGCCTGCAACTCACGAAGAATACACAGTACACGGTCAGAGGAACATTCATTCGTCAGTGCCACTTAGCACGGTATTTCCAGACACATGTTCATAGTAACTTTTTTTCTCCATTTCCAATCAGGAATCCGTCCCTGCAGTTTGTCGGTTTTATTAATGTTCAATACATTTGATGTAAACAAATTTTTCGTTTTCAGGAGCGCAGTCCTTGCTGTTGTGTCTGCATTTCATATCATAGTTTAATCCCCTCTACAGCAGCAGATTCAATTCGACGACATGGTATTGCCCTATTTTTCTTTTCTTGATGTTGATCTCATTACTTCTTTTTAAGACTCCAGCCATTCTGTTCAGTTAATCGTTTGGAACTTTTGTGGTCTGTTACCGAATAAAATGTACATTATTTACATAGTTGAAAATGATACACAGCATATGATAACACTTGCCTGTAAGATGAATTTGTCGGTTTAAAACCAGTAACGTGCTGTTTCTTAATAAATATGGTACGAGGACTGTTCAGAAAGTAAGGTCAGATAAGTCGTGAAATGTGAACGACAGTGAATATCCGATGAGGTTTTGCGCAGATGTGTCGGGCAGTTCGCGTCACGTCGCGGTTTTCTGTTCTGAGGACACAGAGAGCACGTAAAGATGTTTAGAGGAATAGTGTCTCACGGCAAGAATGGCTGCCCGCTCCGAGGTTTCGCCTGATTACTTGCAACCACACATAACGTATCTGTCATGCAGTTCCTCATTCCTGAAAATCCTCGGCCGCACACCGCGGACTGATGATGTTCTCTGCGCACTTGGCTCAAATGGCTCTGAGCACTATGGGACTTAACTTCTGAGGTCATCAGTCCCCTAGAACTTAGAACTACTTCAACCTAACTAATCTAAGGACATCACACACATCCATGCCCGAGGCAGGATTCGAACCTGCGACCGTAGCTGTCTCGCGGTTCCAGACTGTAGCGCCTACAACCGCTCGGCCACACCAACCGGCTCTGCGCACTTTGAAGGCAAAATTTCGCACAGGCGATGAACTGCAGACCAAAGTTGAGAAGTAGCGGGAAGTACAGGGGGCTACGTTCTATGATAAGGGTTTTGGAAAGTTGGTATAAAGCTATAACACATGTCTTAGTCAGAGCGGCGACTATGTAGAGAAGTAGCGAAAAGATGTAGCGAACTGTTGCAAATAAAACAGTTTTGATTTTGGCTTTGATTTTCATTTCGCGATCGGACCTTACTTGCCAAATATCCTTTGTAACTGGCAGTGGCTGAATTCTGTTTTTACTTTCTCTGGAAAATATCAGAGAGACCAGAGTAGCAATTCTTTTGTACATGGTGATAACAGAAAAGATTCAATAAAAACAACAATTCTGGCTTCGGTATATCTTTTGTCGACCTACAAAAAGCTACCGAAAGAGTGGAATGGCAGAACAGGAATAGTAGCAGGAACAAAAGGTGACCGACAGTACTCACAAAAGTAAACAGTGCCAACCAGTGTGACGAGGCAACAGGATGGAAGCACGTGTGCTGTTTAGGAGAGAGGTAGCCGTTACCCGGGGCCAACTACTGCGGCCGGGAGCGTCGGTCGGTTCGCATCCCCTTTAATACGCCCTCACCTTTAAAGGGGAGAGCGACAGAGGCGGGCAGGGCAGCGAGAGAGACGGAGTTGTGCAGGGAGAGTGGGGTGAGGGAGTGGTAGGGGTTAGGGGGGGGGGAGGGAGAGAGGGACAGAGAATGGATGGCAGAGAGCGAGAGCGAAGATCCGCGGGACGGAGACGGGGCGAGCGCTGCAGGCCGCCGAGCTGCGGCAAAAAACGGACCGTGGCCCGGCGCGGCTCTGCCGGGAAAGCCGGGCTGCGCGGCGAGGGAAGCGACAGGCAGGGGCCGCGCTTCGAGCCCCGGGCGGGGCACTCCCAGCTGCGGCATTCAGCGACAGACCACTAAAAAGACCATCAGCTTTATCTGATCTGTGCGGACTGCCCGAAAAACTGCTCAACAGGTAGACAGCAGCACGTCGTACTGGAAGGAGCGTTATCCACTGACAAGAACTAACGTCTGCTGCCCCCACGGAACGGTACCAGGACCGTTAGTACGCTCCGTGTGCAGTAATGACTTTGGAGACAAAATTCGTCAGAAACGGACTTTGCACAAAGTACGCGGCCGCTTTAGGGAAAGAATAAAAAATAAAAAAATTTAGTCGTATCTAGTCAAATATTCGTACAATCTCGGTCTTGGCACCTCTTCCTTAACAGGAATGTAAAATAGTGCCTTTTACCTAAAAATGTAGTAACATTGACTAGGCCCACATTTTTCCTGTTTTTTTTATTCGCGTCAGAAGCAATTTAAGCGCAGGATGGTCACGTGTTTCAAATGAACTCCCAGTAATGGCCTGTATAACTGATCGCGGGCTACGAGGCAGGCTAAGAAAATATATGGAGAGTTGAACTATGCGAAGACTTGGTGCAAACTGACATTTAGAATGATTAGTACCAGAGATCATGACTTAGAATGCAGGGGAGGAGGAATGGTGTAAACACAAGCGTTGTGCTTAGTGTGACCGCAATACAATTACATGACGATACAGAAGGCGTTGGATCAACCAAGTAACCTTTTTATGGAAGCAGAAATTAAATATATAACTAAAAAGGCAACATATTTCTCCCCCCCCCCCCCACGTTCATCTGGGTAATCATGGCTTGCAAAGCAAAGAAATTAAACCATACACGGAGACATACCTACAGTCAAAAATGGCTCTGAGCACTATGGGACTTAACATCTGAGGTCATCAGTCCCCTAGACTTAGAACTACTTAAACCTAAGGACATTACACACATCCATGCCCGAGGCAGGATTCAGACCTGCGACCGTAGCAGCAGCGCGGTTCCGGACTGAAGCGCCTAGAACCGCTCGGCCACCTACAGTCATTCCCCTCTTTCGTCACTCACGAATTTAATAGGAGACGGAAGAAACGCCAGTAGTATACATATCACCTTCCGTTAAGCAACGGATGTGGCTTGTAGAGTACATAAACAGATGCATATGTTTTATTTTATCCATCATAAATGGTTGGTAAATTCCTGCCCTTGCAAAACTATGGGTTCATTTATAAAATAACTTTTTCTCCACGATTTTCTATTTATTTATATCCTGCATTTCGCATGTGACAAATGAACTTCAGTAGGACATGAGATAGCTGCAGAAAGTGTCCGTTGAAAGGGAGTAAATGGTATCATTCCTGTGAGCAGTAGAGGAACACAAATGCAGAAAGCTTTGTCCAACTTTCTACTTGCTTTGAAACAGTAACAGAGAGTAGAAATGGAGGGAAACTAGGTGAAGTGCAAATAATAGAAAATCAGGAAAGAAAGGGACTTGTTTCAAAAGTATTAGAAGAAACATATGAAGTACCGTATCGAATTCAAATGTGGACAGATGTGGAAGAAATCCGCTTCTTCGTTTTGAAATATGGTATTAGCAGAAAAGGGTAGGAGTTACTGCATTCATTTCTGTTGCTACAGGATGTCACAGTTCACCCAAAATTGTTGGAAGAGGGTGCACACGGGTGAGATATTTTACAAACACAAAAAGCGTACGGAATCCACAAAGCAAGTTACACGAAGTCGATATGTACAGGGTTGCCTGAAGCAGATCTTCCTAGGTAATTTGGGAGATTACATCTGGAACTTCTAATTCATAGTGTTCAGACTGACAGCACACGACGTGATCCAACTTCTCTTAACGGCCAGAAGCAATATTTTAAGGGTTGAGGTCGATGGAAATGTGGGTGTGCATTCCACATTTCCAGTCTTGCTTTAGAATGACTCTTACTTCGGACTGAAGATGTTACTTGCTTTTATAAAGGTATTTCAGTACCTGAATCTCTTGACGGTTGATAATCGTGGAGAGGATAACTAAGTTTTGTGATCACCTTTGGTCTTTCCACGCTGACAGCAGCCTCACGACGTATGTCTGGCGGAGCAATACTGGTCAGCGGAGATACCTTGGCAAGTGGAGTGAACTGCAGTCATCAGTAAGCTTGCAAGTATCACTGAATGCGTTGTAGATCTCTTCCGCGTGGACGGGTCACGCATATTCTGCAACCTAGTAGCAGACTGACAATACCGCTGTTCTTAAACTTCGAGTCCGAGAGTCGCTGGTACTGTAGATTATCTTCCAAACGACTTTTATTTCTGGTTTCATGGCTGATGAGTCGCAGTTTGAGTCACCTGTGAGTAACATTCTGAGAGAAAGTAGATGTAAAAAAGCATATGTATTGAGTTACGGTTAAAGCAAAGGGCAAGCTTCGATTTCAGCCTTAGAATCTACGGAACAGTCAGAGTGGTAGCAAAACGTTAGTGCCGAAAGATACAACCTGTGCTGCAAA